>NW_027361758.1:7825000-8210000 GCF_039654945.1 Dendrobates tinctorius
TTCCCCCTCCCTCTCTCTTCTTTTCGTCTTTTCTTTTTGTTTAGATACGTACTATCCCTACGCAGAAAATACTGTATTGTTATGTTAGCTTTATTGCTTAGGTGTTTGAGACACCCTTAAATTTCTGTATGGAAACATTGGAGAATATTTGTGTTTCCATTTCATTTCATAGGATACTGAAGTTGAAATGGTTCATTACATCTGCAGTGTGGATAACACGCACTTCTTTGTTGTATTTTGTTAATGTGAAAAGCCTCGATAAAAAATTATGCAATAAAAAAAATAATTACCCTGGATTAATTTCCATCAGTACTTTAGCCTATTATTATTAGTACCCTGCAGTTTAATTTTCTCCTTTTTCAGCCTCTTTACTCACTCCGCCACAAATTTAGTCTCTTCTCTTTGCGTGTGGGTGTTATCAGGAAGTAGCAGACTTTCCAGGAGTGCATTACCTCATAGTACAGAAGCTTTTGCGTAGCAGCAGCAGTTTATATAGCGCCATTAATTCCATGGTGCTGTTCATGAGAAGGGGGTTACATACAAAGTTATAGATATCGTTAGCAGTAAACAAATTTACAAAGACAGACTGGTACAGAGATTGCTGTAAAAGAGAAATGGCGCAATAGTGCATTATCCGGTGTGCAGATAACAATTGCAAGTAATACACTCACCAAATGGAGTTTTGTAACAGGCAATGGAGGATTCGCTGCTGCAGAACCACAGATCCACAAGGGACCAACATAGAAGATTCAGAATACGAAAAATGTGGTCAGACAATCCGCTCTGCAAATCACTAAAAACTCGGATTATTAATACAGTGGTCTTTATTCTACGCATTTCAGAGTTTCACAGAACTCCTTCCTCAGGTGATTTTGTCCTGAGGAAGGAGTTCTGTGAAACTCTGAAACGCGTAGAATAAAGACCACTGTATTAATAATCCAAGTTTTTAGTGATTCGCAGCGTGGATTGTCTGACTACGTTTTTCCTATTCTGAGACTGGTGCTGAGGGGAGAGGACCCTGTCCTTGCGGACTTACATTCTGCACACTCTTCATCTCCTGTTTTCCTTCCCAACCTGTAGAGAAAATTGTCCCTCATAGACAGCTTCAGCAAGCCATGTAATAAATGGCTCATGTCCTATGTATCTATGGATATGTCTCTTGTGCCATCTACCTTCACATGAAGCAATTTATTTCTCATTACCACATAGTGTCACTCCCAATTGTCAGATCACCAGCATGAGCAGGGTCAGATCAGGGAAGCTGCTCAGCATTTGAGTCCTCAACTTAAAGTGAACCAAGGAGAATCAGCAATGGGTCACTATTACAGATGAAAATGAAATCTGTTTACTAATCTGCACACTTTTAATAGATTTATATTACAAGCCCACATCTCTTGATATGCTGTGTATTGCGTTGAACAACACTTTTCACGGATCAACCCCTTTAGCTTTTGCAGGCATTTGGAATAGATGGAACATAATTCATGTTTAGCTAGGCGCGTTCACCTAGCAAAACATATTGGTGTTAACCTGAATTTGTGTGTTTTAGATTCCAGCTAACGGTGGAAATGTTTGATTATATGGACAGTGAACTGAAGCTCGCAGAGGCTGGTAAGAAATCGAATTGCAAGGTTTTGTGCAATGAAAAAGGATTGGGTTTCTTAATAAAATTACAAAACTTTACACTGTTGGTCATTCTGCTGGGAGGGCGTATTGCCATTTTTACTTTATGCCATGAAATCTGCAGAATTTGTTTATTGATCTATTTAACACTGTATAACTAAGTGGCATGCTTTATATTCCCTCCTATTCGCAGTAGCTGTAGGATTTGTGGGCTTGCTTTTTTGTATAATTGAAGTAATGTAGGCTTATATGTTCAGTTTTCAGGCAACTTAACAGTGCCATCGCCGTGTCCCAGATGTCTGCAGGACAATGTAAACTCGCACCCCTTATTCAGGTCATCCAAGATTGTAGTCATCTCTATCACTACACTGTGAAGTTAATGTTTAAGCTGCATTCTTGTAAGTTTGTTCTACTTCTCTATTCTGTTTAAATATTTTTTTATGTAGAAATGTAGCCAATATTTACTGAAATAAGAAAATGTCTGCAGTCAGACTATAAGATGCACTTTTTTCATCCAAAAACATGGAGGAAAATGGGGCGGTGTCTTAGTCTGGATGTATCTGCTCTGGCTGTGGTTGGGAGGTGGGGGAGCGGCATCGGCAGAGCAGCGGGCCACAGAGGCAGGAGCTGGCTGCTGCGGCTAACTCTCAGAGAGGTGAATATTCATTCCTCTTAAGTAGCGGCACAAGTGACCACCGGCAGCTGCAGGAAGGCTCTGGCTGACATTGTGCATGCTACTGAAGAGCAGTGAATACTCACTGCTCTCTGCCCACACAGTCCGGGCGTGCAGAGCAGTGAGTATTCCGGCAGCTACCCTTCAGCTTGCAAGCAGCGCATGACATCCCTGCCATGCGCTGCTTACAAGCAAAAAGCAGCTGCTGGCAACGGTGCGGGATGCTGCGAGGGAGCGCCGGGAAGGTAAGTGTAATATTTTCTGATGGGGCCAGGCATACCAGGACTGGGATGGGGGCCATGCATACCAGGATAGGGTTGAGGGCGATCATTCCTGCCAGGATAGGGATGAGGGTGACCATTCCTACCAGGATAGGAATGAGAGGGCCATGCACACGAGGATGGGGATGAGGGGACCATTTATACCAGGATAGGGGATATTAAGTACAGAATTTTTTTGCTTCAATTTTTTTTCCTAACTTCCTCCTCTAAAACCTAGATGCGTCTTATGGTCCGAAAAATACAGTATGTCTTGGTAGCAGAACCAGATATGGTTAGCAGGTTACTTGGTATAAACAGGAGGTTAAACAATTTCTGCTCACTCTTGGGCTTTTACCCAGTCCAGCTCTGCTCAATTTTTTTCTCTGCGGAAGCATTGTGTCAACTGAAATTCTACTGATGTCTTGTAGAGCTTTGATTTTGACATTTTGTGTAATTAATGAACTTAATCGGCATCATGTGCTAGTGGATTTTTACTACTTACATAAAACCGTGGTGTTTTTTGTTTTAGGTCTGCCGCCTGATACTCTACAAGGACATAGGGACAGGTTTCATGAACAGTTTCATAGGTAATTTTGACATTTCAACACACTGCACCCTTGATAAATACTGTAATTTGCAAATTTTAGGATTTCTTAGCATTTACACTTATATTCTACAGTGTAAATTTTTTTTTTTTTTTTTTTTTTTTCGTCAGGGGTGTTGCTATGGTTAGAAATGATCAGGAGCACAAGCCCAAAAAGACGTTTTATCCCCAATTAAAGAAAAATTTAATAGAAAAAAAAAATTACATACTGCAGTTGAAATCTACTACAATATCTGTACTTGGTTACCACTGTGGATAAATATATATATTCTCACAGCTGTAACTTTGAGTACAGATATTGTGATCGATTCCACCTGCAGTCCTATGTAATACCACAGATTAAATAAAGCCTGGGGCAGGGCGGGGCTGCTGTGTGTGTGCACAGCAGCCTATATCCATCACAATGAACACAGCAAAAATGGCGAACATAACCCAGCGCTCACGGCAACAGTGGTGTTCAACCACAAACCAATATGCAAAAAAGTGTTCATTGTGATGGATTTAGGCTGCTGTGCACACACAGCAGCCCCCGCCTTGCCCCAGGCTTTAATTTGTGCACCTGTGTCTGAGCCTGCATCGCCCTTCATCTGTGTTTGCTGGTCAGGCAATGTGTGGAGGTCAAACCTGAGATGTCTATGTTCAGACCTGGTTGGCCTTTATCTGCACTTGCTTCATCTGGCTGCACGGGAGCGATTCAGACATGTTTCAGGTACCTTTGCAATAGATATGGTCTTGCTTTTAAAATATTTAGGAGGCTGTAATGGCACAGTGAATAATAATAATGTAGAGTAGGACCCCCACATGAGATTGCCTTGGCGCGGCGTGGTGGCTCAATTTATTGATCAATATTTTGCCAAATGCCTTTTTGAATACAGTTAGATGTTAATATGTGCATATGCACCTCATGTTATGCGTTCTAACCACAAGCAGCGCTGGCTTCTTTCTTCTTATTTCAATACATTATTTCGGTACTAGATGTTTCTCAAAAATACCTTGCTAATAAGACAATAATGCAACTCGGTATTCTGCTAAAGTTTCCTTGTTATTCATTGCCTTTTTTCTGTGTTACCCCTTTCCATGCTGTAGTCTTAAAAACTTCTTCAAACGTGCATCTGACATGCTGTACTTCAAGCGCCTGATTCAGATTCCCCGTCTTCCTGATGTAAGTACATTCGTATTTCTCACACTAAGTCTTCAATGGCTTATTTGAGTCTTTAGAAACATAATGATCTATCGTTTCTTGTAAGCTGCATAGTATCATCAGACAGTGGTTAAAGGCGATTTCCTCTTTATAGTTTTTTTTTTTTTCTAGCTCTCTTGATTTTAGATATATCTCTCGATTACAGATATATCTCTATCATCTGTGCTTTGTTTGAAGGGAGCTTTTTGGCTCGTTTAAGCGTCCTGGCCAGCCCCCTTTTCTGTCTGTTGAAATGAGACACACGCACCACTGATGACATGCCAACACAGGAAACTCTCCTGTATCGAGCTCCAAGGACCGCCAACATCTGAAGATCTGGACACCTTTTGAAAATAAATTTATATTGTTAAATGATATTCATATTTAAAACACATTTGAAGATATTTTTTACTTGGTATTTTCTTTTAAAGCGCTCAATTTAACTAAAATGGTTTGTGTAAGGGGGGCGTGGCTATGTAGCTGAGGAGAGAGGATGCACGCTGTGGGAGCTCCTGAACATCCTGCTTGCATCCTGTATCTGAGACCTTGCCAGCGCGACATAACCAGCGGCATTCAGGACCTCTGGATACCGGGATTCCCACTTGACCCCCGCGGGAGGACGCAGGACTGCTCTGGTGAGCTGACTGTTAGGAAAGCTGAGATGGGCGGCGAGGCCTGCACGAGGCGGCGGCTGCCATCATAGATGCGTGCTCTATCAGTGAGAGCTGCGGCGTCCAGCTTCCATCGCTGCAGTGTCACCGGGCGGTGACTTATATGCCGAAGACCTGAGGGGATACGCGGTGAGTGCCCTAGAAAATTGGGCCCCGCGTTTCCCCCTCCTATTTATAGACTCACCCACCCTGACCATAAGAACTCTCATTAATCTAATACCAGGCATCTCCCTCACCAATTTGTGACACCCCCCCCCCCCCCCCGCATGAGAGCTGCTCCTGGGACATAATTAACACTTGCCCTGCTGTGCTTATAACTGGAGGGGAAAATCCCCAGAGTATATACCTCTAGTCATCCTGTTGTGCTGCATCACCATTGATCATGAATCGATCTAAAGGATCAACAACAGCAAAAAAATTAAGAGTTTGCTAGACCTGACCCCTCTGAAAGTGCACGGTCCCTAAGAAATAACCCTTCACAAGCTCAGCGTAAAAACCGTCCCTCTGGAGGTGAGGAGGAGAATGAGCAAGAAGAATTAACCCTCAAGCAGGCATCCGAACAGCTGATGCAAGCCATCTACCTAACTAGGTCATCCCTGACTGGGAAGATAGAGGACGTTTACAGTGAAGTGGGACGACTTCGACAAGATTTGCAAGCCATGAGGGAATGCATTATGGAAGTGGAGACAAGAGTATCCCAGGTAGAGGACACCATCACACCTATGGAGGCCAAGTTAACAAAGGTGGCAGGCTGTATGAATGCCTGGAAACAGAAGGCGGACGATCCGGAGAACAGAATGTGTCGGAATAATATCCGTATCATTGGCCTCCTGGATCGTTCAGAAGGTCAACATCCTGAGCAATTTCTGGAGGGCTGGCTTAAAGCCTCGTTGGGGGATGAATTTTCTCCAGTGTTTGCCTTTGAAAGGGCTCATAGGGTTCCTATGAAACCCCTTTTTCCAGGGAGCCCCACCTAGACCTTTCCTGGCACGTCTCCTCAACTGTAAAGACAGAGATACCATTCTGCGTCTCGCACGGCAAAAAGGCCCCATCAAGTTCGATAATGTAATTTCGATTTTCCCGGATTTTTCCATGGAACTTCAGAAACAGCGGACACAATTCATCGAAATTAAGAAGTGGCTCAGGGAGAGAAACATTGTGTACTCAATGATTTATCCGGCCCGGCTCCGGGTCGTCCACGGGGTTTCCTCCGTTTTTTTCACGGATGCAGCGGAGGCGACTGAGTGGTTGCGGTCCCATAAGGGATTCCCTGCAAAGGAATCCTAATGTACTCACTGTTAACCCGTATCCTTCCACTAAAGGTCTAATTGGGGCCTTCTCAGCGGGTATCCAGTTTACCACCAATACTGGACACTGAGCTCAGTGATGGTATCCCCTTGTCTACTTTTTGATAGGGGCATGGAACTTTGCTCCTATATTGTTAGGTTCTTATTTGTTTGTTTTTTTTCTTTTTTCTTCAACCGTTTTTGTTCTAACTGTTATTTAGGTAAAAGTCGCAGCCAATGGCAGTCCTGTTCTTCACGTGATGTCTCTAAATTTTACTTGGGCACGAATATGTACCATAGCCAGATAAGCAGAAATGGGATCTGAAATAATATGCATGACCTGGAATGTGAGGGGTATAAAAACCCTCGGAAGAAAATTAAGGTGTTCTCGCAGATTAGGCAATATCGCCTATCGCCCTCATATTGTAGCCTTGGTGGAGAAACACCTGACCAGAGACACAGCTTGGTGTGTGCAAAAACCGTGGGCACAATTGTTCATTCATGCATTCCATACCAGCTATTCAAGGGGGGTTTCGCTACGAATACATAAAGACATTAGGTGGGAAGCCAAGGAGGCCCGGAGAGATTCCGAGGGGCATTTTGTATTTGTACATGCACTAATTAACTCCAGGAAATATGTTATTTTGTGTATCTACACCCCCCCCCCCTGCTAATATATCAATTCTCCAGAAGGCGATGAGTTTTGCCCTGAACTATCCGGATGCAGATGTCATCTGCTTGGGGGATTTCAGTCTGGTCATGAATAATCATCTTGATAGATTGAGGCTGGGTGATGGGATACAGGGAGGGGCCCCCCCCGCCGGCTGCATCCCAACTGTCGTAATTCATGGAAGGTTGTGGATGGCTGGATCTTTAGAGAACGCGTCACCCCGAAGCGAAGGAGTATACTTGCCATTCATCCACTAAGCGCACCTCCTTGCCGGAGTCCTTCTACGAGGCTAATATAATAGTGCTTAAAAAGGAGAGGAAGGACCCTTTAGACTGTGGATCTTATCGCCCCATATCATTAGTGAATGTGGACTATAAGATTTTTACAAAAATTTTGGCCACTGGGCTGAACTCAGTTATACTGGAACTTATACACCCCGACCAAACCAGTTTTATGCCGGGTAAAAGCACCTCCATTAATATTAGATGGGTCCAGTCAGTGGTCCAATATAGCTCTCTGATACCAGATAACAAATGGGCATTGGCATCGCTGGATGAGGCCAAGGCTTTTGATTCCCTTGAATGGCCTTTTCTCTGTGCATGTTTACAGAAATATGGATTTGGTGATAGGTTTTTAAAATGGATCAATATATGTATATAAAACCCAAAGCCCGTGTCATTGTAAATAGTTCCATATCTTAGTCCTTTCCACTACATAGGGGAACCCGTCAGGGGTGTCCCCTTTCCCCGGCCCTTTTTGCTCTTATAGAATCATAGAATGGTAGAGTTGGAAGGGACCTCCTGGGCCATCTGGTCCAACCCCCTGCTCAAAGCAGGATTCGCTAAATCATCCCAGTTAGATGTCTGTCCAGCCTCTGTTTGAAGACTTCCATTGAAGGAGAACTCACCACTTCTCGTGGCAGCCTGTTCCACTCATTGATCACTCTAACTGTCAAAAAGTTTTTTCTAATATCTAATCTGTGTCTCCTCCCATTCAGCTTCATCCCATTGCTTCTAGTCTTTCCTTGTGCAAATGAGAATAAAGTTGATCCTTCTACAATGTGACAGCCCTTTAGATATTTGTAGACAGCTATTAAGTCTCCTCTCAGTCTTCTCTTTTGCAAACTAAACATTCCCAAATCCTGCAACCTTTCCTCATAAGACAGGGTTTGCAGACCGGTCACCATTCTGGTCGCTCTTTTCTGAACTTGCTCCAGTTTGTTGATGTCTTTTTTAAAATGTGGTGCCCAAAATTGGACACAATATTCCAGATGAGGTCTGACCAAAGAGGAGTAGAGGGAAATAATTACTTCACGTGATCTAGACTGTATGCTTCTGTTAATACATCCTAGAATTGCATTTGCCTTTTTTGCTGCTGCATCACACTGTTGACTCATATTCAGTCTGTGATCTATTAGTATACCCAAGTCTTTTTCACATGTGCTGTCACTTAGCCCTATTCCTCCCATTCTATATATGCTTTTTTCATTTTTATTGCCCAGATGTAGTACTTTGCATTTCTCCCTGTTAAAAACCATTCTGTTAGTTGCTGCCCACTTCTCCAGTTTATTTAAATCTTTATGAATCCTCTCTCTCTCTTCTCTAGTATTAGCTATCCCTCCTAGCTTTGTGTCATCAGCAAATTTAATCAGTTTACCCTCAATTCCTTCATCTAAATCGTTGATAAAGATGTTGAACAATACAGGGCCCAGGACAGAGCCCTGTGGTACCCCACTTGAGACATTCTTCCAACTGGATGTGCAGCCATTTACGACCACTCTTTGGGTCCGATCACTAAGCCAGTTATGAATCCACCTAACAGTTGCCTTGTCCATTCCATACTTAGTCTTTTTTTCAATAAGGATTGTATGAGAGACTTTGTCAAATGCTTTGCTGAAGTCAAGATATACTATATCTACAGCATTTCCTTGATCCACCCAATCAGTAATACCGTCATAGAAGGAAATTAAATTAGTCTGACATGACTTATTAGTTACAAACCCATGCTGACTCTGTTTAATCACTTCATTCTTATCCAGGTATTGACATACATGTTGTTTAATAATTTGTTCAAAGATCTTTCCTGGTATAGAAGTCAGACTCACCGGCCTATAGTTGCCTGGGTCCACCTTCTTCCCCTTTTTGAAGATAGGAACAACATTTGCTCTTCTCCAGTCTTCTGGCACTTCTCCTGTTCTCCAAGAATTTTCAAAGATTATGGAGAGGGGTTCAAAAATTTCTTCTGCTATCTCCTTCAGTACTCTGGGGTGTAATTCATCTGGACCTGGAGACTTGAATTCATTTAGGTTAGCTAAGTGTTTCCTCACTATCTTTCTGTTTATAGATATCCTGGATTCTTCTATTCCCTTAATAGGACAGTGAATAACAGTTGATGTTACATTTCCTTTCTGAGAGAAAACAGATGCAAAATAGGAATTTAAAAGTTCAGCCTTCTCAACATCCTGTCTTACCATTTCATCATTTTCATCCTGTAAAAATCCTATAGCATCTTTGACTTTTCTTTTACTTTTGACATATCCCCAAAATCCTTTATTATTGCTTTTGACATCTCTTGTAAGCCTCAATTCATTTTCAGCTTTAGCTAATCTGATTTGTGCCCTGCAGGTTCTGCAGACAGCATTATATTCTTCTTTAGATATGCCTCCCTCTTTCCATTTTATAAACATTTTTTTCTTCCTTTTTAGCATGTGCTTAAGTTCTGTGTTCATCCATCCTGGTTTCCTTAAATGCTTCCTATTCTTCCCTCTTTTCGGAATTGTTAACAACTGTGCTTTGAGAATTTCATTTTTCAAGATTTCCCATCCTTCCTGGACATTTTTGTCTTTAAGGATATCCAGCCATTGGATCCCTCCAATTCTCTTTCTGAATCCCTTAAAATCTGCCTTTCTGAAATCTAACCTTGACGTCTGAGTCTTCACAGGTCTTCCGCCTCTAGTTATCCAAAATTCTAAAATAGCATGGTCGCTACCTCCTAGGGTCCCAGCCACTTTTACCTCCTCAACCATTTCCTCCCTGTTTATAAGGATTAGATCCAAGGTAGCAGTTCCCCTTGTTTTCTCCTTTACCTTTTGGAAGATAAAGTTGTCAGCAAGAGAGGATAAGAATTTCCTTGACCTGTTAGTTTTGCCTGAGAGAGATTCCCAACAAATGTCTGGATAGTTGAAATCTCCCATGACAACTATGTCATATTTTTTGGAGAACTTGGCCATTTGATGCATAAAGAGTTCATCCATATCTTCAGCTTGCACAGGCGGCCTGTAGTAAATGCCTACAATGGTGTCCTTTCCATTGTTCTGTCCTTGTATTCTTACCCAAACAGTTTCCACAGAACTCCCAGTCTCTGAAGCTTCAATCTCTGTGCAGATATACGCATTTCTAACATACAATGCGACACCCCCTCCTCGTTTATCAAGTCTGTTTCTTGCAAATAAGTTGTATCCTTCTAGTCTTGTATTCCAATCATGTGTATTGTCCCACCAAGTTTCAGTGATTCCAATGACATCATATTTCTTTTCCTGTGTTAGTAGTTCCAATTCTCCTTGTTTGTTGCCCATGCTTTGTGCATTAGTATAGAAACATTTTAGTTTGTGATTGGTTTCTCTTTCTCCAATATTTTTATTAATTAGATTATTTCGTCTTTGTTCTTCCTTTCCACTTCTAATAGCAGAGTTCTCAATAGCATTTGTCAGGTGTATGGCTTTTTCTGGTCTTTTGCTTCCCTTCCCATGTTGTTCTAGTTTAAAGCTCTCCTTACAAGTGTAGCAAGGCGACTTCCAAATACCTGCTTTCCAGTCTTCGTAAGGTGCACCCCATCTCTAGCAAGTAGTCCATCGTATAAGTAGTTCACTCCGTGATCCAGAAATCCAAATAGTTGCTGACGGCACCATCGACGTAGCCAGTTGTTCACCTGCAGAATCTTATTCCACCTCCTTGTTCCATGGCCATCCACTGGGAGGATGGAAGAGAAGACCACCTGCGCTCCCAGTTCTTTCACTTTCTTGCCTAAGTCTTCAAAGTCTCTGCAGATGGTTTCCAGGTCGTTTCTTGCGGTGTCATTTGTCCCCACATGTAGTAGCAGGAATGGGTAGTCATCTGTAGGTCTGAAGAGTCCTGATATCCTGTCAGACACATCTTTAATTTTTGCACCTGGAAGACAGCACATTTCTCTTGAAGTTATATCCGGTCTGCAGATAGCGGCCTCTGTTCCTCTCAACAGGGAATCCCCCATGACCACCACTCTCCGTTTCTTCTTCACAACATTTTTCTTTCTCCATCCAGGAGGACTCTGAAGGCGTACAAGGTTGCTGTTTGTTGGCAAAGTCTTATCCTGATGTATTTCTTCATCGTTTTCCTGCGTGAGAGCCTGGTACTGGTTTCTGAGCAGTATGGGTGCTGACTGCCTCCTGATCCTCCTGCTTCTCTGGGTCACATGTCTCCATTCCTCTGTTTCTTCAGGTGCACTTCGAATTTCTTCTCTTTCTGTATCATGAAGAGATAATTCTGCTCTGTCCAAGAACTCTTCACCTTCCTTAATGATCTTCAACGTAGCTAACCTCTCTTCGAGATTTTGCAACTTTTCCTCCAACAGGGTCACAAGCTTGCATTTGTGGCATGTGAAGTTTTGCTTTTCCACTGGTAAATCTGTGAACATGTAGCAAGAAATGCAGCTCACCAAATGGCTCCTGGCCTCTTCCATCTTGAGATTTCTTAAAAACGATGAAAGATGAGCCAAAATCGGCGCGCGGTTTTTCCGATTTCCTCTTTTCAGCTGCAACGGCCAAAACCCAGTGATCGTTGAGCTCGCGGAGACTCTTCACTTATCCCAGAAGGCACTGGGAATATGCAAATGATCTCCTCAAGACTCTTCCCCTGGTTTTCCGATTTCCTCTTTTCAGCTGCAACGGCCAAAACCCAGTGGTCGTTGAGCTCGCGGAGACTCTTCACTTATCCCAGAAGGCACTGGGAATATGCAAATGATCTCCTCAAGACTCTTCCCCTGGTTTTCCGATTTCCTCTTTTCAGCTGCAACGGCCAAAACCCAGTGATCGTTGAGCTCGCGGAGACTCTTCACTTATCCCAGAAGGCACTGGGAATTTGCAAATGATCTCCTCAAGACTCTTCCCCTGGTTTCCTCTTTCCCCTCTTGCGATTGAGGCATTGGCAATTCGTATAAGATCTTCCCCTAATATTTTGCGCCTAGAAATAGTGGATGGGGTAGAAACCATAGGCCTATATGCTGACGATATAGTGATATTTATGGATAGAGCGGAAGAAACACTGACACGGGTGATTGCCACTATAAATAAATTTAGTAAATACTCTGGCCTGTATATAAATTGGGAGAAATCTGCCCTGATGCCCCTTTCCCATGCCACGACTTGACTCTCTCCTCATTGCCTATTGTACCCAGCTTTAAATATTTGGGTGTTTATATATCTCAGAGCAGCACACTTGATTTGCGGCTTAACATACATCCACTTTTGGAAACGGTTAAAGCTAAATTTGCAACTTGGAGCAAGCTCCCGCTGTCGGTAGCAGGACACATTAATTTAATTAAAATATTACTCCCTAAGCTTAACTATTCTCTTCAACACAGTGCTGTGGTGGTACCCAGGTCCTTTTTTGCGAATTTGAACTCCCAATTTACGTCCTTTTGTATGGGGGGGGAAACTAGGCCCAAACTCAGGCTATCCACCCTGCAAAGACTTAAAAAGGAGGGTGGGGCAGCGTTACCAGACTTTTTTTCTATATTATCTGGCTGGACAGGCCAAGGCTATAAGTAAGTGGATCCCCGATAATCCTCTTCCTAATTCTGAACACCACCTGCTCCATGCCGCATGAACTGATTGCCCACTGGGATTCTTGGAATCGGGGTAAATGTCCCCTGTCTGCTGCCCCTACTTCGTCTGGCGCGATCAGTGTGGAGACAGATTAAGAGGGTGATTGGATTTGGGGATATTGTAGCTGAAATGCCCTTGTGGAATAATAGTTATCTTCCGACACTGCTAGAACACCCCTCCACTGAATTCTGGATCCAACATAATGTCTCCTCTATAGGTGATTCGCCTGATAATGGAACCCTGCTATCTTTTGAACAAATACAGGTTAAATACGAGGTCCCGAGATCCCAATTCTTCCGCTATCTGCAGCGAAGGTCGGCCTTTCAGTCGCACATGAGATCCGTAGGTGTAAACAATGCTATTTTACCCTTCGCCATGACAGCACCCACTGGAGGTATCGGATCCGCCCCATTTGGAACAGGAAACCCTACAGGAAAGATAAAAGGGGCGGTCCGCCTTTCCTCCTCAGTTTTGGTTTCCTGTTCCAAACGGAGCAACGATATCCTTCAGGAAGAATACCTGGGCCAGGCATGCCACCTGTGCAGTCTCCTTGGGAACGGCAGGGGCTGCGGTCCAGAGGCAGCGTCGGGGGAGATTCCGTTAGACGGCTCCCCCCTCGTCTGGTGAGCGGAGGGTGGTGACGGGGTCCGGGGAGGGCCGCCCCGTCTCACCCAGGAGAGCACCGGCAGGCACCGGGACGCACCGCTGCCGGGAGCGGTAAGAGCGCCAGTGGCGCAGAGAAAAAAAAAAAAAAGGGGAGTATGGAGGTCTCCTTTTTAAATAGAGGCGCCAGCGGCGGTGGCGCTGCATGGAGGAGAGGACCGCATGGAGAGCGGGGCCGCGCGGTAGCCGGCCGGCGCACAGTCTCCTGACCCCCTCCCCCCCCCCCCCCCCCCGGAAGTAATGGTTGAACTTCCGGGGCGGGATGGCTGAGAGCGTCGGGCACGCGCGCGGTGATCCCTGGGAGGAGGAGCAACTTCCGGGGGGACGGCAGAGGAAAAAAAAAGAGGAGCAGGTTATTTAAGCAGCGGCGCAGCTGAGCGGCGTTGCAGCAATGTCGTCCCCAACGGAAGCACACGCTCCAGCGGGGGATTCTGCAGGAGGTAGCTCCACCAGGGACCGCAACACCGGCCGCAGGAGTGAAGCAGGAGAATCAAGGCCTAGGATGTCTCAGCCATCTGATCCGGTAATATGAGGCTTCACTGGGTGAGTGTGCAAAGTATATACTCTGCCTACTAAGCTGACCTCTCCTACCCCCCCGCCTTGGTGTCCCCTTCTAGACCAAGAAAAAGGATAAATCCAAGCATAAAGAATGTGCGCTATGCTTGGAACCTCTCCCTGACTCCTACCCTAAGAAGCTCTGTAAACAGTGCACCAAAGAGACAAAGCAAGGGACCGCATTGTCGACAAAGGACATTAGAGCTATAATCAGGGAGGAGATACAGGCTATTAACCACGCCAAAACTCCCTCAGAGACTGGCAGCAAGAAGCAGTTAACCCTCAGCTCAGAGTCAGAAGAAGAAGGGGGGTTAATCTCTGACTCCTCACTAACATCCTCGTCATCATCAGACATGGAGGGACAGTCATGTTTCCCCCTAGACAGTGTGGACAACCTAGTCAAGTCGGTGAGAAGCACTATGGGGTGTGAGGAACCAAGGGGTGCCCAAACCGCACAAGACATAATGTTTGCGGGATTGGCGGAAAAGAAAAGGAGAGCGTTCCCGGTAATACCGGCAATTAAGGCCCTAATAAAGAGGGAATGGGAAAAAAATGACCAAAGAAGTTTTCTCCCATCAGCCTCAAAAAGAAAGTATCCTTTCAGCGATGAGGAGCTATTAAAATGGACCAAAGTGCCAAAAGTGGATGCCGTTATATCCTCTACTTCGAGACAATCGGCTATTCCAGTAGAGGACGCAGGCTTGTTGGCAGACCCGTTAGACCGCAAGGCGGAATCATCATTGAAGAGGTCTTGGGAGTCTACCACGGGTATATTTAAGCCAGCGGTAGCCAGCACATGCACCACTAGATCCATGCTCGTGTGGTTGGACCAGCTGGATCAACAAATCGAGCAAAAGGTGTCCACAGAGAAAAATTAAGGGCCGCTATCCCATTGATAAGGGGGGCAGCTGCCTTTATGGCTGATGCGTCGGCAGACACTCTACGGCTGGCAGCAAGATCAGCAGCTCTAGTGAACAACGCCAGAAGGGCGTTGTGGATGAAGAGCTGGAAGGGGGACGCGCAATCAAAGGCTAAGATCTGTGCAACCCCGTGTGAGGGAGAACCTTTAAGAGGCGACCGTTTGGAAGAAGGAGGCAAACGGAAAGACCAAATAGATGGGCCACAAAAGAGAAACAAAAGGGTACCATGTTCAGGGGTCCAACGTTCCGAAGGGAAAATAGAAATTAAAGAATCAGACCCACCTGTAGGGGGTAGATTACGGTTCTTTTATCCAAAATGGGAACAAATATCCTCAAACCCATGGATCTTGAGTATTATTAAAGAAGGAATGAAAATAGAATTCCTTCAAAATCCTTATGATTTCTTTGTCCTAACCCGCCTTAACTCTATGGCCCAACAAAAGGCCCTCGAAGAAGAGATTCGGAGCCTACTATGCAAAGGGGTTTTAGTAGAGATCCCAGAGGGACAGGAAGGTAGAGGCTTCTACTCTCCCTTATTTTTAATTTCCAAACCAGATGGTACATTTAGAACAATTATTAATTTAAGGACGCTTAATACGTTTATTAAAAATTATAAGTTTAAGATGGAAGCAATCAGATCCACCATAAAGCTTCTCTTTCCAAATTGTGTGATGGCGGGGATTGACTTAAAAGATGCTTATTATCATCTTCCTATCCATAATAGATACCAAAAATATCTAAGGGTCGCAGTGGTATTCGATGGCAAGGTCCGTCATTTTCAATACACAGCCATGCCTTTCGGCCGCTCAACAGCACCAAGAATCTTCACCAAGGTGATGGCAGAGGTGATGGCCTATGTTCGTCAAAAAGATACTGTAATCGTACCTTACTTAGACGACTTCCTAATAATCGGGAACTCGGATACCCAATGTACCGAAAGAGTGGCTGATGCAATCTCGTCTTTACAGGACCTAGGCTGGATCATCAATATACAGAAGTCCAGGCTCGTTCCGCAATCCCTCCAGATGTTTTTGGGGTTCCAATTGAACTCCATAACCCAGAAATGTCTACTTCCGCAGGTAAAGATTGCACTAACAAAAGAGAAAGTAGAGGCAGCCATAGACCACGCATGTCTCTGAGAGGGGCAATGTCGCTATTGGGGTCGCTAGATTCCTGTGCCCCTGCTGTCCGGTGGGCCCATTATCATGTCCGCACACTCCAGCATCAGATCCTCCAGGAGGAGAGGCGACATGGTGGTCACCTCGAGAGTAAGATAACTCTAACGCAGGAGGTCTTGACTTCTCTGGAATGGTGGTTAGAGGATGACCATCTATCCTCAGGAGTCCCATGGGTCATAGTACCATCTAGTATCCTGACCACCAACGCTAGCCCCCAAGGCTGGGGAGCCCATATGGGGAATAGCTTTTGTCAAGGAAGATGGAATAGAGAGGAAAGAGAATACTCGTCTAATTTAAAAGAACTGACAGCAGTATACTATGCTCTACATTATTTCCTTCCACAGCTCCAACAGAAACATGTCAGGATCCTGTCGGACAACACCACCACAGTGGCCTACATAAACAGACAAGGAGGTACTCGATCAGAGACTCTGATGTCTTCTGCGGCAAGAATCTTAGACTTAGCCGAAAGCAATTTGTTGTCCCTCTCAGCTCTTCAGATCAGAGGAGAGGACAATCAAGAAGCAGATTTCTTAAGCCGACACACACTTCGGCAAGGGGAGTGGTGCCTCAATCACCAAATCTTCCAGAACATAGTGGCTCTATGGGGGCATCCTCAAGTGGACCTCTTTGCCACAAGGGAAAACAGACAAAGACCTTTGCTTCCCTGTCTCCAGCAGATCACCCAGACATACTGGATGCCCTCCAGGCCCCATGGAGATTCAAGTTAGCATACGCCTTCCCTCCATTGATTCTCCTGCCACAAGTGATTCAGAAAATCAGAGAGGAAAAGGCGAGAGTAATCCTGATAGCACCATTCTGGCCCAAGAGACCAATTTTGGGCACCACATTTTAAAAAAGACATCAACAAACTGGAGCAAGTTCAGAAAAGAGCGACCAGAATGGTGACCGGTCTGCAAACCCTGTCTTATGAGGAAAGGTTGCAGGATTTGGGAATGTTTAGTTTGCAAAAGAGAAGACTGAGAGGAGACTTAATAGCTGTCTACAAATATCTAAAGGGCTGTCACATTGTAGAAGGATCAACTTTATTCTCATTTGCACAAGGAAAGACTAGAAGCAATGGGATGAAGCTGAATGGGAGGAGACACAGATTAGATATTAGAAAAAACTTTTTGACAGTTAGAGTGATCAATGAGTGGAACAGGCTGCCACGAGAAGTGGTGAGTTCTCCTTCAATGGAAGTCTTCAAACAGAGGCTGGACAGACATCTAACTGGGATGATTTAGCGAATCCTGCTTTGAGCAGGGGGTTGGACCAGATGGCCCAGGAGGTCCCTTCCAACTCTACGATTCTATGATTCTATGGTTCTCGTGGCTACGAATTATGTCAGTGACAGACCCTTGGGTTCTCCCCTCAAACCCCGACCTACTCTCCCAAGGCCCTTTCTTCCACCCTCAAGTGGACAACTTACACTTGACGGCGTGGAACTTGAAAGGCACCTATTAAGATCAAGAGGGTTTTCGCAATCATTAATTACTACGCTCCTGCAGAGCAGGAAGCAGTCCACAACCCAAATTTATAAAAGAATATGGAAGAAATTCCTAGAGTTTCATACAGCATCTCATACAGCAGAAGTCCCGATAGTC
The DNA here is from genome assembly GCF_039654945.1 of Dendrobates tinctorius. Lineage (NCBI taxonomy): Eukaryota > Metazoa > Chordata > Amphibia > Anura > Dendrobatidae > Dendrobates > Dendrobates tinctorius. Next base: position 7,842,751 of record NW_027361758.1, read on the forward strand.
CCTATCTTAGAGTTCCTACAAAAGGGAAAGGAATTGGGCTTGTCAGTAAACACACTGAAAGTACATGTGTCTGCGTTGGGGGCGCTGTATGGCCATAATATAGCAGGGAATAAGTGGATATCACGATTCATTACGGCATGTGAAAGAATAACTCCGGTTCACATACCCACAATCCCTACATGGGACTTAAACTTGGTGTTAGACGCCCTTACAGAACAACCTTTTGAACCGATAGATACGATAGCCCTTAAATATTTATCATTTAAGACGGCCCTCTTGGTAGCACTGACATCCGCTAGGAGAGTGGGTGATATCCAGGCCCTGTCCAGAGATCCACCCTTTTTGCAGGTATATCGGGATAGATTAATATTGAAGCCAGACCCCTCATACCTGCCTAAGGTATCAACAAGGTACCATAGGTCTCTGGAGATACTCCTCCCAACCTTCTTTGAAGATCCCTCCACCCCGGAAGAGCAGAAATTCCACACTTTGGACGTCAGAAGAACTGTCCTAAAGTATATTGAAAGGTCCGAGAGCTGGAGGCAGTGTAGGGCTCTCCATTTCTTTTCAGGGCCGTAAAAAAGGGTATGGAGTCACAAAGAGCACCATTTCCCGATGGATCAGGGATGCCATTTGTTTAGCCTACTATGCAAAAAATGAAGAACCTCCGGGAAACATCAGAGCACATTCCACCAGAGCAATGGCGGCTTCCTGGGCGGAGAGGGGAGACGTTCCAATTGAAACCATATGTAAGGCGGCAATTTGGTCATCCCCTTCTACCTTCTATAGACACTATAGACTTGATCTTTCGTCTACCTCTGACCTAAGCTTTGGCAGGACTGTCCTTGGCACGGTGGTCCCACCCAGGTGATGGTCTCTGGAATCTCTCCAGTGAGTGCTGTCGTGGCGAAGGGTAAAAAGCCGGATTACTTACCGGTAATGCTCTTTTAATGAGTCCACGACAGCACCCGCTCACTTCCCTCCCTGCTACAAATATCAATGTTAAGAGTATATCTGCTAAAGTTGGATAAGTAAAGATATAAGTACAAGACATTGCCTAATCCTTGGCGGTCCTCCTGGTACTCTGAAATGCAAAACTGAGGAAAGGCGGACCGCCCCCTTTTATCTTTCCTGTAGGGTTTCCTGTTCCAAATGGGGCGGATCCGATACCTCCAGTGGGTGCTGTCGTGGACTCATTAAAAGAGCATTACCGGTAAGTAATCCGGCTTTTCGTCTCTACCCCTGATAGGAATCCTTAAATTGCGGGGTCCCCAGGGTCTCCTATCCTCTTTGTACACATATATACTGTCAGTAGGGGCGGTATCCGCCATAAACTCTTTTAAAGGGAGATGGCAAAGGCTCATCCCTGATACACAGAGAGGAGAGGGAAGAAATTCTGGATTCTTTGGTTGGGGTATCCCCGTCTATTAATAACAGGATGATACAGTTACCGTATTTTTCGGATTGTAAGACGCACTTTTGTTTCCCCCAAATTGTGGGGGAAATGGGGGTGCGTCTTACAATCGCATAGTGAAAAAAATCGGGGGGAAAAACTTACTTTTGCGGTGGCAGTGGCGGCTGCGGTAGCGATGGCGGCGTTAGCGATGGCCGCGGCGGCTGCTGAGCAGCCTGGTACATCTCGGGGTCTCCGGGTGGGCAATGCAGCAGGCCAGGAGCTGGGGGTATCGCTGCGGGTTAACCGGCGGTTACGCGGGCGGGATAGTGCTGGTCGGCGCCATGACAGTTCCGGGAACAGGCTGTGAGTTTCCGATGGAATACCGGTATCACAGCCTGTGTCTGCAGGACTACAAGAAAATGGTCGCCGACCCGGCACATGCGCAGATGGAGCTCGGTCACTGAACTCGATCTGCGCATGCGCTGTGGCTAAAAGCTGGCAGAAGGATCAGGAGCCTCCGCTGCACACAGATACCTAAGGCAGAGGAGGGAGAGAAGCATGTTTCTCCTCCTCCTCGTTTGCAGGGATGGATATTGATTGGTGGAGGGATCTGTTGCTGGGCTGCCTCCACCAATCAGGTATCTATCTCTGCAAAATGTATAGTGTAGCACTTTCATTTTACCTCACATTATTCTGAGATCCTTGGGAGAGGTGAGGCGGTGGACACATTGAAGGGAAACACAACCCCCATCATCCTTCATACCGTATCAATGGGTGTATTCTGATGGATGATGGGGGTTGTAGCCATATTAGGGATAGTGCCCAAAGTGTTTATTGCAACTGTGACTACCACCTTCCTCATCTTTCAGAATACACCCATGTATACAGTACATGGGTGTATTCCTAATGATGAGGGGGGGGTGGTAGTCACTACTACACACATTGTACTGTGATTCACAGATCCCCATAACAGTGTGTCACCAAGTATCCCCATAACAGTGTGTCTCCACAGATCTCCCATAACAGTGCGTCATCCACAGATCCCCATAACAGTGCGTCATCCACAGATCCCCATAACAATGCGTCACCACAGATCCCCATAACAGTGCATCACCACAGATCTCCCATAACAGTGCATCACCACAGATCTCCCATAACAGTGCATCACCACAGATCTCCCATAACAGTGCATCATCCACAGATACCCCCATAACAGTGCGTCATCCACAGATACCCCCATAACAGTGTGTCTCCACAGATCTCCCATAACAGTGCGTCACCACAGATCTCCCATAACAGTGCGTCACCACAGATCTCCCATAACAGTGCGTTATCCACAGATCCCCATAACAGTGCGTCACCACAGATCCCCATAACAGTGCGTCACCACAGATCCCCATAACAATGCGTCACCACAGATCCCCATAACAGTGCGTCACCACAGATACCCCATAACTGTGTGTCTCCACACATCTCCCATAACAGTGCGTCACCACAGATCCCCCATAACAGTGTCTCCACAGATCTCCCATAACAGTGCGTCATCCACAGATACCCCCATAACAGTGTGTCTCCACACGTCTCCCATAACAGTGCGTCACCACAGATCTCCCATAACAGTGTCTCCACAGATCTCCCATAACAGTGCGTCAACACAGATCTCCCATAACAGTGTCTCCACAGGTCTCCCATAACAGTGCGTCATCCACAGATCCCCATAACAGTGCGTCACCACAGATACCCCATAACTGTGTCTCCACACATCTCCCATAACAGTGCGTCACCACAGATCTCCCATAACTGTGTCTCCACACATCTCCCATAACAGTGCGTCACCACAGATCTCCCATAACAGTGTCTCCACAGATCTCCCATAACAGTGCGTCATCCACAGATCCCCCATAAGTGCGTCACCACAGATCCCCCATAACAGTGCGTCACCACAGATCTCCCATAACAGTGTCTCCACAGATCTCCCATAACAGTGCGTCATCCACAGATCCCCATAACAGTGCGTCACCACAGATACCCCATAACTGTGTCTCCACAAATCTCCCATAACAGTGCGTCACCACAGATCTCCCATAAGTGTGTCTCCACAGATCTCCCATAACAGTGCCTCACAGATCCCTCATAGGAGTGCATCACCACAGATCTCTCATAACAGTGCGTCCCAACACATCTCCCATAACAATGTTTTTCATTCATCATAGGTGTAGAAAAAGACATGGGCCACACATCTAAAATCATAAGTTGATCTAATGACACTAGGCAAAATGAAACTAAACATGAGGTTCTTAGTTTAACATTCTGATTAGACTGTATGAAGCCGCTAGCACATGACGGCGAACTTCTTAGGCTGGGATCACACATGCGAGTTAAACGGCCGAGTCTCGCATGGTAATACCCGGCGCTGCCGCCGGGACTCAGGAGTGGGACGTGCAGCTCCATGTATTGCTATGCAGCCGCACGCCCCGCTCTTGAATCCCCGCGCCAGCGCCGGGTATTACCATGCGAGACTCGGCCGTTTAACTCGCATGTGTGATCCGGCCTTAGTGAGCAAAAATAGGCGGAACCCCTTGCCTTGCAGCATGGGTACTGTAGGGCACCAGGTACCCATCTGCTCGTTGTCGTTGTGGTGGTCGGCACATTACTCCACAGCTTTATGGTTACAGTATTTAAAGCTATGGACACATTCACCGTCACTTGGCAGTAGGCTTTATATGTCTGATCATAATGTTACCGTAAACTAAAAACTTCTTGTTCAGATGAATACAGTACATTTTGCTTAACACCACTAGATCAACTTGTTACCGTATTTTTGGATGTGCGGCCCATGTCTTTTCTACAGCAAGAGTACCGTATTCATTCATGCTCTCAGTTGCCCCATAACTATGAATGACAGAGCTGACAGTTGTTTCAATACTGTATTTTGTTGCAGAAAAATACCGTACAGTTGGCTGCTGCATATTTCAAGCATGTCAAAGCAGAAAAGGCTTGCATACAAAATTCCCTTTAAACTGGAGGTTGTAAAATACGCTAAAGAGCATGGGAGCAGAGCAGCGGAGAGACATTTTGGACCGCCTCCAACTGAAAAAATGATAAGAGAGTGGAGGAAGCAGGAGGATGAGCTGCAAAAAGCAGGAAAAAGCCGATCTGGTCTACGTAGGCGTGGTGCAAAGTGGCCAGAGTTAGATGTGGACGTAAAAGAGTGGATCATACGCCACAGAAATAATGGCCTTTCGGTCTCAACAAAAATGATACTATTCGAAGCCAAGCGGATTGCTGCTGAGAAAGGCATCAATGACTTCACTGGATCACCAGCATGGTGTTTCAGATTCATGAAGAGATGTGGCCTTGCTATGCGCACCAAAACTAGAATTGCCCAAAAAATGCCACAAGAATATGAAGCCAAGATTCTGTCATTCCACAAGTTTGTAATTGACAGCAGAAAGAAAAATGGTTATGAATTAGGCCAGATTGGGAATATGGATGAAGTCCCTCTAACCTTTGACGTGCCATCCAACAGGACTGTTGGTGCAAAGGGTGCCAAAACCATCACGGTAAAAACTGCAGGACACGAAAAAAACCACTACACAGTTGTGTTGTCCTGCTGTGCCGATGGCACGAAACTGCCACCAATGTTAATCTTTAAAAGAAAGAACATGCCCAAAGAAGCTATCCCACGAGGAGTTGTTGTGCACGTTCACGAGAAAGGATGGATGGACGAGAACGGAATGAGATTGTGGGTTGACAAAGTGTGGTCGAAACGTCCTGGAGGGCTTCTGAAAAAAACATCCCTGTTAGTGCTAGACCAGTTCAGAGCACATATTAGTGAAAACACAAAAAAAGTGTTTAAAGAAGTGAAGACCCATCTCGCGGTAATTCCAGGGGGGCTTACCAGCCAGCTACAACCTCTCGATGTTTCTATAAACAAGCTGTTTAAAGTCTACATGCGAGAAGAGTGGAATAAATGGATGGCTGCTGGCAATCATGACCTGACACCAACTGGACGCATGAAGAGGCCCTCTATCACTCAAGTTTGTGAGTGGGTGAAAACATCATGGCAATCAGTGAAGGATGAAACGGTTATACGTTCATTCAAAAAATGTGGGATTAGCAATGCCTTAGATGGCACCGAAGATGGTGCGCTATATGAGGACAGTGAACAAAGTGAAACCAATGATTGTGAGGACCTGAGCTTCCTAGACTCTGACAGCAGTGATGAGGAATTCCTGGGTTTCTCTGACTAGAAGATTGTGCTGTCTGACAATTAATGTTTCTCCCCAATTGCCAGAACATGGTTTTTGCTGTTACTTACAGTACCATGGGACTGTTCTTACATGTTACCCACAATGCTGCTGTTGACTGCTGTTGAGTCTACTATGTTAAAATAATATTTTGTTATTTAATTAAAGGTTTTTGCACATTATTTGACTCAAAATATTTTTTTTTCTTATTTTCCTCCTCTAAAACCTAGGTGCGTCTTATAATCAGGTGCGTCTTATAAAGCGAAAAATACGGTATATATCATAAACCAATCATATCTGACTCCGACTCGACTCTTCAGGATGGGCCGACTCCAATCATCGGAATGTTTGAGATGTCATTTACTAGATGCAGATTTTATCCACATGATCTGGCAATGTCCTATCATCGCACAATATTGGAAGGCGGTGACGTCATTATTAACTTCCCTGGTGCAAGCTCCTGTTTCCCTTGAGCCACTGGTATGTTTGGGGTATGGGATGAGGAGACATGGGACCACTATACTGGGATCTTTTTACGGGAGATGCTATTTATGGCACGAAAGGTACTGGCACTGTGGTGGATGGGGAGCTCATGTCCTTCCCTTAGGATCTGGATTGATTTAGTGAATTCATTATCCCATATGAAAGTACACTGTATCGAGACAAAGGGTGCCCAGGTAAATTTGGGAAGATCTGGGAGAGGTGGATTTCCTCTCATCTTACTCTGTAAAATGGAGACATCGCAGGATACATAATTGATCGTGTGGAGTCAGGCTGCGAAGCAGCAGTAGTAGTAGTTTGTTCTTGTTTTTTTTTTTTTTTTTAAGTTGAGGTTTAGGAAGTTAAATAGGTTTTATTACCTCCGTAATAACATAAAGGCTTGTACAATTTAATTAACATTGTGTTTTATCTCGTATTTAAACTGGTATCCACATTTTGTTCTACATTCAATATTGTGTGAAATATATATTTCTCGTTCGCCTTATTGGGGGACACAGAGACCATGGGTGTATGCTGCTGCCACTAGGAGGCTGACACTATGCACAAAAAAAGGTTAGCTCCTCCTCCGCAGTGTACACCCCACCGACCGGCAGGAAGTTCCTCAGTTTAGCTTAGTGTCAGTAGGAGGTGGACACGGGTCTTTTATTAGACCCCTATCTACCTCGTCGTGCGTCGTTCCTTTGCAGGTTTCGGAGGGATACGGAGTGAACAGCCACATCCGTACTCCCACAAAGAGACTATGAGTACGGCGTGTACTGCCACCCCGTATCCTCATAGGTCTCCGCGGCAGGACCAGGAGCCTCGCACAGGTGCGTGCCAGCTATACGGACGGTCCTTGCCCCCCGCCTCCCACCATCTCGCCTACCAGAGCCTGACGGTTGGACGAGGCGTGGATTCCATAAAGACGACAGACAGCGTGGGATTCTCGGGTACCTTTATTGTGGCCCCCGGCCTGGGTGAGTATGCGGTCTAGCGGTCCCCCCGGCATTTTCATCCTAAGGCGGTCGCCAGGGGACCACGGTAGGGCCTGCGCGCCCGCTTCTCCCCACGGTCGACGCATCCATGAAGGCCCCTTTTCTTTCGGGCCTTGTTCTGCGCCCCCCCCCGTTTCTTCTTCATCCCGGCAGGGGTATACAGGGGTCGGGCTGTGGGAAGCAGGGACGCGGCCCGGGGTTGCGGCCCGGTGTTGCGGCGCATCTTCCGCGCCGACCCCCTGCTGACAGGCGGCCGGCGCTATTAATTTAGGCCCCGGCTTCATCTCGGGCCTACCGCTGCGTCGCGGCCACGCCCCCTGCCCCTTTCTTCTAAGCTGGCTTCTCTCCCGCCCGTCCTAGGCCTTCCCAGCCCCCTTGCCTCACACCAGCCTGCTATTGGACAGCGGGCGGTGCTAAGGGGATCTCTGCGGCGAGCTCCGCCCTTCTCCCTCTGGCAGCGTGCCCTTTCCCTGGTGGTCGCCATCTTCTCAGCCTGCCAGCCGGACCTCATTCCCTGCCGGATTTCGGTCGCTGGGCCTTTTTTTCAGCCAGATTGGCCTGGCCTCATCCTGCAGCCAGATCAGAGAGCGTCGCCCTTGGGGACACCGGACCGTGAGTAGCTCTGCACCTGCAGACTGACACCCTTCTCTGCCTTCTGTCCCCCAACCGACCGGCACTGCCTCTCTTTTCACTATGTCCAACGCTAAGTCTGATCGTACCCGCTCTGCGTCCAGCCCGACGCCGCTCAGGAGCCATCCATAGCCCCAGGGGCGAGTGAGCCCCCCATGCCGGGTTGGGCCTCCTCTCAATCACAGTCAGTGGCAGACCTCATCAAGGTGTCTCAGTCCCTAGTAGCCGTTCTGGACAAGTTGCCCTTGGGAGCTTCGGCGGGACCCAGCACGTCTCAGGACGTCCCATCTGAGCCAGCCAGCGGCAGTCGCAAGAGGCCCAGGCAGGACCTCCATGCGGAGTCCTCCCCTCGTCCTACCTCACCCCATAGTCCCCAGCAGTCTCCCTCTCGGGCCTCCTCCCCAGAGTCAGGCGAAGCGCTTTCAGAATCGGAAGGGGTCTTAGAGCTGGATTCGGACCAGGATGCGAACATGAAGGTTACGGTGCAAAACCTCATTGCCGCGATTCACCATACCTTTGACATCGCTGACGCCCCTGCGAAATCCTCAGATCAGGAGGTTTCGTCCAGACGGGCGGAAACACCATCCAGGGTGTTTCCCTTCCATTCTGAGTTTGGAAGGATTTTTACAAAGGAGAGAGAAGATCCGACCAGACGCTTTCAAAGAGGAAAGCGTCTCGGCGTGCTGTACCCGTTTGCTAAAGAGCTCACGGACAACTGGGCCACTTCTCCCTCGGTGGACCCTCCCGTGTCCAGACTTTCTAATAATACGGTCCTTCCGCTGTCAGGTGTGGCGTCGCTAAAAGATTCTAATGATAGGATCATAGAATCTCTAGCAAAATCTGCCTTCGAAGCGGCATCAGCAGCGGTATGTCCAGTCTTTGTTTCTTCTTGGGCAGCAAAGGCCATATCCACTTGGGCAGATGACCTTCGGCAGGGCATTCTGGATAAGGCACGACCAGAGCATTTGGCCGATCTCGCCAATCAGATTTCCCATGCGGGGGATTATCTGCTTTCTGCCTCCTTGGATGCCGCATCTTGCGCAGTTCAGGCGTCAAGTAACATCGTGGCAATCCGACGTACAATTTGGCTCAAGGCCTGGCAGGCGGACTTGTCCTCTAAAAAGTCTCTGACCAATCTGCCTTTTCAGGGAGTGCGTCTCTTCGGATCACAATTGGATCAGATTATTAAGGACGCTACCGGAGGTACGAGTTCTCTTCTCCCCTCCAAGCCTCGCAGACCTCCTCCAAGGCGTCAGTTTCGTCCCTGTCGGACTTTCCGCCGTTTCAATACGGCGGAAAACCCTTCCAACCAGCAAAGGCCACAGGCACGTCGGGAAAGAAAGAAGGTTTCCTTCAGGCCCACTCCGTCCTGGCGGTCGCACTCTTCCCAGGGAAGACCGTCCAGATCTAGATCTGGACGGTCTACGTACGCATGACTACCATCGGTCTCCCGTGGGTCCCTTCCAATTGGGAGGTCGACTTCTCTTCTTCAGCGACGTCTGGCTCGCCTCAGTAGAGGACGCTTGGGTCAGAGAGGTTGTATCAACAGGATACAAAATAGAGTTCATTTCTCTTCCACGGGATCGTTTCTTACAATCCCGTCCGCCGAGGGATCCGGCCTTGGTCCCGGGGTTCGGTTCGGCCATCGCCTCTCTTCTCAGTTCCGGGGTGATTGTGCCCTTCCCGAATCGGAACGCTTCACAGGGTTTTATTCAAACCTGTTTGTGGTGCCGAAAAAGGACGGGACAGTTCGACCCATCTTGGATCTCAAGTTACTCAACAAGAGAGTTCGCCTTCGCCACTTCCGGATGGAGTCAGTTCGCTCGGTAATTGCTTCCATGGAGGAGCAGGAATTCATGGGTTCCATAGACATCCAAGATGCCTATCTACATGTGCCCATATTTCCCGGACATCAGAAGTTCCTGCGGTTTGCGATTCTTCACGAACATTACCAGTTCGTCGCGCTTCCTTTCGGGCTCGCCACCGCTCCCAGAGTCTTCACGAAGATTATGGCGGCGTTGATGGCCTTGTTGAGGATCAGAGGTCTCGTTCTTTTTCCGTACCTCGACGATATCCTGATCAAGGCCCCCTCCTTTCAACAGGCCCGCCTAAGTGTGGCGATCGTTCTAGACACCCTGTCCAGTTTTGGGTGGATAGTCAACCGGGAAAAGTCCTGTCTGGTCCCTACTCAACGCCTTGTGTTTCTGGGCCTTCTGTTCGACACTCGTCGGTCAAGGGTATTTCTCCCACAAGACAAGATTCTTTCCCTGCAGCAGGGCGTGCGATCATTACAGATCACACGATTTCCATCCCTCAGGTCAGCCATGAGGGTCCTGGGGAAGATGGTGGTGGCGATAGAGGCAGTTCCCTTTGCCCAATTTCACACCAGGCCACTCCAGCAGGCCATTTTGTCCAGGTGGAACAGGTCGGCTCTGTCTCTGGATCGTCCGGTTCGCCTTTCCTGCCGCATCAGGTGGTCTCTCAACTGGTGGTTGACGTCTCCCCTCATTCTCTTGGGGCGGTCTTTTCCCGTTCACTGGCAGATTGTCACTACGGACGCCAGCCTCATCGGCTGGGGTGCAGTGTTCCGCAATCACACTGTTCAGGGTCGATGGTCGACTCAGGAATCAGCTCTGCAGATCAATGTCCTAGAGATACGGGCGATCCATCTAGCTCTCGTCCACTGGGAAAGGCGCCTCAAGGGCCTGCCTGTCAGGATTCAGACAGACAATGCCACAGCGGTGGCGTATATCAACCGCCAAGGGGGGACACGGAGTGTCTCAGCCCTGGCGGAAGTGTCCAGAATTCTTCAATGGGCAGAGACCTTTGTTCCAACGATTTCCGCGGTTCACATTCCCGGCGTGGACAACTGGGACGCCGATTTCCTCAGCCGCGAGGGTCTCGCGGCAGGGTAATGGTCCCTACATCCGGAGGTGTTTCATCTGCTCTGCCGTCGGTGGGGAACCCCGGATGTAGACCTCATGGCATCTCCCCTCAACAGGAAAGTACCACAATTCGTGTCCAGGTCTCGGGACCCTCTGGCAGTGGGCGCCGACGCTCTGGCCGTCCCTTGGTCACAGTTCGTGCTCCCCTACCTGTTCCCTCCTCTGCCTCTTCTTCCCAAGTTGTTGAAAATCAAAGCAGAGGGGATTCCAGTCATCCTCATCGCCCCGAATTGGCCCAGAAGGTCTTGATTCGCAGACATTGTCAACCTTCTCGTGGACGCCCCCTGGAAGCTTCCCGACGGGCAGATCTGCTGTCTCAAGGCCCGATTTGCCACCCCAATTCTCGGTCGCTCAATTTAACGGCGTGGCTGTTGAGACCGAGGTTTTGAGACGGGCAGGAATCTCTGATCGGGTAATTCATACCATGATCCGCGCCAGAAAGCCTTCTTCTTCGAAGATCTATTACCGTACTTGGAAAGCCTATTTCTCCTGGTGTGAGGCCAATGACATCGCGCCCTTGGTTTTTTCGCTCCCTTCTATTCTAGCGTTTCTTCAGGCAGGGCTGGATGCGGGGCTTGCTCTCAGTTCCTTGAAGGGTCAAGTTTCGGCACTGTCCATTTTATTTCAGAAAATGCTGGCCTCCCGGCCCCAGGTCAAAACCTTCCTCCAGGGTGTGGCTCACACGGTTCCTCCATACCGAGCTCCCGTGGATCCTTGGGATCTTAATTTGGTTCTTCAGGTTCTGCAGGGTCCTCCTTTTGAACCTCTCAGGGATGTTTCCCTTTCCCTCCTTTCTTGGAAAGTGGCCTTTCTGGTGGCCATTACCTCCTTCCGGCGCGTGTCGGAATTAGCGGTACTTTCTTGCCGCTCTCCTTTTTTGGTCCTTCATCAGGACAAGGTAGTTCTGCGGCCTCCGCCCTCTTTTCTTCCGAAGGTGGTATCTTCGTTTCACCTCAATGAGGACATTGTTCTGCCATCCTTCTGCCCGAGCCCAGCTCACCCTCGGGAGCGGTCTTTGGACAAGCTGGACCTAGTCAGGGCATTGAGAGTCTATCTAGCCCGGACGACTTCCTTGTGGAAGTCAGACTCTCTGTTCATCACCCAGCCTCAAAGGCCACTATTGCGCGCTGGATCAGATCGGCAATTTTGGAGGCATACCAGGTCAAGCATCGAGTGGCCCCTCCAGGGATCAGAGCGCACTCTACCCGGGCGGTGGGTGCCTCCTGGGCGGTGCGCCACAGAGCTTCCGCGCTGCAGCTTTGCAATGCTGCAACGTGGTCATCGGTTCACACCTTTGTGAAATTCTACAAGGTCCACACCTACGCTTCGGCGGACGCCAGCCTATGTAGAAGGATTCTGCAGGCTGCGGTGGCGAGTCCACTGGCCTGATGGAAGTTTGTTTCCCACCCCAGGGACTGCTTTGGGACGTCCCATGGTCTGTGTCCCCCCAATAAGGCGAACGAGAAAACAGGATTTTTTGGGTTGCTTACCGTAAAATCTGTTTCTCAGAGCCTTCATTGGGGGACACAGCACCCTCCCATGTTCTACAACTCCTGTTCTTATGTTTGTCGGTTTGTTACAGTTGAGTTGTTTGTTCTGCTTTCAATCTATTCTGTTACTTCTCCTACTGCTTTCTCACTAACTGAGGAACTTCCTGCCGGTCGGTGGGGTGTACACTGCGGAGGATGAGCTAAACTTTTTTTGTGCATAGTGTCAGCCTCCTAGTGGCAGCAGCATACACCCATGGTCTCTGTGTCCCCCAATGAAGGCTCCGAGAAACAGATTTTACGGTAAGCAACCCCAAAAATCCTGTTATATACAGTGCTTATCTGCAAGTATGTATGCGATATACTGTTTGTTTAATAAACGAATTTAAAAAAAAATTGTGTAAGGCTATGGGCCCACGTAGCGTTTTAAAACGCACAATGAAAACCGGACTCCTTTCCAGAAATTGCGCATTTTTTTCCCGTGTGATTTCACCTCGATTTTACCGCGATTCTGTTCGCGATTTTACCGCGATTTTCTCAAGCACTTTCCAAGCGATTTGAAGCATAGCTTGGAAAGTGATTGACAGGTTGGTCACACTCGTCCAACATAGTGTTTGACAAGTGTGACCAGCTTTTTACTATTGAGGCCACCTATGTGGCATCAATAGTAAAAGATAAAATGTTAAATGATATAAAAATAAAAAATCGGGGTATATTTACCTTCCGACGTCCCGCGCTGCCATCCCGGACCTCAGCGTTCCCAGCGATGCCTTGCGAGACCTGTAATGACGTTGGTCGCGCGTTACTATAGCGATCTCGCGAGATCACGTCATCACAGGACCTTGCCGCAAGGCATTACTGGGAACGCTGAGGCCCGGGAATGCAGCGCGGGACGTCGGAAGGTAAATATACCCCGATTTTTTTTTTTATTCTTTTTTTTTTTTTTACAGGGGTATGGTACCCAGGGCCTGGAGGACAGTCTCCTCTCCTCCACACCGTGGGTACCAACCGCACATGAGACGCTTAACTTCCCGCATGGTGGGCATAGCCACATGCGGGAAGTAAGCGATTCTCATGCATTCCTATGGGTGCGGAATCGCGGCAATTCTTTGCGATTCCGCACAAAAGAATGATTATGCTGCGATTTTTTTTTCCGCGATGCGATTCCGCCGTGGAAAAAAGCGCAGCCTTAGCACAGCATGTGCGGAATGCCATAGGAATGCATGGGGTGCGTCATGTACAAGATTTTTTAAACGTTTTCGCGCCGAAAATCGCGGCAAAACCGCTTAAAAATCGCATCGTGGGCACACAGCCTAAAAGTTTCAGTGTTAGGAATATACATTTCCTTATGTGTAACAACGCCTATAAAAAGCCTTTCCTATTCATGTACAAAGCTATTTTTGTTCTGTTTGTTAATAAAATTATTTCTGTCTAACAGAATCCACCTAACTTTTTAAGAGCTTCAGCCTTGGAGGAGCATGTGAAACCTGTGGTGGTCATGGCAAATGAGACTCCAGAAGAAGAGGAGCAACAAACAGAGTCTCTAATTGAAATCAACAATGCTCAGCCCGTGGAGCAGCAGGTGAATACAGCACAGAGCAGCTATCTGCCATCTATATACTGGATGCCCCAAATAAGTTTTGAGAAGGTATATTGTATCATACATTTGGCATCCTTTTAATGGATCCTTTCAATTTTTAATTCTGATCTTTAACACAAAAATATTAAAATTTTAACATTGGGACACTATATACTTTGCCATACATTGTTGTTGTTTTTTTGTAAGGCAACAAGAAACATTTTTTTGCAATTATACATAACTGTGGTGTCCATGGTTCCTAAGAATTTTAAAGACGCCCTCCCCTCATTTTGATTATATTCTGTAAACCTGTCTAAATGTGCATGTTATGTAAGTGAAATAAAATATTTATCGATTACCGATCACAATCTTTCCTGGCTCGCAACATGGGTCCAGACGTCGTCTTACTCAAATGACTGAAATTCCAACTGGCCGGATTAAACTTGGGTATGTGTGAGCCGTCAGTCACTTTTATAATGTAAGTCTATGGAGGATCAGAAAAAGGCTCCATAGATTTACATTGTAAAAGCGACTTCCAGTTCACACACAAACCCCATTGTGATTCGGCAATTTCCTTCACGTGAAGGAGAAGAGGACTGTATCGGCACTATATATATATATATATATATATATATATATATATATATATATATATATATATATATATATATATATATATATATATATATATATATATATATATATAATTTTTTTTTTTTTATTGCACTTATACTAGATTACATACACATTTAGACTGGTTTTTCTTTCTTTAAATCAATTTTGTGACTTGCTTGTTTAAAAAAGGATATCCACTAAAGGCCCCTTTACATTTAGCGATGGACCAGCGATCCCGACAACGATACGACAGTCAGGATCGCTGGTGCATCGCTAAATGGTCGCTAGTGAGCTGCCACACAGGCAGATCTCACAGCGATGCAGCAGCGATACAGCGGTCGTTACTTACCTTTCAGACGCGGCGATCCTGACGTCCTCCCGTCCGCGTCCACGCGTCGCTCGTCGGCCCCAGCAGGAAGCGCCCGACGAGAAATGGAGCTGTGCGATCAGCGATGGACAGCGGGGGAGCCGGTCGGAGGTAAGTATCACACATAGCGATATCGCTGCTGCGTCACCAAATCGGTGATGCTTTAGCGATATTTTTAGCGATATCGCTATGTGTAAAACCCCCTTAAGATTCCACCTTTCCTTTTAGGTCGTAGAGGATATCTTCCAACAAACTTTTGGTCCTCCAAATGGTCAAATGATTGATGACAGGTAGGAAATAACCTAATTGTTAATCAAACGATGCCTCAAAAGAATTCTGATTTCACTGATATCACTCTGTTTTAAGGGATCTTCAAATTGAAAATCTGAAAAAAGAAATTGAAATACTGCGTTCTGAATTAGAGAAAATAAAGCTAGAGGTTTGTATCAAGAGATCAGTGGCTCTAAATTAAATATTAGAGAAAGTAGTAAATATAGTAACATGCTAAAAGAATTTCTGGTTACTGATAAACTCCATAAACTGAGATCCAAACATGTTACATCATGTGGAATTAGGAAGGCCAAGAGCTTTTGTTTTCCACTTGTTTGAAATTGTTTGCCTTAGAGGCACTTGGTGGGATTTCACCCACCCAAACTAATTACATGTGCATGTATCTCTTTCAAAGACAAGTCCAGCAATACCTTTACCTGGACAGCCTGTTATTTCATTATTGAGAAACCAGTTTGAATTTAAATACAAATGAAGCTGTAGATCTGAAGCCTCTGTCACTCCAGCTCTATTCCCTGCCCTACATTGCCTTCTCCGGCTTGACTAATGGCTTCTTTGTCTGAAGCCACACACAGTAGAGACTAAGACTACATAGTAGAAGAAGCCACTGCTGGGCGGGGGATAGAGGTGGAATGACACAGGCTGAAAGCCTCATTGTATCTGAAAGGTCTACATGTGCATCTAATTAAATTTAGGGGCGCAATCCTGCTGACAGATTCCCTTTAAAGGGAACCTGTCAGGTCCCCCATGCCCTCCAACCCAGCAGCATTCACCTATGTATGAGCAAATTCCCTGCCTAATCAGCCCTGTATAATGTAATCAGTGAAAACAAGGTTTAAAAAAAAAAGCATTTATAAAGTCCCCACTTCCTATGCTAAAGTGGACATTGACTAGTCGATGGGGCATTAGTTGCCCCAGACTAGTCAGGCCTCTTTCCATGTTATCATGACCCTTTGGGCGTGTAATAACTGTAATAAAATGTTCTGAATGTTCTTACTATAGGCCCAGAAATACATCATGCAGCTGAAGGGCCAGATTAACACTTTAGAAGCCGAGGTGGAGGAACAACGTAAACAGAAACAGAAAGCCCTGGTGGATAATGAGCAACTGCGGGATGAGCTGGAGAGTCTGCGTAAACAAAAGTCGGACAGTGAAAAGAAGGAAGGAATCTATGTAGAAGTAGAAAGTATGTCGTAAGAAGCTTCTTACAATTTACATTTCAATATAAATTATTGTATTTTGTTTGTTTAGTGGAAACTACTGGAAGCCAGTCCCTGAAAAACAACCACTGTGCACAAATTTAAAAAAAAAACTAATTATACAGATGAGATTTAAGGCCCCGTTACACACAGCGATTTCGCTGGCGAGATCGCTGATTTTGTGACACATCAGCGATCTCTCCAGCGATATCGCTGTGTGTGACATCCAGCAGCGACCAAACACCCCCCCCCCCCCGTGGCCCTTAGAAACCCAATGTTTACGTTGGATACCAGCTTGCTCGCTGGTCCTGATCGCTGTAGGGCTGTCTAGCGACGTCCCAGCGATCCCATCATGTCAGATCGTTGGTGGGATCGCTGGGACATCGTTATGTGTAACGGGGCCTTTACTCACGTCTGCTAGAAAGCTGATCCTGGCAACAAGATCAAACCTAGTTATTCCAAGGCTTATAAACTGTTGTTAAATGGCCATCAACATGAAGAGATGTGCCCAGAATTATATTACTGTAGTTATTTTACTTATTTCCTTTTTTGAAAGCAATCCTTAATTTTACAAAAAAACAAACCATTATAGTAAAAAAACTTTGCAGTAAAATTGTTTTTCTAAAGGACTTTTTGCCATGTTGGTACTTCAGTAAAGCTCCGTCCATGACCAGCTTTGTAGGAGAGCATGATTAGGACTATGCTGAAATAATGTAGTATATAGTGTCAGCAATAAAACTATTACAAACTGAGCATTAAAAAATAGTTTTTAAAATAATTAACTCTTGGATGCAATTATGATAAAATAAAAGTCTATCTCAGGAGATCCTCTAAAGCATTTTATAACCCCATTTTAGCAAATCTGACAATCTTTCCTTCTGTGGCCACCAAAACTACAAGGAGCCTCCTCAAACCCTATTGAAAACAGGGATCTAGGCAGATGTCTAAGGTGATAGAGTGAAGCAAAGACCTTGCCTGGCTGGATAGCATGTGACCTGACTCCCAAAACCTGCTGTTCTCACTGTACCTCCAGTACGGTGTTCCAGAATTCTGCCCCCCCACCTTTACCTGGGAGAGCATCCTCCCTGTCACCAGAGCTAATGCGGCTGAAGCATGTTGTCTTAAGTCCCTCCTCTGCAGTCACCGATTGGGCGGCACTGAGAGTGGCTCTATTGCGGTCATTAGTTGGCTGAATACTCTTTTGACACTGGATGAGAGTTGCACTTGTGGTTGCTCATACCAGCTCAGCCTGTCACAAACTTGCTTGTGCGGTTTCTCCATTACTTTGGCTGTATATCCCCCTCATAACTACACTCAGCCTGAGTATGTAGTTGTCTGCTGCCACCTAATGGCACTAGTTCTGCAACTACATCTCAGACTTTTACTATCTAACAATAGCTTGGCTCTAATTTTTCATGGTCTACCAACACTTGTGAAAGAACCCTGAAGACAGTTGCTTGAACTTTCTCCATTCTTGTCATTCAAATCTCCTACTCTCATCACAGCTCTCATGTCCACTGTATCCCCAACTGTCTGCTTTCATCTATTTATATATTTCCATAGACTATGGAGAAAAAGCTTAGTGGCAGACTTCATACAATACAAGATATGTCATCTTCTGAAACCCACAGGCTCCAACGTTGGCTGCCACGCTATCTCTAGCTTCCAACTCCCTGCAGCTTCTAAGTGGGTCCTGTGACCCTAGTTTTCTGAATCTTGAGTTATAGCCCTTTCAAGGAATTTGTCCCCAACATTCCTGTGGCCTGTCTTCAGATGGTCTGCACTCACCCCTCCCTAGGTTCCATAGGCAGGACGTCAAGTCACAAGATGTCATCAAAATGACCTCCTTCATCCAAAAGAGGCCATTATGAATGCAGAGTATGAAAAGGGACACTTGGTCTTCCAAGGCTATCGTTTCCTGACCTCGCTCCAATCACGCTACAGAAAAAGGCTTTGAAACTTCACCTGGAGTTACCCCTTTAAATTGCGTTCCGCACCATGATTGAAAACTTTACACCTTCAAAATCATGCAAGACCTGACATTCTACTTACTATACTAGACCCTCTTGGAGGATACAGATCCAGATTCTGAGACTCCTGTGCCACCAACAATAGTGGATAAGGGAAGCCTGGAAAAAGGCAACATTTTCTCACGTGTCTAGAGCATCCTCCACCATCACAGCTAGGCTGAGGTGTAAGTTCCTAGCATTATTTCATATCTGAGCAATAGCCCTGTTATTGTACTGAAGTGGTAGCTGCTCCATGTTTGTTCTCTGCCTTATATGGACTTGAACTGTCATAAAACTAAAAGGCCATTCCTTTACATGGACTGGATTTGCCAGCTACCAGACTTTAATCCCCAGTTCGCATTCCTACACCCCATGTCTGATTTTACAGGATGTAATGACCATTTAAGCAAATGTTATTTCATATTAACCTTCTTGTTCACTGCAGAGCTTTTTATTACCGCTCATTAAGATCATTTTGTTTAGTATTTTTCATGATTAGCCATTACTATTGATTACTGGGGCTTATGTTCATTCCCTTTATGTGCACCCTTTACCATGTTACTTTTACTCACAGTCTTAATTACCCCTCAGAATTAATAGTATTTCTGTTCTGATGTCTTCCTCTATTGATACCCTTTTCTACCCCCCTGTGCCTTGGGGGACAGATCCCCCTTATGGTTTTCAAAGAGCTTGAGGGACTCCCTGTGCTCTTCACGCTTGTTAAGCCCAAACCTTCCCCATGTAACATTTAATTTTGGTCTCCTCCCATAAAATTCAGGGCTTTAATCTGCCACGTAAATGAAATAGTAGTATCTTTCAATCTGTACAAGTCAATACATGCTGCCATTATCTATTTGCATGAGATTAAATTCTCTACTACTTTGTGTCCCAGATTAAGTCCACATTTCCCATTATTCTACCAAGTAAAATCATCTGAGAAGCGCAGGCGGGTACTCAAAGCCTTTAGGAAGAATCTGCCATTCATTTGTACATTAGAAATAGCAGATCCAACATGTCATTACCTTCTTCAGGAGATTCTGTTTATGCTGAAGTTTAATTTTTCCCTATAATCTTCTCAAGATCGTTAGCTCACACCAAAATTGATTGCTTTTAGTGGCTAGGGACTCTAACTTGATTTTAGACCCTGCTTTGGATAGATCTACTTTGTCATGTGTAGCCTTCCTAATACTCCCTTTGATAATCCCTTTGACCTTGCAGAATGTTGGATAGAACTACACCCTACCACAAAAGACTTCACTTAAGGGCATGTCACACTAAGAGATATCGCTAGCAATATCGCTATAACTAGTGACGTTATAGCGATATTGCTAGCGATATCTCTGTGTCTGATACTTACCTACGACCTGCTCCCCCGCTGGTTATCGCTGATCGCGCGAGAACGTCCAGGACTGTTTCTCGTCGTCAGCTTCCTGTGGCGCTTCCTGCTGTGAGGACGCGGGCGGGAGGACGCAGGATCGCCTGGTGTGACAGGTAAGTAGCGACCCCCGTCCCCAGCGATGTCGCTAGTGAGATCTGCCTATGTGGCAGCTCACTAGCGACCACTTAGCGATGTACCAGCGATCCTGACCGCGTCATATCGCTGGTCGGGATCGCTGGTACATCGCTAAGTGTGACAGTACCTTTACACGTCAATCCCCATTCCTCTTTTTGTCAGATCAGGTATTCGCTTCTTTTCGTCTCTTCAAAAAAATCAAATTGACATTCTAAGCAGCCCCTGGATCAGGGCGTAATGTTGCAGTCTCATGTTCTGTGGTAGTTCCTTAATCTTTTGCATGACCCCTTAATGATTCCTTCCTTACAACAAAAGGTGGTGTTTGGTAAAGTGTGCTATTGAAAGGCGCCTTTCACATTGCGTTTATGCTTTTGTACAGTGGTCCAGTTGACGCTTGCTTCTCAACCTCCTGCAAAACGGGATATGGTGAGTATTTGCTGACTGGGCTGTATATGCCTACTGGAGGCAGACACTCAGACGTAGTCTACTACTTTGGAGAGTATTCCTCCAGTAGGCGTATACAGCTGAAAAGGATGCACGACAGCGCACACACTATAATGGTGCCATCAGAGTCAATAGCCTTATCGGCGCATAAGCCCAAATCCCATTTTGCCCAAGATTCGGACACAAGCCCCGACGGGACCACTGTATGTGGGCAATAATGCAATGTATTCGGAGCCAAACTTGCTTTTAATTTAACACGGGTTCTATATCCTCTCCTATATCCTTTTCCTTCTGGGAAGTTCACAGTTACCTTTTTAGAGGCACCCTTAGCCAGTTAGCCTCCGGATGCAAGTCCTCATACAATTGCTCTGAGTTGGGTTGTCTTGAGTCCATCTGGAAATCCTAACCCACATAGTCAAAAAGTGGTAGATAAGACTAAACTTATGTTTAAATGTGCAGCATAGATGGGCAAAACAGTACTAATCACATGACAATAAACCTTCCCATAGCTGGACCGTTAGCTGAACTTTCCTACTCGTATAGCTAAACCTATTAAACTACGATCACCTTTGGCCACCATCGCTGCTAACCCCCCAAAAATGGCAGACATGTTTTACCAAGATCTTGCAAAATTGCATCGTAAGACCTCTGTTTTCTCCATGTGTTATCGCTATTTTTATTAATTTGATTTAATTTTTTTTCTCACGTTTTTCTCCCCACTCCACTATGCCCTGCAGATGTAAATTTATTGGAAGTATAAGAGGCTATTAAATCTTTTAACCCTTGCAGGTCCCCAGGCCCTTATGTCTTCTCAGCTTTCTATTATAAAAAAAAAGTACTACTCTTGTTGGTCTGCATATTGTCTGTCTTTTCTAATGCCCTTACATCTGACTCTATCTTGAACCCAACCTCTAATTAGGCTCAAATACTAATAGTGCTAATGGACATCAAGCTTTTGGTGAAAATTCTAGGCACAACTTGTCCTCAACTCTCTAGTAAATGGAGATTGATCAAATGGTATTTATCCCACACTGTCAAGCTAGCAATAATATCTGTAGTTGGCCATCTCACAAACCTAACACCTTTTGTGCAAGCTACCCTCCTTGTTCCGCTCTCTCAATATTTTAAAATCTTTTGATTCTTTATTCTGGGATTACATATACTTACCCTCCAAAAATGATTTTTCGAAACAAACTTTGTATTGGATCTCTGCCTTTTATAGAAATCCTACTGTGCAAGTGCAGGATGCTGGTTAAATCTTTACCGTAATCCATAGAGAGTGGACAAGGCATGGCTGCCCAATTTCTCATCTCCTGTTGGTGCTCTCCATGGAGCTGCATGCAGTTTCCATAGGGGCCTGCTCGAATGTCAAGGGGATCGAGGTAGCTGGTCTAGTCCATAAATTGTCTATTTGCTGATCACGTTTTGCTAACTTATACAGCACCTTTCTATTTCAACAGCATCTCCAACTTGACTATTTTAAAGCCCCAAAAAAAAAAAAAAAAAATCTAAGCATTGACCTCCTATATATTCAGACATAGCTTGGGGAAGGCATTTATGCACATGCAATTGAAGTACATGTATCAAAGTACTGGCAGTTATAACATGGCAGTTAGACAGGGCAGGAGACAGGCAAGACATTTATATACATCTACTCCCTGTACATTTGGAGTACAACAAATGTATACCATATGCATTTGTGTAATTTATATCCTGGCCGCTGCATTCACACACATCCACCGCCCTGACATTAACTCTATACACTCCATCCATATCGGCCCCTCGCTCCTATCCTCTCCTATGTATAGCACTCACGCTCTTTTCACATTGTTAAATTGCACAGATCCAGTCAGTCCCACCATTCAACATGAGACGCTCTCACAAATCACTTAACCATCTGCTCACTCTTTCAATCCTCCTCCTAGTCGCAGGAGAGATTGCTCCCAACACTGGTCCCCCATGTTATAGAAAGTCAAACCCCCCCAACTGCTACACTCAGAAACCCCTCTAATCTTATTAATATTCCCTGCATGCCATCTGTCTCTCTTAATTGTGCACTTTGGAATTCTTGCTCAGTGTGTAACAAACTCTCCTTCACTCATGACTTTTTCCTTTCTAATTCTCTTAACCACCTGGCTCTTACTGAAACCTGGATCCAGCAGTCAGACACTACCGCTGCTGCTGCTCTTTCATACGGGGGACTACATTTCTCTCATACCCCAAGATCAGACAGTAGAGCAGGTGGAGGCATTGGTCTGCTCCTATCACCAAAATGTACCTTTCAGGTTATCCCTCAACTACCCTCTCTAGTCTTCCCTTCTTTTGAGGTCCATGCCGTCAGACTCTACACCCCCTTCTCCATGCGAGTGGCGGTAGTGTATCGTCCTCCCGGCCCCTCCCATCAGTTCCTGGATCATTTTGCCACTTGGCTTCCACATTTTCTCTCCTGTGACATCCCTACCCTCATCATGGGAGATTTCAACATCCCCATTGCTCTTCCCCTCTCCCCATCTGCTACTCACCTTTTATCTCTAACCTCCTCGTTTGGCCTTTCGCAGCTTACTAATTCTCCAACGCATGAAGACGGAAACTCCCTCGACTTGGTCTTCTCTCGGTTTTGTACAGTGGATGATTTTGCAAACTCCCCTCTCCCGCTCTCTGACCACAATCTTCTTTCATTCTCTATCAAGAACTGCCAGGCTGCTCAGGTCACCCCCACTGTCCATATTTATAGAAACATACAGGCCATTAACAGCCAGAAACTTATGAAGAACTTGCAGTCTTCATTGGCCCCTATCTCCTCCCTCTCATGTCCTGATTCTGCACTGAAGCATTACAATGAAACACTTCAAAGTGCCCTGGATGAATTTGCACCCCCTATAAATAGAACACAACACAGACGGCGACAACCCTGGCACACCCTGCAAACACGTTTCCTGCAGCGGTGCTCCAGGTGCGCCGAACGTCTGTGGAGAAAATCCAATCTACACGAAGATTTCATCCATTATAAGTTTATGCTTAGAACATACAACACTGCCCTTCACCTCTCCAAACAAACCTATTTCAACACCCTCATCACCTTACTGTCCAATAACCCTAAACGTCTCTTTGACACTTTTCATTCTCTACTCAACCCAAGAGTACAGGCCCCAACCACGGAGCTCCGAGCTGACGATCTGCCAATTACTTCAAAGAAAAAATTGACCAGATTCGACAGGAAATTATCTCCCAGTCACCTCATACCATGCACTGTCCTCCCTCCCCCACTGCATCTAGCTCACTCTCTGATTTTGAACCAGTCACAGAAGAAGTAGTAAGCAGGCTCCTTGCATCTTCTCGCCCAACCACTTGCACCAGTGACCCAATTGTCACATCTCCTCCAGTCCCTTTCCCGTGCTGTCACCCCTCACCTAACTAAAATATTTAACCTCTCTCTCTTCTGGTATCTTTCCCTCCTCATTTAAGCATGCCATCATACATCCACTACTTAAAAAACCATCTCTCGACCAAAACTGTGCCGCTAATTATAGACCTGTCTCTAATCTTCCCTTCATCTCTAAACTCCTGGAACGCCTGGTCCACTCCCGTCTTATCAGCTATGTCTTTGATAACTCTCTTCTCGACCCTCTCCAATCCGGTTTCCGCTCTTTACACTCTACTGAAACTGCCCTCACTAAAGTTTCTAATGATCTACTAACAGCTAAATCTAATGGTCATTACTCCATGCTAATTCTCTTGGATCTCTCTGCAGCATTCGACACTGTGGATCATCAGCTCCTTCTCGCTATGCTCCGTTCCATTGGCCTCAAGGACACCGTTCTCTCCTGGTTCTCCTCCTATCTCTCTGACCGCTCCTTTACTGTATCTTTTGCCGGTTCCTCCTCCTCTCACCTTCCCCTTACTGTTGGGGTTCCTCAAGGATCGGTTCTAGGCCCCCTCCTCTTCTCCTTGTACACTGCCCCTATTGGTCAAACAATCAGTAGATTTGGTTTCCAGTACCATCTCTATGCTGATGACACCCAATTATACGCTTCTTCTCCTGACATCACGCCAGCCTTTCTAGAAAACACCGGCGATTGTCTAGATGCTGTCTAACATCGTGTCCTCGCTATATCTGAAACTGAACCTGTCAAAGACTGAACTCCTTGTGTTTCCTCCCTCTACAAATGTACCTATACCCGACATTGCCATTTCTTTGTGTGGTTCCACTATTACTCCCCAGCAACATGCCCGCTGTCTTGGGGTCATACTTGACTCCGAGCTTTCCTTTTCCCCCCACATTCGATCACTGGCTCGCTCTTGTCATCTGCATCTCAAAAACATTTCTAGAATTCGACCTTTTCTTACTTTTGACTCTGCAAAAACTCTTACTGTTTCTCTTATTCATTCTTGTCTCGACTATTGTAACTCTCTTCTAATCGGTCTCCCTCTTACCAAACTCTCCCCTCTCCAATCTGTCTTGAATGCTGCAGCCAAGATCATATTCCTCACCAATCGTTACACCAATGCCTCTACCTTGTGCCAGTCATTACACTGGCTACCCATCCACTCCAGAATTCAGTATAAACTTATTAACCTCACCCACAAAGCCCTCCATGGCTCAGCACCACCCTACATCTCCTCCCTTGTTTCAGTATACCACCCTACCCGCGCTCTCCGCTCTGCTGATGACCTGAGGTTAGCATCCTCAATAATCAGAACCTCCCACTCCCGTCTCCAAGACTTTACACGTACTGTGCCAATTCTTTGGAATGCACTTCCCAGGTCAATACGATTAGTCCCCAATCCCCACAATTTTAAGCGTGCCCTGAAAACGCATTTATTCAGACTGGCCTATCGCCTCAACACATTAACCTAATGTATCCCTGTGTGGTACAGCCAAAAGTTTTACCATAACCAGGTTCCCCGCATCATGTTCCCACATGCTTTATGCATCCATTAGCCCTCTGTGTCTGTACTGTTACACACTTATTATGGCTGGTCCATACATTATGGCTTGTCCATACAATCAGGGCAACCGTTACCACCCACCTTTATTCGGACTCCCATGACAGCACCACGAGAGGGGATCCGCCCTTCGGGAACAGGAAACCTACAGATACAAAAGGGCTGCACCTCTCCCACGCATCAGTTGGTTTCCTGTTCCCGAGGGGACGGGATCCTATAGACCGGATCCCAGGCCGGCCGGCCGGTATAGGAAGCGAGGGGGTCTCTTACCTCAGCCTGGTGCAGAGCTCCTGGAGGACGCCACGGTGGCCCAGGATGGGTGGCACGGCGGTGGTGGACACAGCAGGGAGCGGCGTCCGGAGGAGGTCCGTCTCCATATGTGCGCCGCCGGAGCTGGGAGGGGGGGCATACTTACCGGCGTCGCGATAGCGGAGGTTGGGGGGGGCGGCGCAGCTGCAGGGCGCTGGGGCCGGTGAGGGCTCCTGGGTGGAGCGCCCTGGCGCCCCCCGTGACTTCCAGTCACGTCGAAGTCGCGGTGACGTCGGGGCGGAGCCTGGGGGCGCTTCAGGGTTGGCGCCACTGCGCAGGGACCCAAGATGGCGGCGCCCATCGGGAGGATGCTGGTAAGCGCCGGTTCCCCTGCCCAAAGCGGCGCCAGCTGGGGAGGGGGCCCCTATTAGGGGGAGGGCGCGGCAGGAGGAAATCTGCTGTCCGGAGGAGGGGTATATAGGCAGGACCCTAGATGGGTGTCTTGCCTTGGCCACATTATTGCAAGTAGTAATGGAGAGCGATCAGGAGCAGCAGCAGCAACGGCGGCAACAGCGACAATCTTCACTGCCGCCCCTGGATGACCTTAGGCAGGTCAAACAGAAGAAGAAAGAGGCCCGTGACAGTAAGGAGCGTCCGGGACGAAGTGACCAGTCCAGTCATAAAAGCTCCTCTAGGCGGACAGGAGCATCGACTGAGAAAAATCCCCCTCATTCTCCGGTACTTGATTGTGGCACTGGTAAGTGATCTTCGTGAATGTTCACTCAGTGACGGGGCCTCCTTCTGTGTTTTATTCTAGGGGAAGAAGGCTACGAGTAAAACTAAACTCAGGGAATGCGCACTCTGTGCATGCCCGTTACCAGACTCATGCCCCAAAAAGTTGTGTCCCCCCTGTATCCAGCAGACAGTGGCGGAGGAGTCTCCCGCAGTAGCGGCGTGTTTAAGGGATATAGTAAGGGCAGAGATGAAGGAAAACCTAAAATCCCTGTCCCAACCAGAGAGTTTAAGGGGTGAGGACCCGGTGGAGTCGGATTCCTCGACAGAGTGGAGGAGAAGTAAGGACTCCCATATTTCATCTCCCTTGTCCTCCTCAGAAGAAGAGGACTCTGGTCGGTTTTGCCTGCCGCTCGAACGAGTAGACAAATTGGTAAAAGCAGTCAGAGGGACAATGGAGGTGGAGGAGCCAAAGCCTCAATTATCCATGCAGGATGTGATGTTCGGGGGGCTGGAGCAGAGGAAGCGTAGGGTCTTCCCACTAAACGAAAAGATCCAGGATCTCATCCGCAGAGTGGAAAAAGCCAGATAAAAGAGGGTCGCTACCACCAGCCCTCAAGCGGAGATATCCCTTTGACGATTCAGCAATGAATACTTGGGACAAGGCCCCCAAATTAGATGCAGCTATTGCGAAAGCATCGAAAAGATCCTCACTACCCTTTGAGGACATGGGGTCCCTTAAAGATCCTCTAGACAGGAAGGCAGATACCTTCCTTAAAAATACCTGGGAGATGGCAGCCGGTTCCTTAAGACCAGCAGTAGCATCGACTTGCACGGCCAGGTCCATGATGGTCTGGTTGGACCAGTTAGAGTCGCAGTTAAAACAAGGAACATCTAGACAGGCAATCCTTGGGGCCCTACAAATAATCCAGGATGGCGCAGCCTTCCTAGCAGATTCCTCGGCTGATGCAGTCAGACTGTCCGCCAGGGCAGCAGGTCTCTCTAATGCGGCTCGGAGAGCCCTGTGGCTAAAGTGCTGGCCGGGAGATATTCAGTCCAGGGCGAAACTCTGTACTATCCCGTGTGAGGGGGAATATTTATTCGGAGCAGTCCTGGACGAACTGCTGGAGAAGGCCGGGGATAAGAAAAAAATCCCAAATCTTTGGTCCGCATCTTACCGACGTCCGTCTAATAGGAGATTCGGTCAAGGGAGAAGGCGTAACCCTTCACCTAATAGAGACCGTCCCAGATGGGAGGATAGAAGGAGAAGAGGTACGGGCTTCATGTTCAGACGCTCGTCGAGAGAGCGAAAAAGACAGAACCAATGACTAGCAATTCCCGTGGGGGGTAGACTGTCATCCTTCCTCCCAGCATGGCTACAGGTCACCAATAGTGACTGGGTGTGGAATGTGATATCCACCGGACTCAGGTTGGAGTTCACTCAAGTCCCACGGGATACCTTTAAACCAACACCCTTAAGGTCTTCACCCCTCGAGCAAGCGGCTTTAGAAGCAGAGGTCTTGAACCTGTGTCTGAAAAACGTTCTGATAGAGGTTCCAGAGTCTGAGAGAGGAAGAGGGTTCTACTCTCCCTTATTCCTAATCCAAAAGCCGGATAAAACATTCAGAACGATTATTAATTTACGTTTCCTTAATGAATTTTTGGTTAAACGCACCTTTAAAATAGAATGCATTAGTTCTACAATAAAGATGCTGTTTGAAGGGTGTTTTATGGCGATCGTGGACTTAAAAGACGCATACTATCATGTGCCCATCCACGCAGATTTCCAGCAGTTCCTGAGAGTGGTGGTATCAATAGACGGTATAATCCGTCATTATCAATATAGAGCCCTTCCCTTTGGTCTCTCAGCAGCGCCCCGGGTATTTACAAAAATAGTGGCCGAAGTTATGGCTCATTTACGGGAAGTTGACATCTTAATTATCCCATACTTAGATGATTTTTTGATTGTGGGAAATTCAGTGAACCGTTTGAACCTCTGGATTCTGCTTCACTAAAAATGATATCACTTAAGACAGCCTTTTTGGTAGCAATAACATCTGCACGTAGAATAGGCGACATACAGGCACTTTCCAGATTGCCCCCGTACACAGAATTCTTACAGGATAGAGTAATTCTAAGGCCAGACCCGGC
Organism: Dendrobates tinctorius; assembly: GCF_039654945.1. NCBI lineage: Eukaryota > Metazoa > Chordata > Amphibia > Anura > Dendrobatidae > Dendrobates > Dendrobates tinctorius. The sequence goes on from NW_027361758.1 coordinate 7,871,027, forward strand.
ATACCTTCCCAAGGTAGCATCTCATTTTCATAGGACACAAGAAATAGTTCTGCCTTCCTTCCTCCCTAATCCAACCAATCCTAAAGAACAAAAACTTCAGGCTCTAGATGTTAAGAGATGCCTACTTAAATATTTAGCAGCCACAGATCCTTGGAGGAAGGAGAACACATTATTTTTATCCTTCCAAGGTCCCAGGAAAGGGTATAGAGTGTCAAAGCGCACGTTAGCGAGGTGGATTAGGGAGGCTATCTCTCTTGCCTACACAGCAGGTGGCGGTCCGGCTCCACAGAACCTGAGGGCGCATTCCACTCGTGCCATGGCATCATCCTGGGCAGAGAGATCGGGAGTATCAATTGACCAGATATGTAAGGCGGCCACCTGGTCATCTCCTTCCACCTTTTTTTAACCACTATCGGTTAGACATGGTTGCCTCCTCAGATCTCCCCTTCGGGCTAACGGTGCTGCAGGCTGTAGTCCCTCCCTAAATTAGTTTACATCTCTGTAATTCTCTCGTGGTGCTGTCATGGGAGTCCGAATAAAGTATTAAGTTACGTACCGGTAACTGTATTTTTCGGAAGCCCATGACAGCACCCTTAGTTCCCTCCCTTGTTCACGTATAAGGGTGCACCCCTTTAGAGGATTGTTTTCGCGAGTTCACCTTATGTGGGAGATGGTTTAAAGAATTGTGAATAGGATAGATAGGTTGTATATATTGTGTATATGCGGTGTACTAACCATGGTAGCCTCTCAAGCTCTGTAATCCAACTGATGCGTGGGAGAGGTGCCGCCCTTTTGTTATCTGTAGGTTTCCTGTTCCCGAAGGGCGGATCCCCTCTCTCGTGGTGCTGTCATGGGCTTCCGAAAAATACCGTTACCGGTACGTAACTTAATACTTTCGTGTCTACCTCTTTCCTCATAGACTGTAAGCTTGCGAGCAGGGCCCTCATTCCTCTTGGTATCTGTTATAATCTATGTGATTGTTATGCTGTAATGTCTATTGTCTGTACAAATCCCCTCTGAAATGTAAAGTGCTGCGGAATATGTCAGCGCTATAGAAATAAAATTTATTATTATCATGTGCCCTCACTGTCTCTACATCTTTGGCAATGTTTATACGTCTCTACATCAAAGCCTGACATTTCTGCCCTACAGTATGATGTACAGTAACAAAATATATTGTGGTACCGTGTTAGCCAGAAAAATCAATGTGAATACTTTTCTTCCCAATGAGGACAAAAGTATTCTCGGAATGATACCTTTATTGGCGAACCAAAAAATAATATATGTTTGCAAGCTTTCAGATTGAGTTTCAGTGGTCTACTACTCATCTAGACTACTTAACTTTAAAAATGTCTTTATATGAGCAAGCAATACAGACACCAAACTACTCATAGCATACTCCTAGAGCTCTATGATTAAGGGCGCAGTAGGCACCAGAAAGGAGTCAGTGGTTCTTGTACCACATCATCCTTGTATGAATTTTTAAAGATATGTATTTGGAATAAAGCTTGAAGATTTTTCTATTATTGGATGTGCCTGTCCACCTCTTCTTTTTTTTTTTTTTTTTTTTTTTTTGCATTGGGTAATTACTGGGGAACGCAATTTTTTAGGTCAGACAACTGTTCTTAATTAATTTTTGGATGCTGAATCCAGAAATGATCTGTTTTTCTCTATCACGTCAAGTTTTTGAATTATAGGACTTTTGTCTTCTCAAAAATATGTAAACTACTGTACCTAAAAAGTTTTTTTTTTTTTTTTATAGTACAAATATGAACAAAAAATGAAATATATAAGAAATAGGCATGACAAATGTTTTTTTTAACACTATCATGTTTTTTACAAAGGAGAGAGATATATATGCGCAAGTATTTAAGGTAAAAATGTACATTTATAGCTTTTTCGGGAGTGTTTAACTTGAGGACAATCACGTTTGATGCTCCAGCAATAGTCAGCCATCATATGTACATCCCATCTACCCTGGTAACTGTCTTCCATAACCTTCAAATCTTGGTGAAATCGTTCACCTTGCTCATCGCTAACAGCACTAAGATTTTCCGGAAAGTTGGCAAGATGGCAATGCAGAAAATGTAGTTTAATACTCATGTTGCAACCAAGCGCTTTGTAGCTCTCAAATAGTTTCTGAACAATTTCTTTGTAATTACTTGCACGTGTATTTCCAAGAAAGTTCTTGACGACGTCTTTGAATGATAACCAAGCATTCTTCTCAAGATCTGACATAGTCCCGGTGAAATGTTCATCTTTTTTTTTTTTAATCAGATAAATTTTTATTTATGATAACAATTACATCATATACATGACATCAAGCAATTGTTCACATATAAACATGTTTTTATAAACAAAAACAAAAATAAAACTCCTCCCTCCCTTTTCCCCCCCATCCCCCCTCCGAGATCCCTTCAGTGCCTTCCCCGTTCCTCGTCCAGTACTCTTTCCAGCATCCATATATAGTTATGTAATGTGAATATCTTCCATATCCCAATACGTCCCTCCCACCCCTCTAACTCCATTCTACCCATGGCTGCCATATCTTGTGAAACACCTCAAGTTTATTTCTCTTAGTGTAAATACTTTATTCCAATGAAATTATATGCTCCGCCTGCGCAAGAAAGTCCCGTCTAGTCGGAGGCTCCTCTCTGATCCAAAACCGGGCAATCAATTTCCTTGCTATGAACAACAGTCTAGCAATCGCCAGTTTGACCATAGCCGCCGCTGCCAATTCTTCCACAAAGCCTAATATACAGATCAAAGGGTCCCTGGGGATTACACATTTATATATCCATTCGATCCGATTCAGTACAACTGTCCAGTATGTAGACAATCTAGGGCAACACCACAACATGTGCATCATATCTGCCCGTTCCTGCGAACACCGTGGACAATCGGAATCAGACCTCAAACCCATCTTGAACAATCTATCAGGAGTTCTGTAAGCTCTATGAATTACGTACAGCTGAGACATGCTCCCAGGTTCGCTCATAGAAATCTTAGGCACATATTCTAAAATAGATTCCCATCTATCATCACTTATTTCTCCCAATTCAGCCTCCCATTTCACTCTAGCCTTGATGGGATGACTGACTAGAAATGTAAATAATAAATCTCTATACACTTCTGAGATTGCCCCCTTCGTCTCGCTGTTCCCCAAAATGGAGGCTAGCGTGACATCAATCTGGACCTCAACAGGCCTCCTCCGACATTGCGACCGATACGCATGCTGAATTCTTTTATAATGATACATATTTGAGTGTGGAAGCTGGAACTCTGATTGTAGCTCCATGAATGATTTAAGTCTCCCCTGACCCACAAGCTGACCCATCCGTCTGATTCCTGCCTCTCTCCAAAGCCCAAATCCCTCCATTCGCTGGAATTCTTGTAAATTTGTTATCCCACACTGGAGAGTATTTAGTAAGGCCCGTGACACCCCTAATCTGTTTAACTTTCTCCCATACCTTATGAATAAGGAGAACCGTAGGAAACCTAGAGCCAAATTTTAAAAACTGCCCCCCTTCCAGGCTCTCTCCCAAAGGCCATTTCCCAAACAGCTTTCTCAAACTACTGGGCGATTGTTCCTGTCCCGTCTCCTCCCCCCATCCTCCCATATGTTGACATTGTGCTGCTAAAAAATATACCCAGGGATTAGGAAGCGCCACCCCCCCCCCGTCCTCTTTCGGCCTCTGCAACGTTTCTTGTTTAAACCGTGGGCTTCCCCCCCCCCCCCCCCCATATTAGGTCGCCGAACAGCGATTTAATTTTACAGAACCTACTCTGTGGGATCCAAATTGGAGAATTATGCAGTACATACAGCAGCTGCGGCATCACAATCATTTTTAAAAGATTTACCCTTCCAATCACCGAAAGATGTAATTTATTCCACGCCGAAATCTTGGAACGAACTTTTTGTAGCAGAGGGCTTAAATTAAGTTCTTCAAAACTACTCAAAGGGAGGGCGATCTGTATCCCCAGATATTTAAATCTCGAAACTACTCTCAATTTCGGTGATATTCCAACCTCCCCAATATCTCCATCTACTGTATCAATGGGCATGATGCACGATTTATCCCAGTTAATTTTGAGTCCAGAAAATTCTCCGAATTTCTCAATGCCATCGCATTATCCAAGTTCTCCCCCGAGTCCCCCAGGTATAGCAGAATATCATCAGCGTACAGAGACACCTTCTCCTCCTTCCTTCCATAAACAAATCCCTTTATCTCCTGTGTATCCCTTATTTTAATAGCTAGGGGTTCCACGGCGAGGGCAAACAGCAACGGAGATAATGGGCATCCCTGTCTCGTACCCCTATGTAGTGAGAAACTATCAGATAATTTATTGTTTACTCTGATTTTTGCCGTCGGAGAGGAATACAGCAACCCCACCCAAGACATAAACCTAGGCCCGAACCCAAAGCCCAACAGGACCGACCACAAGTACTTCCATTCTACACAGTCAAAAGCCTTATGGGCATCCAAAGACACTACCACTCTTTTTCCAGCATTATCGGCCGGAATTTGCATATTTAAATATAATCTTCTTAGATTGATTGCTGTAGATTTATTGGGCATAAAACCCGATTGATCTGGGTGAATTATTTTAGCCACCACACGGGTCAACCTGTTGGCGAAGGCCTTTGCCAATATCTTAATATCTGTCGTAAGAAGTGAAATCGGTCTGTAGGACTCCGGATCCAAAGGGTCTCTATCGGCTTTAGGAATGACCACAACAATGGCCTCTCTCATAGAAGTAGGCAGCTGTCCCCTCCCCAACGACTCATCAAATACCTTCACCAATTTAGTTATTACTTCTTCATTTAGTATTTTATAGACCTCCGTTGGAATACCATCTGCCCTCGGGGCCTTATTACCCGCCATGTCCGCCAATGCCACCCTCAACTCCTCTGCCGTAAGCGGCCTATCCATCCACTCTCTATCTTCATCCCCCAATCTAGGAAGCTCAATCGTCCCCAAATAACTGTCCATCTCCTCTTGACCTTTGTGTCTGTAAGGAGTATAACTCACTGTAAAACTGTTTAAATACTTCCAAAATTTGATCCCCCTCTGAAACCACGGTACCTTCCTTATTTTTAATTGCATATACATGGGAAGATTCCCGTTGTGCCGACGCCACCACTGAGAGCAGGTGCCCCACTTTTTCACCCTCCGCGTAGAATGCCTCATTCTGAAACGCCCGCCGTCTCTCCGCCTTACGGATATGAAGTTTATTAACTTCCAATTGGGCCACTTTCATGCGGGTCTGCGTATCTGTATTACACTGCGCACACAATGCCTCCTCCGCTGCCCTTAGTTCCTCCATCACTGGTTTGTCTTGATTTTGAGACTTAGTCTTATATTGAGATACTTCTCTGAATAAAATCCCTCTCAAAAAGGCCTTCATAGTATCCCAGACTATATGGCCCTCAGCACTGCCTTCATTTATCCTAAAAAATTCTCCCAATTCTTCTCCCACCTTTCCCATATCCAGCAACCGTAACCAAAAGGGGTGAATTTTCCATCCCATTCCTGTCAACCTCCCTTGCCCTCCCAATTGTAGAGACACCTCCAGTGGACAATGATCCGATAGGACCTTGGGCAGATATTCCACTTCCTGTACCAAGTCATCCATTCCCTCATTTCCTAAAGCCACATCAATACGAGATAAAGATCCGTATGTCGCTGAATAACATGAATAAGTATATTTCTCCATATTCCGAACTCTCCACAAATCTATCCAACCAATCTCCCTCATGTAGTTTCCAAAAGGTGTCACCTTCCCCCCCCCCTTCCCACCCCCCGTATGTTTACCTTTATCCCAATGATCATTTGCAATATTATTTACATCACCGATTACAAGCAGCGGGACTCCCATCCATTTCCCAGATAAGTCCAGAATTTCCTGTATCTTTTTTCTAGAGAATGGTGGAGGGATATACAAGGACACAATACATAATAATCTATTCAAAATTCTGCATACAATAAACACGTATTGCCCCGTCCCTATCTATTATAGCCTCCACTTCTTCGTATGGAGTAGAATTGTGGATTAACACCGACACTCCCCTTGCATAGGCCGAATACGTCGAGTGATAAGCCTTCCTCACCCATCTTTTTTGTAGCATTGCGACTTTATCCTCTACCAGGTGTGTCTCTTGGAGGCAAATCACTGAGGGCCTCAGCTTCAGCAGATATTGTAAAATTGCAACCCGTTTTGAAGTGTTAGCGAGACCCCTAACGTTCCAGCTTAGAATCTTAATTCTGTCCCCCATAATATGTTGCAATCCCAAACATTAGACACGTTATAGGTAGAATCTCGATCCTCCCCCCCCCCCCCCCATCCCTCCCCACCACCTCCCCACCTCTACCCCCTTTCTCAACTTCCCAACTGGAATAAACTCCCCTCCCTCCCCCTCCCCCTCCCAAAAAATTAGTTGTCTCCCACAGCCTTTAAGCTGATAATTCTCTCTCCCTCTCTATTTGAGAACCAGTAGGGCGTTTTAACAGCCTAACGATACAAGCTCTGTATTCCAACTACCCTCCCGTTCACATTAATCCAACTGCAATAAGCGTTGCGCCGCCGAACACAACCTTCTTAAACCAACATGGCATTGCTTCATCTCAAAGATGACCATTAACTTAATAATTTCAAACTAAATCACAGTCACTGTTTCAACATCCCTCAGAGTATGCTTCAACGGGTCCGTCCCGCTCTGATATTTTGTATATTAGAGTCAAGCCAGAGTGTCGCCTCCTCTGGGTTCTGAAAAAAGTGCACCCGGTCCAAAGCTGCGACTCTCAGTTTAGCTGGGTAGATCATCGAGTAGCGCACATCTATGTCTCGTAGTCTTCTTTTAACTTCTCCAAACGTCATCCGGAGCTTCTGGACTGCTGCAGAATAATCTGGGTAAATGGAGATGCGATTGCCATCTATGGTAAGTTCCGCATGGGTCCTGGCTTTCCTCAGCAGAGTGTCTCTGTCTCTATAATTCAAAACTTTAGCCAAAATGACTCTTGGAGCTGATCCTGGGGGCAGGGGTCTGGTGGGCACCCGATGCGCTCTTTCAACAGAAAACATTTTGGTAAGGCTATCCCCTCCCACAGTATTCTTCAACCATGACTCAATGTACTCAGTGGGATTATTGCCCTCTGCTTTTTCTGGCACCCCCACAATCCTCAAGTTACTCCTGCGGGAGCGGTTCTCCAAATCATCAGTTTTAAATTCCAGCTCAGCTATACGTTGCATATACTTCTTTTCCCTTTTCAACAGTTCATTAACCTGGTCCTCCGCACTTCCCACACGTTCTTCCACCACCTCCACTCTCTGTTCAACTTTGCGCACTGCAGCGTTAATCGCAGCCATCTCCCCCTTTAAATCATCCACACGACCATTCAGAGCTGCAAGGGCAGATTTGTTGTACATTACCACAGAGAATATGTCCTTGAGCGTCGGCTCTGCTACATCCAGTGTGTCCGGCTGCTCAAGCTGGCCAGTACATGCAGCCACCTCAGGGGATCTCCATTCCACCCCACCACTCTGTGGCTGGCCCCCTCCTTCCTGCTGTGTCCCAGGGACATGTCCTGGGTCAGGTCTCTCCCCTTCAGCCTCTGACCGCTCATTAGCAGCCTCCTCTGACCTTGCAAAGCGTTCCAGCCGAGCGATCACCTCCATCTTCCTCTGATATGCCGCGCTCGCCCTTGCCGCCTCCTCTGCAGCCTCGGCGCCATCTTGGGCCTGAGCATTTCCAGACGCTGCCAGCTCCTTCTAATGAAGAAGAACAGCATCTCATCCAGGTGAAGAATATATAAACATTTATTGTGCCATGACACATTAAATGTTTATATATTCTTCACCTGGATGAGATGCTGTTCTTCATTACTTGGATTTTGTGTCCAACTGGGTCTTTGGACTTTGAATGTGCCTCTCTTGGATCAAGGAATTGCTGTCAGCCATTTTTTCGTTTATGCTGCCAGCTCCTTCTGTCTCCTGCGCGTCATCCTGCTGCGGGGCTCTTCTCCACCCGACCGCACTCTACTCCCTGCTACTCCCCAGGTTTCTGCACACTCCGTGGGGGAATTTCAGCGTTCGGCGGCACTGCAAATAGCTATAATCAGGGAGATTGTGGCAGGAGAGCTCCTCTGCACGTCCTCTCACATCGTGCACTAGGCCACGCCCCCGAAATGTTCATCTTTGATGAGCTGTCGAATTTGTGGACCATCAAACACACCAGCCTTGATTTTTTTTTTCAATGGACAGTCCAGGAAGTGCCAACATGATGTACTTAAAACAGTCGCCGTCAGTTGGCAATGCTTTTACAAATTGCTTCATGAGACCTAGTTTTATGTGCAGAGGTCGGAATAGTATATTCTTCCTGTCAACAAGTGGCTGATGTAGAATGTTAGGATCTCCAGGTTTAAGACCAGATCTTGGAGGCCAATTCGACTCAACCCAATGCTTTTCTCGAGCTCTGCTATCCCACATACAGAGAAAGCAGGGATACTTTGTGTACCCACGTTTCTGACCAAGAAGGAAGCAAACCATTTTAAGGTCAACACAGATGATCCAATTGTGTGTGTGATATTTCAATAACTCAATAACTCTTTACATCTCCATGTTCTTCACGAAGAGAGACAGAATGCCCAATAGGGACTGCACCAAATTGCCATTGTGTAGAAGGACACACTTAAGACTCTGCTTTGAGCTATCAATAAACAGTCGCCATTCATTTGGATTGTACATTGAAAGCCCTAATTCTTGTAGTAAACCAGGAATATTATGGCAAAACACAAAACCGCTGTCACACCGAAAGTACTGCAAAAATGTACTTTCTCTAGTACGAAATAGTATGATACCTTCGCTCCTTGTTCAAGTAACTGTTTCTCATTCAGCCTTGATGCTAGTAATTCTGAAGCTTTTTTTGATAAGCCCAATTCACGTGCTAAATCATTTAACTCGTGCTGATCAAATCCCTTACGAACTGAATTCTTGTGACTTTCAAATTCTGCATCATTGCTGTCACTGTGTTCGTCAACATCACTCAGAACTTCTAGAGATGGTAGCTGTTCGAAAACTGGCACTGGAATTTCAGCTGAATGAGGCATTGGTCTGATAGCTGACGGTAGATTTGGATATTCTATTTTACTTTTATTTTTCCTGTTAAATCCTGATGTTTTCACTAAACAGAAGTAACAGTCTGTGGAATGACTTTTTTGCTCTCTCCACACCATGGGGATACCAAATGCCAACTTTTCACGTGTTCCTTTGGTCCACATCTGTAAACTCTCGACACACTGCTTGCACACTATGTGAGGGGCCCATGGCTTATCTTGATCACCGAGTTTTACTTTAAAATATGCAAAATATGCTTGTTTGACAAATGCACTGATGTTTGCCCTTTGAACTGGAATGGTGAAAACACCACAAATATAGCAGAAGGAGTCAGGGTTGTTTGGGCATTTACGACGAGAGGAAGAAGGAGCAGACATGATCTGAAACAAAGGAAATATGTACATAAGTAAATAAAACACTGAGATGGAAAGTTACAAGCTTTGAAAACTAACAAAGAAAAAAATCATAAGATATATAAATTACAACTAAGCGCCCAATGTAAAGAGAAAAGCTATCACAAATCCTATTTATTCCTACTATGATACATTTTTTGTGTAAAGATATTGATAATTATGACGTATTGGGAGCTGTACACACCTCTCACCACACTCTCAGTTGTGACTACTCTTACAAGTTGCCACGTAGCTCTATATGAATCGAATTGTACTCAGATAACAAGTCTTATTACAGAAATCAGTGCAATTGTGCTTCTATGGCAGGTAAGTTGAGGAGGAAAAACTTGACGTGATAGAAAAAAACTGACTACATTTTTGGAATCAGCATGCCAATTTTAGTATAAATCAGCTCAAAAACCTAACTCAACAGAAAATGTTTTTCAAATTGTTCCCCAGTGGTTGGTCAACATCATTGTAATGGCACTCCAGAAAATAAGACAGGTGTTTCTTAAAATGTGAGTACGATGGAGATTTTCTTTTTCCGTCTATATGGAGTATGGTACGGTTTTTCATACACGCATGTTTCGTGTCTCCTGCATAAGCAATTAACCAATGCTTGGATGCACCCTTACCAAGCTGTACTGCGAGATTACATAAATGTAATGTTTTCCTTAAATCCCCCAACCTTTCATCCTATGATCAGGCTGCTACCATTCAATCGCTGAAATTCCCGTATAGGTCTTTTTGGAAATTCCTAATGTTTCACCTCTGCCTATTAATATTTTATAATGGACTTTTCCTGCGTTCAGACATACTACATGGATATGCCATTCTAGTAAAGTCCAATATGGTCAAATTCTCATACAAACTGCATATTTCTGTCCAAATTAGTCCATTGCACCAGCACCTTGCAAGAAGACTGAGTGCGTTCCATCCTATATCCTCAAATTTGTCAAATGACAGTCTGTCCTTTGGTTAATTATATGATTTGCTACTTATATCTGTATCAACTCTGGTCCCCGCTTTATCGTTTTTCATGGGCCTCTTCCCTACCCCTCCATTTAAAACTTTTGTTTTCTTGGTTTCACTTGCCCCTTTTTTATATCACTGTAGTGATGTTGTATGACATGTTTTTTTTTCGTGTTGGTATAATTTACTAAAAAGTACTTGTATACCAAATTATAAACTTGGTTATGCTGATAAAACACAAAATATTTGAGAGAACCTAAAATTCAAATCGCCCTAGTTTCCCCATCCAAAAATAAAATCCTTTGCAAAATAAGAATATTTATCGTTGTGTTCGCAATAGTCTGATATATGGAAATATAAAATTGTTTAACCCTTATGATAACCATTGTAAAGCGAACAAAATAAATCAAAATGCCCAAATTGACGTTTCTTGGATTGACGGAGCTCCCACACAAAAATGCAACAAATGAAAACTTCATGTGTTCCCCAGAATGGCATCACTAAAAAAACAGCCCTCACACGGGCCCATCGATTAAAAAAAATATGTCACTGGTCTCCGTTTCTGATGAGAGAAACCAATATTTTTTTTATAATATTTTTTTTCTTACTACTCTCTACGCTCAAAAAGCCATTGCTGAATGGCTTTTTGTATTTTCCCGTTTCACTCCATTTGGAATTTTCAGAAACTATATTATTGTACCTTCAGTACACCTACATATTTATAAAGGTTTAGGAGAGAAGTTTTGCATTGAGTTCTTTATCCAGAATGCTAGTTTTACACTGTAGGTTTTTAAAATTTCTGTTGGAGATGGCAAACTTTTATTTTTTTTTAAATTCTTTATTTACAAGTTTAAACCACACCATAAGACAGAACATCGTTTTACAAATACAGATGGTTAAAGATTGCTTAGATGTCGGTCCAAGGTGTTAAAAAAAAAAAAAAAAAAAAAAAAAAAAAGGAGGGAAAAACAAGGGGGGGGGGGGGGGAAAGTTGGTGGGAAAAAGGAAGAAGAAGGGAAGGGAAAAGAGGGATACATAATAGCAAACAGTAACATCAACACAAAGCAGTCGTCGGCATCGACACTAGCAATAAATGAGTGTATTATAAGAATAGAGTAGGTGAACAGTGTTATAAGTAACCTTGGAACCAGCTACCCCAAAATCAAGGCCATCAGGTCTAAGTAAGATTCATGTATTATCCGATCTCTCGCCTCGAGGATTATCTCCCAGATATCTAGTCCACGGGGCCCAGGTCAATACATAAGATTTGTGGTTGAAGACCTCCCAGCTAGACAGCTCCTCCCGACGGGAAATCTGATTTATCTTACCATGCCACTCCTCCAATGTGGGGGGAGCGACATCTTTCCAATGAACAGCTATCAGTTGTTTTGCAGCACTTAGCATCAATGGGAGTAGGCCATGTTTTTTTGGTAAGAAATCCTTTGATGGGCACGAAAGCAGAACCTCCGTAGCCCTGAGATTGGTCTTTATTAACTGTAATTTCTTGAGAACTAGCTCGACACCGTCCCAAAAATGTCTCAATTTGGGACAATCCCAAAATATGTGTGTATGATGTCCTCCAGGGTTGAGGCATCTCCAACAAGCATCATTATCAGCAAGACCCCTCTGAAAGAGCCTCGCGGGAGTCCAATGCCACCTGGTCAATATTTTATAAGAATTTTCTTGTAAAAGAACACACCTGGAGAATCCCCGTGCACTAGATAGCATTCTAGATACTTGTTTCTCTGTGAACGTAGTATTAAGTTCCATTTCCCAGGAGTAAATAAATGAGGGTTTAAAATGTACTCCCGGAGAGATCAGATGTGAATAAATACGAGACAGGATTTTTAGCCGTGGAAGCGGGAGTTTGATCATAATATCTAACCAGGACCAGTTCGATTTGGTCGGGAATTTCTTCCTAAACTGTAGAAGCGTACGTCGAATGTGCTAATTAGTTGGTTGACTCATTGCATTTGATGGCCAAACTCCTCCCTGTAATATTTTATTACCGTAAAAGCTATTCAATGTATCTCTAGGGAGGGTAAACCACAGATTATAAGGATCCTGAAAATCAGAATCCAATAAAAACGGTATTGAGCTAATCGGCGTTAATGTCGAAGGAAAAGTGTCCTCCGGTAATTCCCCCAACATCAATCTTTTGATACGTAATGTAGTAGAAGTTATCTCATCCAGTCTAAGAGTAACCGGTGGTTTAGCCCTAGTCCATAGATAAGGCAAACCCCTCGGGCCCAGCAAAGCCAGGTCGACACAAGCTCCCTCCCCACCCTCAGTGAAAGACACTACCTTTAACCATCTGCCAAGGTGGATTGCCCTATAATATACCAGGGGGTCTGGAACTCCCAATCCACCAGAGGAGACTGGGTAAGTAAGAAGCCTATAAGGCAACCTAGCCGGTTTAGATTTCCAGATAAATTTTCTATTAGTGACTTTAATGACCCAAAAAAGGTCAGGGGTATCTGAATCTGTACCATATTCATGGCATACAAAATGGTGGGCATAATATATGCCTTAAACACGTTGATGCGACCCAACCAAGATAAAGTGGGTAGGTTATATTTATGCATCAGATTGGTAACTTTCTTCAATAAGGGTATGAAATTACTTTGAAATAAGTTAGTGGGGTCCCTAGTTATGAATATTCCTAAGTATTTAATAGAGCCATTAGCCCAAGAGAAGGGAGTCTGCGTACGAAGAATGGAAAGTTGGGAATGAGGGAGAGTGATATTTAACGCTTCAGATTTGGCTAGGTTAATTTTAAAATTGGAAAGGGAGCCAAACTGTTGAGAAATTCGGAGGATGATCGGGAATGCCTGAGATGGGTTGGATATGAGGAAAAGCAAATCATCTGCGAAAACTAGCGTTTTAAATGTCCCCGGGCCCACCGACGACCCCCTTTATGCGTTGTTCTTGTCTGATGCTTTGTATCAAAGTTTCTATAACCAAAATGAACAAAGATGGGGACAGAGGGCATCCCTGCCTAGTCCCATTGTGAATCTCCAGACTTTTTGATAGGGTGCCATGTATCCTGACCCTGGCCGTCAGTTGGGAGTAGAGAGAGAGGACTGCTGTTATATATTGAGTAGGAAAACCGAATTTAATTAACACTTGCTCCATGAATCTCCAGCACACTCTGTCAAAAGCCTTCTCGGCATCCGTTGACAAGAGTACCAAGGGGACCTGCCGGGTTTTGGCAAACATTATAGACTGTATGACCCTAGTGGAGTTATCTTTCCCTTCCCTACCCCTCACAAAGCCCGCCTGATCCGCATGAATCAACTTGGGTAAAAAGTTGCTTATTCTACCCGCTAGTATTTTAGCCCACAGTTTTATGTCCGCATTAAGTAATGAAATTGGTCTATAGCTGGCGCACAAGTTTGGGTCCTTACCCTCCTTCTGGAGAACTGTAATATATGCCTCCAGTGATTGCTTAGGGGGAAGCTGACCTTTCAAATAGGAATTAAACAAGGTCACAAATTGAGGTAAGAGTGATTTTATAAACTTTTTATAATATATAATGGGGAGACCATCCGGGCCTGGGGCCTTTCCATTTGGAATGGTGGAAAGCGTATCCAAAATTTCTTTAGGGGTAACCGGAGCAGTTAACAAAGTTTGGCCTTCCGGGGTTATTTTAGGTAAAACTAGTGGAGTCAGGAACTCTCTAATTTTTTCTATAGCTTTTATTGGGTCTTGCATACTATCTGGTATGCTTAGATTATATAAGCTGTCATAAAAGGATCTAAACTCCTCAGCAATATCAGCGGTCTCGAAAATTGAGGAGCCATCTAGAGTTTTGAGTTGCCTAATAAACGTCCTTTCTTGCTGCTTTTTAAGCAATGAAGACATAAGCTTGCTGCTTTTATTGCCATGGAGATAGAACCTCTGTTTACATCTCATATAGGTTTTGGCCGATTGGATATTTAAAAGATGTTTTAGCGAATTTCTTAGGTCCGTCAGTTCAGTTAGTGTCTTAGTTACTTGAGATCTCTTATGCAAACTTTCTAAGGAATTAATTTTGGTGCAAAATAGACACAACCTGTTTTGTCCTTTCTTTTTTGAGATGGGAACTCAAAGCTATAAATTCTCCCCTCATTACTGCTTTGTGACTCCCACGCCACAGGTATGGATGGGCCAGAGTGCAGATTTGTCTGGAAAAAGAATTCCAGAGTGTCAGTCAGTCTCGTAATGTGGGAATCTGAATCTAATGTCTCATTAAGCGACCAAGACCTGGCTGGTCGCGGAAGGGTTTCTATGCCCATGTCGAGAAAAATAGGAGCATGGTCCGATAGTGTGATAGCGTCTATGGTCGCATTTTTGACTAATGAGAGGTTAGTTGTTTGTGTCAATATATAGTCAATTCTATGATAGCTGCTACACGGATGGGAATAAAAAGTGTAGTCTCTACCCGAAGGAGAGTGTGTCCTCCAGGGGTGTATCAAGTGTAATTCTTGAAAAGAAAGGTGTAATTTTCTCAGTGCCCTTTGAGAAAGGGTAGACTTGCCCGTGGAAGTATCCAAAGATGGATTAAGTGGCACG
This sequence comes from Dendrobates tinctorius, assembly GCF_039654945.1. Classification (NCBI taxonomy): domain Eukaryota; kingdom Metazoa; phylum Chordata; class Amphibia; order Anura; family Dendrobatidae; genus Dendrobates; species Dendrobates tinctorius. The sequence goes on from NW_027361758.1 coordinate 7,886,059, forward strand.
TTAAAATCTCCCCCCATCAGCAATAAACCTTCAGTAAATAGTTTTAAGGTATTCATTGTCCTGCACAGCCATCCAATCTAATTCTTGTTTGGGGCATATAAGTTACATAAGGTAACTTTGGTGTTAGCAATAAGGCCCTTCAGTATAATATACCTTCCTTCAGAATCCGAAAGGCAATCATGCAAGACAAAAGGAACATTTTTTTTAATAGCAATACTCACTCCTCTAGATGCCGACCCACCTGTACTATGATACCAGGTCGGATAACGAGATCTGGACATGTCTGGTACTCTCCCCGCTTTAAAATGTGTCTCCTGTAGAAAGATCACACTAGCCTTTTTTGCATGCAGAAGGTTCAATACCTGATTTCTCTTACACTGGGAGCGTAGCCCCTTTACATTATATGAAGCCACTACTATAGTGGCAAATTTTTCCTTGTCACCCATAGTAAATTAGATGTAGCAAAAGAAGAAAAAATGAATGATAGTGTCCCATGCCGACAGACCACAAAAAATACAAAATGCAAGGTAAAATAACAGTAACCAATAGATAACAATAACCAACTACCTGCCTGCGGCAGGAGCAGGGGGACCAACATGCCCCCTATGACAGAGCAGGGAATCACATCCCCAACACACGAGTAGCACATGTTAGCTTGTACGGCAATTAAATGAAAGCGTCAACACATAGGCAGGTGCCAATCAAGGCAAACTAAAGTGATCCAAAACATTGCAAAGTTAAACCAAAACTACTGGGTCCGAATGTAAGAAAATGCGACTAGACCCAATAAAACAAAATTCAGGGGGGCATCTCTTTTCTTGCCCCAGATTTCCCTCGCTTAGGGGGCATGCGTCTCTTCACTGAGGCCCAATCCCCCTGACCTCCTGTATAAGCGTTGATAGGAGGAGGTGTGCGAAGATCCATATCCAAAGGTAGCCATGAAGGAATATCAATAGAAGCAATGTCAAAAGTGTCCCATATTTTGCTTAAGTCTTCGGGACTTCTCACTGTTACTTGTTTGCCGTCTCCATTTACCGATATTCCAAACGGAAACAGCCATTTATAGAGAATTTTACGCGAGCGTAGTATTTCCAATAAGGTTCTCAGGATTCTTCTCTTTGCAAGGGTCGACGGCGCAATGTCCTGGTAGAGTTGTATGGCAGATCCTTCGTAGGCGAGATTTTTAACATCCCTTGAAGCAGACAAAATAACATTGGTGTCCACATAACTCAACAAGACGCAGATCACATCCCTCGGGGGTTCAGAGGGCTTAGGCCTGGGTCTGAGCGATCTATGGACCCTCTCAATTACAATTTGGTCGCATTTTTCTTGCGGAATTAGGAGGGCAAAGATTTCTTTTGTGGATTTTTCCAGTATTTCTGCAGAAACACTTTCAGGCAATCCTTTAATCCTTATATTTTTTCTGCGGCTTCTGTTCTCTTGATTTTCCAAGGCCAGAAGAGAGTTATTAAGCTGTGCTCTGTGGTAGTCCAAATGGTCCCTCATGGCATTAGAGTGGCTAATGAGAGAGGACTGAGATGCTTCAAGGGACTCCACTCTCTTACCAATATGTGACAGATCAGCTCTCATACCAGATATCTCCGTAACCAAAGGTTTTAATGCTTGGGTCAGAAGTTTTTTAAATACTGATCTAGAGAACTTCCCAGAGTCTGAGTGGGTAATGTCGCTGCCTGAGATATCTTCACTTGAGTCAGAGTCCTCGACCCGTTCCTCTACCTCAGCATTTGTATGTAGTTTTTTTGGTGTGGGCCTAGCCGACCCAGGTTTATTTTTCAAAAATTTCTCCATATCGCTTTGCCTGCCCTGATGCACCCCAGTATCCTACGGTTTTGCACGCTCTTTATTAGATTTGACCATAATGTTGAATTAAAGCGTGCATTTAAATCACTCCTCGTGCATTTAGGGAAAGTCTATTAATGCACGTTCATAGGTGTAGATGACCTCATGCGTCTTAAAAGGTGGAGAGCTGGCATTAGTAAATAAGGCCCTGATATGGTGCCCTATATATAGTGTTTCTCACTGCTGTGGTATGGGATCAGGCCGGTCTTAGCGTCTCTGGAAAGGGGGAGCAGTACCCCCAAACCCTCAGTCACTATATACAGCAGGAGCGCCCGTCCCAGCCACCAGGAGCACCCAGCACTGCGGCCACCCTCTGATCACCAGCCAGGCTCCTGCGTCCAGCTCACCTCCCTCTCCTCCGGTAAGCAGACCTTCTCCTTCCTTCCTGTAGCGGTCAGCGGTCTCTCTTCCAGCATAGGCCGCGGCCCTCCACCCCCTCCAACGGCTCTCCGCAGTCTTCTGGCCCACGCCGCTCAGGAAGAAACAGGAAAACGCAGCAAAGATGGCGCCTGTCCACCTCCGGCGCCAAGACCCGTTCCCCGCGGCCGCTCTCCTCCCAGAGAGCCGCGGTTTCCTCCACGCATTCCCCACCACTCTCTCCTGGTCCAGCTCTCTCCGGGGGGCACACAGACACCCCCGTTGGGGTCAAAATAGGGCTCACTTCGTGGCTGGCAGCGGGAGCAACAGCAACACACGTCCTCCCCACAAGCGATGCAGACCACGCCCCTCTGGAGATGGCAAACTTTTATGTGCCGGTGTCATTATTCTCTGAGAGTTTTCAAATGCCAGTAATGAGAAATGTTACCCACTAGCTTAGAATAAAACATAAATGCAAAGCAGATGTTTCTACAATTTTTTTTTTACTCACTTATATAGCGCCATTAATTCCACAGCGCTTTACAAACATTATCAACAAACACTGTCTCCATTGGGGCTCACAATCTAGATTCCCTATCAGTATATCCTTGGAGCGTGGGAGGAAACTCACGCAAACATGGGGAGAACATACAAACTCCTTGCAGATGTTGTCCTTGGTGGGATGGATTGTTTTGCTGTGGTAAAGCTATTGCGATTCTGAGACCATTCGCACTTCTCTACAATTTTTCCCTTTTTTTGCTTTCAGAAAAAGTTCAGGCAACCGAAGCGAGATACAATAAATTGAAAGAAAAACACAATGAGCTCATCAATGTTCATGCGGGACTTCTGAGAAAGGTATCTGAATGTAATATTGTACAACCTGCTAGCTTCACAATAAAGTGTTCATTTATTTTGGCAGATATGCTTGCATGTTGCTATAGGCTTCAAATAAATCAGATACCGTATTTTTCGGACTAGAAGACGCACTTTTTTCCTCCAAAAATTTGGAGGAAATGTGGGGGGGTGTCTTAGTCTGGATGTACCTGCTGTGGTTGTAGATGAGGAGGACAAGCATTTCACAGCAAGCAGGAGCCAGCTGCTGCGGCTAACTCTGTGCCTACTGCTAAAGAGAAATGAATATTCACTGCTCTCCATGTTCTTCCCACCTCTGTGCACTGAAGTCGGTGCCGAGAGGTGGGAGGGACAATGGACATGGGGAGCAATGAATATTAATTTCTCTTTAGCAGCGGTCACACAACTGCAGCCGCCTGTTCCTGCTGCAGCTGGGCAACCAAGTGTGACGCTTACTAAAGAGAATGGGTGTGAGGAGCAGTGAATTTTCATTGATCTTTAATAGTGAGCACAGCAGCCGCAACAGTTGGCTCCTGCAGCAGCTGAGTGCTCATGTGTGACTCTTATTAAAGAAATGAATAGTCACTGCTCTCCACGCCCATGGGAGTGGAGAGCAGTGAATATTCATTCTCTTTAGTAGTAGGCACACATGATCGCCCGACGGCTGCAGCTAACACACTGACCACTATTAACCCCTTACCTACAATTGACGTAATATTCCGTCCATGTGACCATGGACCTAATTACCATGGACGGAATATTACGTCATCGCGATCAGCGGCGCCCACGTGGTGAGCGCCGCTGATCGCGGCCGAGTGTCAGCTAATTATCATAGCTGACACCCGGCACAATGTGTCAGGGGCGGTCACGGACCGCCCCCGACACGTTAACCCCTTGCACACCGCGATCAAACGCGATCGCGGTGTACCGGGGGTTAAAGGGAAGCATCGGCAGGGAGGGGGCTCCCTCCGTGCTTCCCTGAGCCCCCCACGGCAGCGCAATGTGCAGCGCTGCTACGGGGGACTCCCTTCCTCCAGGCCCCCGAATCCAAGATGGCGTCGGGGGCCTGAGGAAGCTGGCTTCCTCAGTGCCTGCAAAGCGCAGGCATGAGGAAGTCTGCAGCAGTGCCTGTGACAGATCGCTGATCTGTCACAGTGATCTGTGATGTGACAGATCAGCGATCTGTCACAGGACAGTGATGTCCCACCTGGGACAAGGTAATAAAGTAAAAAAAAAAAAGTGTTAAAAATAATTTAAAAAAAATCGCTAAATAAATTAGTTAAAAAAAAAAAAAATATTCCCCAATAAATCCATTTTTTGAAAATAAAAAAAAAACAAAACAATAAAAGTACACATATTTGGTATCGCCGCGTCCGTAATGACCTGCCCTATAAAACTGTCCCATTAGTTAACCCCTTTAGCGAACCCCTTAAAAAATAAAAATAAAAAACGAAGCAAAAAATAATGATTTATTATCATACCACCGAACAAAAAGTGCAATAACGCGTGATCAAAAAGACGCATATAAATATCCATGGTACCGCTGAAAACGTCATCTTGTCCCGCAAAAAACGAGCCACCATACAGCATCATCCGCAAAAAAATAAAAAAGTTATAGCTCGCAGAATAAAGCGATACAAAAATAATTATTTTTTATATAAAATTGTTTTCATTGCAAAAAACCGACAAAACATAAAAAAACGACCTAAATGAGGTATCGCTGTAACCGTACTGACCCGAAGAATAAAAACGCGTTATCAATTTTACCGCACGCGGAACGGTGTAAACGCACCCCCCAAAAGAAATTCATGAAAAGCTGGTTTTTGTTCATTCTGCATCCCAAAAATCGGAATAAAAAGCGATCAAAAAATGTCACGTGCCCGAAAATGGTACCAATAAAAACGACAACTCGTCCCGCAAAAAATAAGACCTCACATGACTCGGTGGGTCAAAATATGGAAAAATTATAGCTCACAATATGTGGTGATGCAAAAACTATTTTTACAATAAAAAGCGTCTTTTAGCGTGCGACAGCTGCCAAACATAAAAACCGCCATAAATCGTAAATCAAACCCCCCGTTATCACCCCCTTAGTTAGAGAAAAATAATAAAACTAAAAGAAAATGTATTTATTTCCATTTTCCCGCTAGGGTTAGGGTTAGGGTAGGGTTAGGGCTAGGGTTAGGGCTAGGGCTAGGGTTAGGGTTAGGGATAGGGCTCAGATTAGGGTTAGGGGTGTGTTGAGGTTAGGGTTGGAGTTATAATTGGGGGTTTCCACTGTTTGGGCACATCAGGTGCTCTCCAAAGGCAACATGGCGTCTGATCTCAATTCCAGCCAATTCTGCGTTGAAAAAGTCAAATGGTGCTCCTTCCCTTCCAAGCTCTGCCATGTGCCCAAACAGTGTTTTACCCCCACATGTAGGGTATCAGCCTACTCAGGACAAATTACAAAACAACTTTTGGGGTCCAATTTCTCCTGTTACCCTTAGGAAAATAAAAAATTGGGGGCAAAAATATAATTTTGCGGAAAAAAATGTTTTTTTTTATTTTCACGCCCAGGAGTTATAAACTTCTGTGAAGCACTTGGGGGTTCAAAGTGCTCTCCACACATCTAGATAAGCTCCGTGGGGGGTCTAGTTTCCAAAATGGGGTCACTTGTGGGGAGTTTCAATAGTTTAGGTACATCAGGGGCTCTCCAAACGCACATGACACCCGCATACCAATCCATCAAAGTCTGCATTCCAAAACATCACTACTTCCCTTCCGAGCCCCGACGTGTGCCCATACAGTAGTTTTCTCCCACATATGAGATATCAGCTTACTCAGGACAAATTGGACAACAACTTTTGGGGTCCAATTTCTCCTGTTACCCTTGGGAAAATAAAAAAAATGGGGACTAAAAGATGATGTTTGTTGAAAAAATACGATATTTTTATTTTCACGCCCGGTCGTTATAAACTTCTGTGAAGCACTGGGGGGTTCAAAGTGCTCACCACACATCTAGATAAGTTCATTAGGGGGTCTAGTTTCCAAAATGGGGTCACTTGTGGGGGGTTTCCACTGTTTAGGTACATCAGGGGCTCTCCAAACGCAACATGACACCCGCAGACCATTCCATCAAAGTCTGCATTCCAAAACGTCACTACTTCCCTTCCGAGCCCCGACGTGTGCCCATACAGTAGTTTTCTCCCACATATGAGGTATCAGCGTACTCAGGACAAATTGGACAACAACTTTTGGAGTCCAATTTCTCCTGTTACCCTTGGGAAAATAAAAAAATGGGGACTAAAAGATCATGTTTGTGGAAAAAATACGATTTTTTTATTTTCACGCCCGGACGTTATAAACTTCAGTGAAGCACTGGGGGGTTCAAAGTGCTCACCACACATCTAGATAAGTTCCTTGGGGGGTCTAGTTTCCAAAATGGTGTCATTTGTGGGGGGTTTCTACTGTTTTGGTACATCAGGGGCTTTCCTAATGCGACATGGTGTCCGATCTCAATTCCAGCCAAAAACGTCAAATGGCGCTGCTTCCCTTCCGAGCTCTGCCATACGCCCAAATAGTGGTTTACACCCACATGTGGGGTATCAGCGTACTCAGGATAAATTGCACAATATCTTTTAGGGTCCTGTTACTTTTGGAAAAATAAGAATTGAGGGTGAAAAGATCATTTTTGTGGAAAAAATATGATTTTTTAATTGTACTGCTGTACGTTATAAACTTCTGTGAAGCCCTTGGGGGTTCAAAGTTCTCACCACACATCTAGATAAGTTCCTTGGGGGGTCTAGATTCCAAAATGGTGTCATTTGTGGGGGGTTTCCACTGTTTTGGTACATCAGGGGTTTTCCAATCGCGACATGGTGTCCGATCTCAATTCTAGCCAAAAACGTCAAATGGCGCTGCTTCCCTTCCGAGCTCTGCTATGCGCCCAAATAGTCATTTACACCCACATATGGGGTATCAGCGTACTCAGGACAAATTGCACAATAACTTTTAGGGTCCTGTTACCCTTGGAAAAATAAAAATTGTGGGTGAAAAGATCATTTTTGTGGAAAAAATATGATTTTTTAATTGTACCGCTGTACGTTATAAACTTCTGTGAAGCCCTTGTGGGTTCAAAGTTCTCACCACATATCTAGATAAGTTCCTTGGGGGGTCTAGTTTCCAAAATGGGGTCACTTGGGGGGGTTTCCACTGTTTAGGTACATCAGGGGCTCGCCAAACGTGACATGGCGTCCGATCTGAATTCCAGCCAATTTTGCATTGAAAAAGTCAAACGGCGCTCCTTCCATTCTGAGCTCTGCCATGCGCCGAAACAGTGGTTCCCCCCCACATATCAGGTATCAGCGTAGTCAGGACAAATTGCACAATAACTTTTGCAGTCCAATTTCTCCTGTTACCCTTGGTAAAATAAAGAAAATTGAACCTGAAGTATTTTTTTTGTGAAAAAAAGTTAAATGTTCATTTTTTTTTTTAATATTCAAAAAATTCCTGTGACGCACCTAAAGGGTTAATAAACTTCTTGAATGTGGTTTTAAGCACCTTGAGGGGTGCAGTTTTTAGAATGGTGTCACTTTTGGGTATTTTCTATCATATAGACCCCTCAAAGTGGCTTCAAATGTGAAGTGGTCCCTAAAAATAAAATGGTGTTGCAAAAATGAGAAATCGCTGGTCAATTTTTAACCCTTATAACTTCCTAGCAAAAAAAAATTTTGGTTGCAAAATTGTGCTGATGTAAAGTAAACATGTGGGAAATGTTATGTATTAAGTTTTTTGTGTGCCGTATCGCTGTGATTTAAGGGCATAAAAATTCAAAGTTGGAAAATTGCGAAATTTTCAAAATTTTCGCCAAATTTCCGTTTTTTTCACAAATAAACGCAAGTTATTTGAATGCAATTTTACCACTAACATGAAGTACAATATGTCACGAGAAAACAATGTCAGAATCACCAGGATCCATGAAAGCGTTCCAGAGTTATGACCTCATAAAGGTACAGTGGTCAGAATTGTAAAAATTGGCCCGGTAGTTAACGTGCAAACCACCCTTGGTAGTGAAGGGGTTAAAGAGAAATGAATATTCACTACTCTACACTCCCATAGTCCCGGGTGTGGGGAGCAGTAAGTATTCCTGCAGCTGTCCTCAGCTTGTAAGCAGCTCATAATGTCACTTCCATGCGCTGCTTACAACCTGAAATCAGCTGCTGACATCAGTACAAGATGCTGCAAGGGAGAAGAGGGAAGGCAAGTAGAACAGTTTGTTTTTCTCATATAGGCCATGCGTACCAGAATTGGGGGCATTAGTACAGAATTGTCTTACTGTCTGGAAAAATATGATAATTCTTTTAATTTTAAGCAATTAACATTTGTAGATGTATTTTTCACATCTGCTTTTAATAAAATGCTGCAACTTGGTATTTTCTACGGCGGTAACTTAAAGAAAATCTGGCTGCTGAGAGCCCGATTCCAGCGATGTCACTCACTGGGCTTTTTTTTTTGTTTGTTTCAGTACAATCAGTGTTTTATCAGCAGGAAATTATCAGCAGAGGACTAGGTGTCATATGTCTCCTGGTCCAACCACGTACCCACCACTGATTAACAGCTTTCGCTCAATATTCAATGTACACAAAAAGCTGCAATCAGTGGTATGGGTGGGTGTTAAGACTCAACATTCTGAGCTCTGTATTAGAGAAAGCTCTGATTCTGTTACAACCGCTACACCCAGTAAATTGATGCATTGCTGGAATCGCGGTCTCTGCCCCATACATTATGTTGCTGTCAGATTACATAGCAAAGGCCATATTAAAGATTCATTTTTAAAATTAGGAACACTTTTCAACTGTTGCACTTTATTCACACCAGTATTTTTTACCTGTATTTATGACCTGTATTTTAGTTTAAGACCAGGAATGTTTCCAAAACACCAAACAGGTGTCAATCTTTCAGTGATAGATTTTTTTTTTTTTTTTTTCCTCCGTAAATTCTGCTCCTGGTTTTGTACACAAACACTGATGCAAAATACTGAATGAGGCGTCATGCTCTTCTCCTGAAGTCTCCCAATGTCCTAATGTGCTTAGGCCAGTTTCACGATTTGCTGAAAAGTTTGCAGACAGAAGCCACATATGTTCAGATTTCATTGCGGGTTTGCCCCTTTTCCATTAAAAAGCATTGAATAGGGTGCATTTTATAGGGTGCATTTAAAATCCACACAAGAATGACTGACTATACTGAGAACTCTGCTATTAGAAGTGGAAAGGAAGAACAAAGACGAAAGAATCTAATTAATAAAAATATTGGAGAAAGAGAAACCAATCACAAACTAAAATGTTTCTATACTAATGCACAAAGCATGGGCAACAAACAAGGAGAATTGGAACTACTAACACAGGAAAAGAAATATGATGTAATTGGAATCACTGAAACTTGGTGGGACAATACACATGATTGGAATACAAGACTAGAAGGATACAACTTATTTGCAAGAAACACTTGATAAACGAGGAGGGGGTGTCGCATTGTATGTTCGAAACGCGTATATCTGCACAGAGATTGAAGCTTCAGAGACTGGGAGTTCTGTGGAAACTGTTTGGGTAAGAATACAAGGACAGAACAATGGAAAGGACACCATTGTAGGCATTTACTACAGGCCGCCTGTGCAAGCCGAAGATATAGATGAACTCTTTATGCATCAGATGGCCAAGTTCTCCAAAAAATATGACATAGTTGTCATGGGAGATTTCAACTATCCAGACATTTGTTGGGAATCTCTCTCAGGCAAAACTAACAGGTCAAGGAAATTCTTATCCTCTCTTGCTGACAACTTTATCTTCCAAAAGGTAGGGGAGAAAACAAGGGGAACTGCTACCTTGGATCTAATCCTTATAAACAGGGAGGAAATGGTTGAGGAGGTAAAAGTGGCTGGGACCCTAGGAGGTAGCGACCATGCTATTTTAGAATTTTGGATAACTAGAGGTGGAAGACCTGTGAAGACTCAGACGTCAAGGTTAGATTTCAGAAAGGCAGATTTTAAGGGATTCAGAAAGAGAATTGGAGGGATCCAATGGCTGGATATCCTTAAAGACAAAAATGTCCAGGAAGGATGGGAAATCTTGAAAAATGAAATTCTCAAAGCACAGTTGTTAACAATTCCGAAAAGAGGGAAGAATAGGAAGCATTTAAGGAAACCAGGATGGATGAACACAGAACTTAAGCACATGCTAAAAAGGAAGAAAAAAATGTTTATAAAATGGAAAGAGGGAGGCATATCTAAAGAAGAATATAATGCTGTCTGCAGAACCTGCAGGGCACAAATCAGATTAGCTAAAGCTGAAAATGAACTGAGGCTTGCAAGAGATGTCAAAAGCAATAATAAAGGATTTTGGGGATATGTCAAAAGTAAAAGAAAAGTCAAAGATGCTATAGGATTTTTACAGGATGAAAATGATGAAATGGTAAGACAGGATGTTGAGAAGGCTGAACTTTTAAATTCCTATTTTGCATCTGTTTTCTCTCAGAAAGGAAATGCAACATCAACTGTTATTCACTGTCCTATTAAGGGTATAGAAGAATCCAGGATATCTATAAACAGAAAGATAGTGAGGAAACACTTAGCTAACCTAAATGAATTCAAGTCTCCAGGTCCAGATGAATTACACCCCAGAGTACTGAAGGAGATAGCAGAAGAAATTTTTGAACCCCTCTCCATAATCTTTGAAAATTCTTGGAGAACAGGAGAAGTGCCAGAAGACTGGAGAAGAGCAAATGTTGTTCCTATCTTCAAAAAGGGGAAGAAGGTGGACCCAGGCAACTATAGGCCGGTGAGTCTGACTTCTATACCAGGAAAGATCTTTGAACAAATTATTAAACAACATGTATGTCAATACCTGGATAAGAATGAAGTGATTAAACAGAGTCAGCATGGGTTTCTAACTAATAAGTCATGTCAGACTAACTTAATTTCCTTCTATGACGGTATCACTGATTGGGTGGATCAAGGAAATGCTGTAGATATAGTATATCTTGACTTCAGCAAAGCATTTGACAAAGTCTCTCATACAATCCTTATTGAAAAAATGACTAAGTATGGAATGGACAAGGCAACTGTTAGGTGGATTCATAACTGGCTTAGTGATCGGACCCAAAGAGTGGTCGTAAATGGCTGCACATCCAGTTGGAAGAATGTCTCAAGTGGGGTACCACAGGGCTCTGTCCTGGGCCCTGTATTGTTCAACATCTTTATCAACGATTTAGATGAAGGAATTGAGGGTAAACTGATTAAATTTGCTGATGACACAAAGCTAGGAGGGATAGCTAATACTAGAGAAGAGAGAGAGAGGATTCAAAAAGATTTAAATAAACTGGAGAAGTGGGCAGCAACTAACAGAATGGTTTTTAACAGGGAGAAATGCAAAGTACTACATCTGGGCAATAAAAATGAAAAAACATATACAGAATGGGAGGAATAGGGCTAAGCAATAGCACATGTGAAAAAGATTTGGGTATACTAATAGATCACAGACTGAATATGAGTCAACAGTGTGATGCAGCAGCAAAAAAGGCAAATGCAATTCTAGGATGTATTAACAGAAGCATACAGTCTAGATCACGTGAAGTCATTATTTCCCTCTACTCCTCTTTGGTCAGACCTCATCTGGAATATTGTGTCCAGTTTTGGGCACCACATTTTAAAAAAGACATCAACAAACTGGAGCAAGTTCAGAAAAGAGCGACCAGAATGGTGACCGGTCTGCAAACCCTGTCTTATGAGGAAAGGTTGCAGGATTTGGGAATGTTTAGTTTGCAAAAGAGAAGACTGAGAGGAGACTTAATAGCTGTCTACAAATATCTAAAGGGCTGTCACATTGTAGAAGGATCAACTTTATTCTCATTTGCACAAGGAAAGACTAGAAGCAATGGGATGAAACTGAATGGGAAGAGACACAGATTAGATATTAGAAAAAACTTTTTGACAGAGTGATCAATGAGTGGAACAGGCTGCCACGAGAAGTGGTGAGTTCTCCTTCAATGGAAGTCTTCAAACAGAGGCTGGACAGACATCTGACTGGGATGATTTAGCGAATCCTGCTTTGAGCAGGGGGTTGGACCAGATGGCCCAGGAGGTCCCTTCCAACTCTACGATTCTATGATTCTATGATTTGAAATCTCTGGTTTTTGGGTTTTTTTTTTTTTTTAGAAGGTGGATGAAATTTTGAAATACCCATTAATTTGTATTGCACTGTAAATTGCTGCAGATTTGTGGTGCTGAATCCGCGCCTAAAACCTTTAACAAGTCGGCGATATCTTGTGTTTACAAGATATAGTTTATTGGAAACTTTTTATTCCTCCTTTCTCCACCGTGCCATGCCAAACTGTAGAGATTGTGGGAGGGATCGACATGACCAAGCATTTTGTACTATAGCCAGAAGAAAAATATTGCTCTTGTTCAGTGCAGTTATGGTAATCTGTCTTGGCCTTCTGAGAAGTGTGGAGAAATCAGAGTAGAAGAAAAAAGGCAAAGAGCAAGAATAGTCCGGTCTCTGGGCTGCTGTTATAGATCCATCTGCAGAATCTGTGTTTCTGTCCATATACAGTCATATGTAAAAGTTTGGGCACCCCTTATTAATGTTAACCTTTTTTCTTTATAACAATTTTGGTTTTTGCAACAGCTATTTCAGTTTTATATATCTAATAACTGATGGACTCAGTTATATTTCTGGATTCAAATGAGGTTTATTGTACTAACAGAAAATGTGCAATCTGCATTTAAACAAAATTTGACCGGTGCAAAAGTATGGGCACCCTTATCATTTTCTTGATTTGAACACTCCTAACTACTTTTTACTGACTTCCTGAAGCACTAAATTGGTTTTGTAACCTCATTGAGCTTTGAACTTCATAGCCAGGTGTATCAAATCATGAGAAAAGGTATTTAAAGTGGCCACTTGCAAGTAGTTCTCCTATTTGATTCTCCTATGAAGAGTGACATCATGGGCTCCTCAAAACAACTCTCAAATGATCTGAAAACAAAGATTATTCAACATAGCTTTTCAGAGGAAGGATACAAGAAGTTGTCTCAGAGATTTAACCTGTCAGTTTCCACTGTGAGGAACATAGTAAGGAAATGGAAGAACACAGGTACAGTTCTTGTTAAGCCCAGAAGTGGCAGGCCAAGAAAAATATCAGAAAGGCAGAGAAGAAGAATGGTGAGAACAGTCAAGGACAATCCACAGACCACCTCCAAAGACCTGCAGCATCATCTTGCTGCAGATGGTGTCACTGTGCATCGGTCAACAATACAGCGCATGCATAACGCCTTTTTGTATGACCAAACAACTCAATCTTTGTTTCATCAGTCCACAGGACCTTCTTCCAAAATGTAACTGGCTTGTCCAAATGTGCTTTTGCATACCTCAGGCGACTCTGTTTGTGGCGTGCTTGCAGAAACGGCTTCTTTCGCATCACTCTCCCATACAGCTTCTTCTTGTGCAAAGTGCGCTGTATTGTTGACCAATGCACAGTGACACCATCTGCAGCAAGATGATGCTGCAGGTCTTTGGAGGTGGTCTGTGGATTGTCCTTGACTGTTCTCACCATTCTTCTTCTCTGCCTTTCTGATATTTTTCTTGGCCTGCCACTTGTGGGCTTAACAAGAACTGTACCTGTGTTCTTCCATTTCCTTACTATGTTCCTCACAGTGGAAACTGACAGGTTAAATCTCTGAGACAACTTTTTGTATCCTTCCCCTGAAAAGCTATGTTGAATAATCTTTGTTTTCAGATCATTTGAGAGTTGTTTTGAGGAGCCCATGATGCCACTCTTCATATGAGAATCAAATAGGAGAACTACTTGCAAGTGGCCACTTTAAATACCTTTTCTCATGATTTGATACACCTGGCTATGAAGATCAAAGCTCAATGAGGTTACAAAACCAATTTAGTGCATCAGGAAGTCAGTAAAAAGTAGTTAGGAGTGTTCAAATCAAGAAAATGATAAGGGTGCCCATACTTTTGCACCGGTGAAATTTTGTTTAAATGCAGATTGCACATTTTCTGTTAGTACAATAAACCTCATTTGAATCCAGAAATATAACTGAGTCCATCAGTTATTAGATATATGAAACTGTAATACCTGTTGCAAAAACCAAAATTGTTATAAAGAAAAAAGGTTAACATTAATAGGGGTGCCCAAACTTTTACATATGACTGTATATCCTCCAGTGCAACCATTAATGGATAGACAAGCTCCAAGCTGTTGTAAAGAAAGTTCTGATTGAGGAATCGTTTACTTGGAGCTTCTGCAGGTTTATAAAAGTTTGTAAAGCTATCATTTACCAAGATATGGAGAGGAGAAGCCAACCTCGCGTGCTTTCACCTGATGTCCTTGCCGTGGTTGCAGGGCTGTGGAGTCGGAGTCGGTGCTCATTTTGGTGGAGTCGGAGTCGGTATAAAATGGACCGACTCCGACTCCTAAAATATATAATAAATTGGGTACAGTAATTCAATGCAGGATGTGCTGAATATTTTTTCATAGGAATTTGGGAAAGTTATGAAATGTCCTATAAATGGCTGTTATATTCCTGATCTAAGGCTACATTCACACACAGCGTTTTTCCTGTGTTTTTTGAGGATATGTTTTTCAGCTGCAAAAGCTGATCATCTTTTTAAAAAACTGCATCACCTGAAAGGTTTTTGAGCTCATAGATAATGTTTTCAATAGCAAAAGCAGATTAGAAATCAGCTCTATCTATCCATTTATCCATATCTGTCTATCCATATCGTATCTGTACCAAAAAGAATGAAAACCGGGTAGTACACCAATATATATTCTGTTCTATATAAATATCTTGATTATTGGATCATAAAAATGATTAAATGTCTGAGGTTCACATTGTACTACAATAAATTTTTCACTTAAATATAAGCAATATGTGTGGGAGTTGGAGTCGGAGTCGGTGTAAGGGAAATTGAGGAGTCGGAGTCGCAGGTTTGGCTTACCGACTCCACAGCCCTGCGTGGTTGACCAGCATTTTACAATACTATAGAAGCTAAAGGCGACTCAGAGAAAGCAACAGATTTCGAGCTCCGAATGGTTCCGACGTCACTCCACGATCTGCGTAGGGGAGGGTGCTAGAGTTATTGGTGACAACAGATCTAACGATGGCAATATATTAGATTGAACTTGGCTATGTCATCTTTCTTTTTTATACAGAACGCTGACACTGCCAAACAGCTTACCGTTTCACAGCAGAACCAAGAGGAAGTGGCACGTATCAAGGAACAGCTGGAGTTTCAGATGGATCAAGTGAAGCGCGAGTCGGAAATAAAGGTTAATTGAAACATTTGAATTTTTAAACACTTTAGGCGCCATCTTTCTGACAAATATGCTAAATAGTATTCATTGCAAGCTCATACTCTGCATCTGAATGTGTGACTGTGTAAACTGTGTGACGTGACTGCGCATCACTTTGCTTTTATACAAACCCTCTGGGCAGTGTTTTTATTAGACGTTTATCTGGAAATGTTTTATTTTCTTGCTTTCCCAGAGATAAATGATGTGGCCAATATACAGTAATACAAGAAAACGATGTAAGGCCAAACTACTATGAATATAGCACAATAATAAATGCACAGAATTAATTACCAGATTAATACATTTATAGCACAACCAAAAATACTAATATACTATATTTAATTTATACTTAAGCTATGTACTAAATGTGTTTTACTAATGGTCACAATTATGTATTTAACTATAAGGGAAGCTTTATATCATAAAAGTTACATGATAGAATATGTTCTGTGCTGTCATTATTGAGGATGGTCTTTAACCCCTTTCTGACCTTTGATGTACTATTCTGTCCATGTGCCCTGGGCCCCTATGACTATGGACGGAATAGGACGTCATACGCGATCAGCCGAGCTTATGGGGGGAGCGCGGCTGATCGCAGCCGGGTGTCAGCTGATTCTTCCTGCTGACATCTGGCACTAAGTGCCAGGAGCGGTCACGGCTCGCTCCCAGCACTTTAACCCCCGGAACACTGCGATCAAACATGATCGCAGTGTTCCGGGAGCAGGCAGAGGGGGCTGTCAGCTGTGACAAGCCCCTCTGTCTTTGAATCGGAGACCCTGCGGCATGATGCAGGGTCTGATCGCTCCCATGGCAACCCAATGTAGTCATGATGACATCCGGATTACCAAAGCTCAGACTTCCTGTCATGCGCAGTGCATGTAAGGAAGTCTCTGAGGTTAGTGACAAATCCCTGCAGCGCTGACAGCTTACATGACGTGCAGATCTGCATGCCATATAAGCGATCAGGCTGAATAAAATGAGTGTTCCATAGTGGAACACAGTGTAAAACATAGAATGAAATGAAAAAAAAATTAAATAATTGTAAAAATATTTTAAAAAATAATAAAGAATATTTATTCCATCAATAAATCAATATTTGAATAAAAAAAACTAAACAAAAGTACACATTTGGTATCGCCGTGTCCGTAACAACCCGACCTATAAAACTGTCCCACTAGTTAACCCCTTTAGTGAACACCATTAAAAAAACCAAGGCAAAAAACAATACTTTATCATCATACCACCGAACAAAAAGTGGAATAACACGCGATAAGACAGATATAAATAAACATTGTACCGCTGAAAACATCATCTTATCCTGCAAAAAACAAGCCGCTATATAGCTCCATCACTGGAAAAATAAGTTATAGCTCTCAGAATAATGCGATGCAAAAATAATTATTTTTTCTATAAAATAGATTTCATTGTGTAAAAGCGCCAAAACTTAAAAAAATGATATAAATGAGGTATCGCTGTCGTCGTACTGACCCGAAGAATATAACTGCCTTATCAATTTTACCACGCGCGTAACGGTGTAAACGCCCCCGAAAAGAAATTCTTGAATATCTGTTTTTTGTTCATTCTACCTCACAAAAGTCGGAATAAAAAGCGATCAAAAATGGTCATGTGACAGAAAATCGTATCAATAAAAATGTCAACTCGTCGCGCAAAAACAAGTCCTCACATGACTCTATGGGCCAAAATATGGAAAAATTATAGCTCTCAAAATGTGGTGATGCAAAAACTATTTTTGCAATAAATAGCGTCTTTTCTCTATCGCCTCATTGGGGGACACAGAGACCATGGGTGTATGCTGCTGCCACTAGGAGGCTGACACTATGCAAATAAGAAAGTTAGCTCCTCCCCCGCAGTATACACCTCACCGACAGGAAGTAAGATATCCAGTTTAGCTTAGTGTCAGTAGGAGGTGGACACGGGTCTTTCATAGACCCATATCTACCTCAGTGTGCGTCGTTTCTTTTCAGTTCTTTCGGAGGGATACAGAGTGAATAGTCACATCTGTAGTCCCACAAGAGACTGTGAGTACGGCGTGTACTGCCACCCCGTATCCTCACAGCTCTCCGAAGCAGGACCAACAGCCTTCTCAGGCGGCCGCCAGCATGGGTTCTTGTCAGCGATCCAGATGGTCCTCGTCTCCCGTCTCCCACCCACTCGCCTACCAGAGCCTGTTGGTTTGGATGAGGCGCGGACATACTTCTACAAGGACGTTCAAGGTACCTTTTTTCCAACAGGTTTTCCATGGAACGGTCCGAGGACAGGGTAAGTATAGGGCCCCAGTCGCATCCTCCATCAGCAGCTTCAGACATCCTTCAGGAGCGGTCGCCGTGGCGGGGCTGCGAGGCCTCCGCGACCGTCCCTCGCTTCCAGACTGCCGCCGCATGTGCCCCACAGCCCGTTTTTCTTTATCTCGGCCAGGCTTCAGACAGCAGCGTTCGGGCTGCGATACCTCCGCGCCACCCCTTGCTGACAGGCGGCCGCCGCACTTAATTTAGGCCCCGGCTTCAGTTTGGGCCTAGTCCAGCGTCGCGGCCACGCCCCCGCCTTCATTCTCAGGCGGTTTTTCTTCCCGCCCGTTCTAAGCCCGCCCACCGCCTCCCCTCCTGCTCCCAGGCGCCCTGAGGCGGCGATCAGCCCACCATTGTCAGCGGGCAGTGTTGGGCCTAGTCCAGCGTCGCAGCCACGCCCCCTCTTTCATTCTCAGGCGGCTTTTCCTCCCGCCCGTTCTAAGCCCGCCCACCGCCTCCCCTCCTGCTCCCAGGCGCCCTGAGGCGGCGATCAGCCCACCATTGTCAGCGGGCAGAGTCATGTTCAGCGTCGGCGGTTAGCTCCGCCCATCCTATCAGGAAAAGCGCGCTTCCTTCTCGTGCTTCTCATGCGGCCGCCATTTTCTCTCCTGTCAGCTGGACACTGCACTCTGCTGCGACCCTGCAAATCCAGACGAGCTGTGCAGCACAGGACAACAGACCGTGAGTAGTTCTGCTTCGGCAGACTGACACCCTCCTCCCTGTCCCCCAATCTTCCGGCATTCCTTCAGTGACTGTCCCTCATTATGTGTACCACTAAGGCCTGTTTCACACTTCCGTTTTTGTGTCCGCCAAACGGATCCGTTTCCGTTTTTTTGACGGAAACTGATGCAAACGGATCCGTTTTTTTAAAAACGGATCCGTTTTTTTGACGGATCCGCGGTAACCGTAATGGAAGTCTATGGGACAAAAAAAACGGATCCTGCAAAAAATGGCGGATCCGTTTTTTTACGGAAAACAACGGATTTTGACGGATTTGAAAAAACGGAAGTGTGAAACAGGCCTTAGCCTGATCATGCTCGCCCCCCTGCTCCCACGGGCACTTTAGTTCAAGTTCTTTGCATGTTCTTCTGCAAACGCAAACTTCGCTCAGGTCAGTCCACTCCCCAGTCAGTGGCGGTTCTTGATAAGTTGCCCCTGGATACTTCTTCAGTATCCACTAGGTTGCAAGAGGCTCCATCTGAGCCAGGCAAGTTCTCCGGCCGGAATCCTCCCCTTGTCCCATCTCGCCACATAGTCCGTCCCAGCAGTCTTCTTCCCGTGCCTCCTCACCTGAGTCAGGCGAAGCGTTCTCGGACGCGCCATCCGAAGAGATTTTAGAGCTGGATTCGGACCATGACGCGGACATGAAGGTTACGGTTCAGAACCTCATTGCAGCGTTTAACCACTCCTTCGAAATCACAGACTCCCCTGCGAAATCCTCAGATCAGGAGGTTTCGTTCAGACGGGCACTCTGAGTTTGGCAAGCGTCTTACCAGGGAAAGAGTAAATCCGACCAGGAACTTTCAATGAGGGAAGCGCCTCGGCGTACGGTATCCATTTTCTCAAGAGCTCACCGACCACGTCGGCTTCCCCCGCTGTTGACGCTCCCGTGTCCAGACTATCTGACAACACGGTCCCCCCGATTTCAGTTGTGGCGTCTCTGAAAGATTCTAACGACAGGATCATAGAATCTTTAGCAAAGTCAGCATTCGAAGCGGCTGCGACGGTGCTAAGTCCTGCCTTCGCTTCCACTTGGGTAGCAAAGGCCATAGCTACCTGGGCGGAGAATATCCGCCAGGGCATTCTGCATAGGGCCCAACCAGAGCGATTGGCCGAGCTAGCCAACTAGATCTCCCATGCAGGGGATTATTTGGTCTCAGCCTCCTTGGATGCCGCGTCTTGCGCAGCTCAAGCTTCTAGCAACGTTGTTGCAATCCGGCGTATAATTTGGCTCAAGGCTTGGCAGGCGGATTTGTCTTCAGAAAAGTCCCTTACCAATCTGCCTTTTCAGGGATCGCATCTTTTCGGATCCCAGCTGGTCCAGATTATTAAAGACGCCACTGGAGGTACAAGCTCTCTTCTCCCTCAGTCCAAGCCTCGTAGACCTCCTCCAAGGCGTCAGTTTAGCTTTCGGTCTTTCCACCGCTTCGCGACGGCAGAAGCCTTGTCCAACCAACAAAGCCGCAAGCACGCCAGGATAGGAATAAGGTCTCCTTTAAGCCCACTCCCTCCTGGCGGTCTCACTCCTCTCAGGGCAGATCCTCCAGATCCAGAACTGGACGGTCCACATCAGCATGACTATCACGACACCTGCCTTAGTTCCGGGTTTTTTTGCATCCATCGCCTCCCTCCTCAGTTCCGGGGTGATCGTCCCCGTTCTCGAGTCAGAACGTTTCACAGGGTTTTAGTCAAGCCTGTTTGTGGTTAAAAAAAAAAAAAAAAAAAAAAAAAAAAGAGGCGGCGCAGTCCGGACCATCCTGGACCTCAAGTTACTGAACAGGAGGGTCCGCCTACGACATTTCAGGATGGAGTCTCTTCGTTCAGTAATCGCTTCCATAGAAGCGCCGGAATTCATGGGCTCAATAGACATTCAACATGCCTATCTGCATGTGCCCATCCTTTTTGGGCATCAGAAATTCCTGCACTTCGTGTTTCACCAGGACCTCTACCAGTTTGTCGCCCTGCCGTTCGGTCTCACCACCGCACTCAGAGTATTTCCAAGGATCATGGCGGCGTTGATCGCCTTGTTGAGGATCAGAGGTCTGGTCCTCTTTCCGTACCTCGACGACATTCTAATCAAAGTTCCGTTTGTTCACCAGACTCGCAAGGTCTACCCTCTACACCCTGTCCAATTTAGGGTGGCTTGTCGACTAACGATGTCCTGCTTGTTCCGACACTACGTCTTGTGTTTCTAGGCCTATTATTCGACACCCATCGATCCGGGGTTTTTCTTCCACTAGAGAAAATGATCTCTCTGCGGCGAGATGTACGGTCACTGCAGAGCACACGGATTCCATCTTTCCGGTCAGCCATGAAGGTCTTGGGAAAGATGGTGGCAACGGCCGAAGCGGTTCCCTTTACCCATTTCTCTCAAGACTGCTTCAACAAGCCATCCTGTCTCGGTAGAACAGGTCTGTCCTTTCCCTGGATCGGCCAATTCACCTTTCGCCCTGTGTCAAACAATCCCTCAATTGGTGGCTGACGTCACCTCTCTCTTTCTCTGGGCAGGTCATTGTGACAACGGACGCCAGTCCTTTGGGCAGGGGTGCAGTGTTTCGCAATCACGCTGTTTAGCGTCGGTGGTCGACTCAATACACAAGTCTGTCTATCAATGTCCTCAAGATACGGACGATTTATCTGTCTCTCGTTCTCTGGGAAATGCTCAGGGGTCTGCACTCCGTATTCAGACAAACTATGCCACAGCGGGGGCATATGTCAATCTCCAAGGGGGGACACGAAATTCCTCAGCTCTAGCGGAAGTGCCCAAGATTGTTCACTGGGCAGAGATATCAGTCCCAGTGATTCTGCGGTGCACATTCCCGGCGTGCACAACTGGGCCGCCGTTTTTCTCGGCCGCGAGGTCTCGCAGCGGGAGAATGGTCCTTACATCCGGACGTCTTTCATCAGCTTTCCCGTCATTTGGGGACTCCGGAGGTAGATCGCCTAAACAGCAAAGTCCCACAGTTCGTATCCAGGGCCCGAGATTCTCTTGCAGCGGGCGCAGATGCTCTGACCATTCCCTGGTCTCAGTTCGAGCTCCCTTACCTTTTCCCTCCCCTTCCTCTTCTTCCCAAGTTGTTGAAGAAAATCAAGGCGGTAGGGGTTCCAGTCCTCGTCATCGCTCCGGATTGGCCCAGAAGTTTTTGGTTCACAGACGTCAACCTGCTCGCGGACGCCCCCTCGAAGCTTCCAGACAGAGCAGATCTGCTTTCTCAGGGTCCGATTTGCCACCCTAATTCTCAGCCGCTCTATTTAACGGCATGGCTGTTGAGGCCGCGGTTCTGAAACGGTCTGGTTCTTCGGATCGGGTTTTTCACACCATGATCCGGGCTAGGAAGCCTTCGTATTCCAAAATTTATTATCGTTCGGGGACGGCTTATTTCACTTGGTGCGAGGCCAATAACATTCCGCCCATGTCCTTTTTCATTCCCTTCTGTCCTGGCGTTCCTCCAGACAGGCCTTGATGCAGGCTTTGCCCTCAGCTTTTTGAAAGGTCAAGTTTCGGCGTTTTCCATTCTGTTCCTGAAGACATAGGCCTCCCATCCGCAGGTCAAGACCTTCCTTCAGTGGTGGCTCATGCGGCACCTCCATACCGCGTTCCTGTGGATCCATGGGATCTTAATCTGGTTCTCGAGGTTCTGCAAGGTCCACCTTTCCAACCTCTCAGGGAAGTTTCTCTATCCCTTCTCTTCTGGAAGGTAGCATTCCTGGTGGCCATCACCTCCATTCGGCGCGTGTCGGAATTGGCGGCCCTTTCTTGTCGCTCCCCTTTCTTGGTACCCCACTAGGTTAAGGTGGTCCTGCGGCCTCCGCCCTCTTTCCTTCCTAAGGTGGTGTCCACTTTCCACCTGTATGAGGATATTGTTCTCCTGTCCTTTTGTCCGGGTCCAACTCATCCTCTTGAACGTTACTTGAACAAGCTAGACCTGGTCAGTGTGATGAAAGTCAACCTTGTTAGGACGACTCCCTTGCGGAAGACAGACTCCCTCTTCGTCATTCCAGATGACGCGCGGAAAGGTCAGCCGGCCTTCAAGGCTACTATTGCTCGCTGGATCAGATCGGCAATTTTGGAAGCCTACCAGGTCAAGCATCGAGTGGTCCCTCCTGGAATTAGAGCTCACTCTACCCGGGCAGTGTGTGCCTCCTAGGCGGTGCATCACACAGCTTCTGCTCGGCAGCTTTGCAAAGCTGCAACCTGGTCATCTCTTCACACGTGTGTGAAATTTTCCAGGGTCCACACCTATGCTTCGGCGGATGCCAGCCTAGGAAAAAGGATCCTGCAGGCAGCGGTGGTGAGTCCGCTGGCCTGATTGATATTTGTTTTCCCTCCCCAGGGACTGCTTTGGGACGTCCCATGGTCTCTGTGTCCCCCAATGAGGCGATAGAGAAAACAGGATTTTTGGGTTGCTTACCGTAAAATCTTTCTCGGAGCCTTCATTGGGGGACACAGCACCCTCCCATGTTTTACAACTCCTGCTATTTGCTATGTGTCTTATGGTTACAGTTGAGTTGTCTGTTTATTCTCTATTCTGTTGTTTCTCCTACTGCTTTCTCACTAACTGGATATCTTACTTCCTGTCGGTGAGGTGTATACTGCGGGGGAGGAGCTAACTTTCTTATTTGCATAGTGTCAGCCTCCTAGTGGCAGCAGCATACACCCATGGT
Source organism: Dendrobates tinctorius (assembly GCF_039654945.1). Lineage (NCBI taxonomy): Eukaryota > Metazoa > Chordata > Amphibia > Anura > Dendrobatidae > Dendrobates > Dendrobates tinctorius. The sequence continues at coordinate 7,909,164 of NW_027361758.1, forward strand.
CTCTGTGTCCCCCAATGAAGGCTCCGAGAAACAGATTTTACGGTAAGCAACCCAAAAATCCTGTTTTAGTGTATGACAGCTGCCAAACATAAAAACCCGCTATAAATAGTAAATCAAACCCCCCATTTATCACCCCCTTAGGGGAAAATAATAAAATAAAATGTTTTTATTTCCATTTTCCAAGTTAGGGTTGGGGCTAAAGTTAGGGTTCGGGGTTTGGGCCAAAGTTGGGGTTGCAATTAGGGTTATGGGTGTGTTGGTGTTAGGGTTGGAGTTAGAAATTGGGAGGGTTTCCACTGTTTAGGCACATCAGGGGCTCTCCAAATGCGACATGGCGTCCAATCTTAATTCCAGCCAATTTTGCGTTGAAAAAGTAAAACAGTTCTCCTTCCCTTACGAACTCTGCCATGAGCCCAAACAGTGGTATACCCCCACATAAGGGGTATTGGCATACTCAGGACAAATTGCACAAAAACTTTTGGGGTCCAATTTCTCCTGTTACCCTTGGGAAAATAAAAATAAAATTGGGGGCAAAAAGATCATTTTTACGGCTCTACATTATAAACTTCTGTGAAGCACTTGGGGATTCAAAATGCTCACCCCACATCTAGATAAGTTCCTTAATGGGTCTCTTTTCCAAAATGGTGTCACTTATGGGGGGTTTTCACTGTTTAGGCACATCAGGGCTCTCCAAACACGACATGGCGTCCGATCTCCATTCCAGCCAATTTTGCATTGAAAAGTCAATCTGCGCTCCTTCCCTTCCGAGCTCTGCCATGGGCCCAAACAGTGGTTTACCTGCATATATGGGATATCGACGTACTCTGGACAAATTGTACAACAACTTTTGGAGTCCAATTTCTCCTGTTAACCTTGGTAAAATAAAACAAATTGGATCTGAAGTAATTTTTTTGTGAAAAATAAGTTAAATGTTCTTTTTTTTTTTTTTTTTTTTAATCATTCCAAAAATTCCTATAAAGCACCTGAAGGGTTAATAAACTTTCAGGGGTGCAGTTTTTAGAATGGTGTCACTTTTGGGTATTTTCTATCATATAGACTCCTCAAACTGACTTCAAATGTGATGTGTTCTCTAAAAAAAAATGGTGGTGTAAAAATGAGAAATCGCTGGTCAACTTATAACTTCCTAGCAAAATAAAATTTTGGTTCCACAATTGTGCTGATGTAAAGTAGACATTTGGGAAATGTTATTTATTAACTATTTTGTGTGCCATATCTCTGTGATTTAAGGGCGTGAAAATTAAAAATTTTCACCAAATTTCCATTTTTTTTCACAAATAAACGCAAGTCATCTCAAAGAAATTTTACCACTATCATTAAGTACAATATGTCACGAGAAAACATTGTGAGAATTACCGGGGTGCATGGAAGTGTTCCAGAGTTATTACCGCATAAAGTGACAGTGGCCTGGGTCGTTAACATGCAAACCTCCCTTGGGGGTAAAGGGGTTAAAGGGTATCTGTCACCAGTTTTTTCGAATATGAGTTGCCGACACCGCCGTCACGGGCTTATCTACAGCCGGAGCCGCGACGGGCAGTAATGAAGAGGACGGCGTGGTATGAAATGGGAGGGACCGGACCGCGACTCCCTCTGGACCCGAACCGGATCCGGAACGACCCTGGGTGAGTATAATCTAACTCCTTTTTCTTATCTTTCAGGTTACATTGGGGGCTTATCTACAGCTTTACAGAATGCTGTACATAAGCCCCTGATGGCGCTGGCCGCAGCTCATATTCGAAAAAAGGGGTGACAGATTCCCTTTAAAGGGAATTTACCAGGTTTCATTAATGCCTCCCTACATCTCGAAACGGGTAGCTGGATATGCAGTGTTTTGTTTTTTTTTTTTTTGTTTTTTTATGTTATTTTTAAGGTTACAGTAAGCCTATGTGCTCATGTTGAGTAAATGGATGCAGAAATTTTTTCTCCATTTCTGCATCTCTTGGCAGGAAATCTCAGCTGCAAAAATGCACATTTTTGCCCTGATGTGAGTGAGGTCAATGTTGAAAAACGCACAGTGAACTAGCATGCTGCATATTATTTTATGCATCAAATCTGCAAGTCAAAAAATACTCCGTGTGCATGACGCTTCAGGTTTCTCTTTCACTTTGCTGGCATCCGGTTTTGCTAGCAAATCTGCATGGTAAAAACGCACCAAATCCGCAATGTGTGCACAAGCCCTAAAGCTCCAGATACAAAGTTCCAGTTCTGGTTTTGTTATACTGTTGTGCCCTGCGCCTCATTACCCTGATGAAGCCCGTAAGGGTGAAACATGTTGGGGAGACTCTCTATTTTTTTTTTTTTTTTATAGCGCCTTGTTTGTCGGGTCATTAAAGAGTACAAAATGATATACAATCCCTGATGGCTAGACAATAGACGGCAGTCCTTTTGCACTGTGCCAGTTATACAATGCCATACACCTATGTAGCTGTAAATGGGTAGAATTATTCATATGCGTATTACAATTGAATGACTCAACATAGCAGTCTGAAATGTGACTGCTTGGCATACATTTAAAAATGGGTAGGACCAATAAGGAACAGTGTAATTTCAATGTGCTCTTTAACATATGATTTGCACTACTCGTGTGTTTAATTCAACTATTAAGTTATGTTTTATTTTCAATTTTTTACTCGTGTGTTTAATTCAACTATTAAGTTATGTTTTATTTTCAATTTTTTAACTTGGGATTTTTCGGACTTATGCTATTAAATTTAACACCTGTGGCTTCATGGGATGGAATTGCTGGAGGGTTTGGTTGTGCCAATTGTTTAATAGCCTGTTTACACTAGCAGACGGCAGTAAACTATTCACACTGAGAGGTCTGCAGTAGGTCATTCAGTGCTCATAGGCTGCCATGGTTCTCAGCAGTGTCCTGTTTATGCAGGGAGATGGACCACCAAGAATGATGATCTTTTGCACTGCACATAAGATAATTTTACCTGTTGAATGAGTGTTTTTCAGTGTTATTGGGTGATTGGCAGCCTGTTTACACTGAACGATTATCGTGAAACAAGAGTTCTTAATAACTCTCATTCCCAGTGATCTTTCAGTGTAAATGCAGCTTAAGGCACACCTGTTTCTACAATCCACCCAAGCTTCCACTCCTACAAGTATACAAATGGCATACACGTAACTACTGGACCCGGCAGAGCCTAACCATGTATAAGATTAAATTATATGTCTGGTATCTAATCGTATGCTACAAATAAAAGTATGGAATAGTGTAGTAGACTGCATTATTCCATATAACTGTATCATGGAAATAAATGTACTTGCAACATTTACCTTTTTTTAAAGTGGATGTTGAAACCAGTGTATGGCGTCCATAGGAGGCAAATGTTTAACATATGCGGCATGGTGAATACTGTGAACAGAGGCCATTTCGTCTTGAAGGGTTATTCACCCAAAAAATCAAGTTAAGGGACAACTTACTGATTGTTAGAGGATTGGCAACTGTGACCCCCAGCAAACCTGAGAACAGGCCGAGCTTGCACAACTCTGCTCCATCCAGGACGAGACTCTCAGAATCTCTAGGGGGCCCAGCGGTCGGATCCCCAGTGATAAGCAAGTTATCCATCCAATCCTATGGATCATTTGGGGACACTTTAAAGAGCTAGGTTTATTCTCCTATTGTTTACAATGACCATATCATACATTAACCAAAAACAAATATGTTCACACTCTCCTATACTAATCTTCTATAATATCAGGTGTTTAGCTGTGGAGCAGGTTGGCGACATAGTTCAGACACCAGCTGGAAAAAGCTGCACCAAATTTTTGAAGTGTGTTTTGACACTTTTTGATCCCACAGTTAGTTTACAGAAAGTTCTCAGAGTAATGCATATGATTTTTAAAGAGGACCTGTCAGCAGGTTAAAGTGGCCAATTTTTGCTATATGGGCGTATAAATGTGTGTGTTAACTTCATGTGTGTGTTTTCCACATTAAAACAAGGAAATGGGGAAGTGGGTATCCTCATGGATGACGGCCATTTCAGTATATATACATCGAGAGAGATCTCACCGCTTCCCTGCGGATTCCGTTGTTTTTACTCGTTAAATCTGTCACACGATTCCTGAGACATGGGCCTTTTTATTCAGTACCTGGACCCGTTGAAGTGTCGGTGAGACATGAAACTGCTGTCGTCCATGAGCATACTCGCTTCCCCCTTTCCATGTTTTAAGTGTTTGAATAAAGAAGAATTTTACATGTGTGTGCTACCTGCATCCTTTCTGCACCTTTTTATTCAATGCGAATTTGTATCTTGTGGAATTGACACTATTTACAGTAACTCCACTATTCCTGCATCTTGCCATGTTATTTACAAATCTATTAGTTTACGTGGCACAAAATATTTGAAAGCTACATAACTTTTAATTACGTTATTAATCCATAACCATAAAACCCCTTTAAATGCAAGAGTTAATGGATGTATGACAAGACCGCTCAAACTGTTTTGATTTTTTTTTTCCGTATCATTTCTCCTTTTATTACAATATGAATACTTTTAGTTGGAAGATCACACGTTTCAGATTGAACAGTTAAAAACAGAAGTAGAGTCCAAAAAAGAAGAATTGACTCGGCTGCAACAGTCTTTAGCCAATACTGAGCAGGTACGTAGTCAGGTAATCAGTGTAATGAGTCCTAATGTTGCTTACAATGCAGTTTCAAAGCCAGTGTGTTAGATCTGACTCCTCCGTCATGGGGCTCTGGTAACAGCCATTGGTCTGATTTAATTAAGGAGTTGTTACCTTACTGCCATCTTGCCACAGATGAGAAAATAGGGGTGTTTTTTTTTTGTTTTGTTTTTTATAGGCCTGGAGACCTTTAAATGATTATCTCTCCGTCACATAATTGGTACAGTTTTGGGGGATGTAAAGTGGTTGTCCGCATTCTGCAGTCACCATGTGTTAAAAATAATTGAATTCGTCAAATCTACTTCCCTGGGTTCTGCGCTCTGATTCTGCTGCTGCCCCAATGGTTCTTTACTAGTGCTCAAATGTGTTATCGGAGCATCTTGGGTGTACTCGAGTAATATGTTCGAGTCCCTGCGGCTGCATGTTAGATAGGCAGCAGCAACACGATTGCCTAACATCTGCAAACCATGTAGCCATAGGGACTCGAACATATTACTCAAGCACGCCGATGATACTTGGCTAACACCCGAGCATGCTCTGATATCCCGTTATCCAAGCACATTCGCTCATCACTATTCTTTACCTTGCGTAGCATGGACAATCCCTTCAACAGTACCGCAGCAAATCAGAGGCTCTGCCAATGTAAACGGCACAAGCTGCTGAACCCAGTGATCGCCTGCAGTCTTTGCCCCTGCGTCATGCTGGTACCGATTTCTTTTAAGAACAGCCTTTTTGAGCATGCACCATCATTAACAAATATAATGGGTTGTTCATAGAATAGTTTCTAAAATGGTAAAAGTACAAAAAGGCCAAAACATCGAATATTACTTCTGTGTCTAAGTTTTTGGCTAAAATGTTATGGGATAGGAATTCTGCCCATTTTCAAGATATAGCTGTGTCCTTCAGAGCAGCCACGTCCCTTCAGCATTGCTCGAAGATTTCTCTTACAAAATATCTCTGAAATGTTCATGGTTTTTGTCTTTCTTTACCAGAAAATCACTTTTTTTTCGGTTTACAGTCTTAAATTGTAACTTGAACATACTTCTATTTCAGTTTTGCTTCTCTTACTGTATTTGGGATTTTTCTTTAGTCAGAGTCGGCATTGTCTTCAAAGCTGTCGGCACTGGAAACTGAGAAGGACTCACTACAAAGTCTGTTAACGTCTAAAGAATCTGAGCTGTTATCAGTTAAAAATGTGGCCCAGGACACGGAGGCTTTATTCAACCAAGAGCAAGAAAAGCGAGTCGGCGAGATACGGGACTTGAATGAAAAACTTGACAGAAAGGTACCAAAGCGGTAACCTGATAAGTGCTGCACCAGTATATCCCCACATTATTAGGCTCTGCTATACATGTATATGATCGGCAGATGACTTGTGCTTGTTGTGCTGTCATCTACAACTGTATACATATCTCCTATACGCTCTTCCATAAAGGCAGGAAAGGTGTTTGGCAGTGGCCTCCGTAATCATGTCTACTAATTGTGTTCTTAGATTGCAGAAGAGCAGAAACTGTATCAGAAGATGTTGGAGGACCAGTTTAACGTAATTCAGGGAACAGTGAAGGAGGCAGAAAATATCATCCAGGATGCTGTGGCTAAACTTGATGATCCCCTACACATCCGCTGCACCAGCTCACCAGGTATGGTTCCTCCACGTCACAAACACTTCTATAGTCTGAGTGATTCATTAAGAAACAGTTTTAGAACTAAATGATTGTCTTTCAAATTAAAAACCTATTACATTCAAAAGAAAGAGCAAGGAAATTGCCTTCTAGAGGCAAAGCAAATCTAAATATATCTGTAAAAATATATTTAGGTTACATTTACAGCAGTTGGCATTTTGTTGCTTTCATGTGTTATAACTGGTGTTAAGTGTGGTTTACGCTATTTGGTTAAAAATAAAACAAGGAACAACCTGCATCACTACGTGACCATTTCCTAAGAGGCTGAACTGGATATTGATGGACTATGTACCCAATTCATTGACTGGTGGTGTTCATGCCAGTCTTAATGATGGGCATGCAGGAGGAAGATGCACTTAATTCATTAAGAGGAGCACGTTGCCTTTTACAAGTGCATTGTGCCTCAGGCAGAGATGTAATCCACTAAGGTGGCATAATTTTTCCTGAATTACACAAGTGGGCATAGCCGCACCCTGTCACACCTTTGCTTTGCCCATTTTTGGTAAAGCTGGCCAGGGTTAGTGTAAAAGATGGCAGTGCCAAGACTAGTGTAAAAATGCCAAAAATTTCAAAGAAAATTATGAATTATTAAGGTGTTTTCATGCCAGAAAACTGGCAAGAACACCTTAATGAATCAGGCCCTATGATGCCACAGATTTTATGCTAGAGCATGTACACAAAATGCTCACTATTTCATTTCACATGTCATTACTCTTCGGTTTCTTACCATCATTTTTACCGGGTTTTGATTTTTTAAATTTTATTTGTAAAGAGTGTTTTGTAATAACGGAGTCAGAAGTTACAGTAATGTCTGTTTTCCCCATGTATCTGATGGATATACCAACAGACATTTTCTACTGCTTTATTTCCGATGTTTTAATGTTTTTCTGTATTTTAACAGATTACCTTGTAAACCGAGCAAAGGGTGCGATAGACTCATTGTCATCCCTAGCAAATGGACATTCTAAGTACATACAGAACATGACTGGTGAGTGCAGGTTTGTTTTCTACATTCTCTGATCCTACTTTTTTTTGTATAATTTAAAAGAGACCACATATTTTCCTAGGCTATTTTCACACTATTACTCCATTATATTAATTGATGTCCCAGTTATTGGCTTATTTTTTTTAAAAAGATTTCTTCTATAGTTATTGGAAACTAAAGATAAAATACCATCACTTCAAAAACTTCAGAGTTCGCTACAAAAAAACTACTAAATGCAAGCATGACTGAAAAAATATATTTTTTTATTTTTGCTGCTAACATTATATGTGACTGTATGCACTTATCTTAGTTTCAAAACTTTTATTTCTCCCTCAGATGCCTCTCATCTTGTTGGCGCACTGACGCAGTTTGCACACTTAGCAGCCGATACAATTGTAAATGGCAGTGCAACTTCTCACTTGGCGCCCCCTGACCATGGAGATCGTAAGTAAAGTTTTTCATGCTGTTTTCTGAAGGCATTTATGCCATTAAGTATATTGGTTTTCTTCAATACATTGACTTTTAATGTTTTAGGTCTTGTAGACAGCTGCAGGGATTGTGGAAGCCAGAGTTTACAGTACTTGAATGAGCTGAAGGATAAGCAGTCATTGAAAGGTGCTGACCTGACGAATGTTAGAAGAACACTGCAGAATATCCTTGGACTGGGAGAGGTACAAATCACCTTCTTATAGCAAACAAAGATCATTCCTTGGATTCAGATTACCTTAATTAAGACGATGCATGGGCCACAAAGGTTGGGCTAGGATCGATGCTACACTTCTTCCATGACTCCAATTAATTTCTATGGAAACATTGTAGCTCATGCACTGTTCTGTTTTAGTATCTTCACCTCCTGTAGTAGGAGACTGAAAGACTGAGACAGAAATTACCCTTTAAATTGACCTTTGTAAGTTTTATATCAAAGCTTGAGTTTCATATTCTTTTTTTTGCATTTTCCAGGAGTTAAGGCCTAAGAGCTTGGATATCAGGCAAGAAGAATTAGGAGACATGGTGGATAAAGAGATGGCATCTACTTCTGCAGCCATAGAAGATGCAGTGCGAAGGATTGAGGTGAGGAGGATGTAATATGTAATGGACTTTTTATACTGAAATAGTTTCTATCCCTGTGTCATCTGCAAATATAACTGATTAAAGGGGATTATCTGGGACTTTGGTTATTAATTTTTGCAATGAGTTGAGGAACTTACTGGCAGTTAGTTACTAACTACCTGCTTTTCCTGCCCTTTCGAAGATCTCTCCCAGCTCACGTGGTGACTTGTTTCCTTTGACCTTGCGTCAACAAGAGTAGTTCTTCCTTTTCCGGTCTACAGTTGGGCAGCAGGGAGCAGGCTGTCAATCATCATGATATTGGCTTTGACGCACCATGGACAGAGCACTGTGGAAGAGAAGATGCTGCTAGGTCGACGTGATGTCACCAGAAGCAGGAGAATTGATGGCAGGAGATGTCAATGTTACCAACTACCTGCCACTAAGTTTTTAGCCCCATACAAAAAATAAGCAGTGTCCCTGAAAACCCCTTTAAATGAAGTGGAGAAATCCTTTTAGTCTCCTACACCATAACCTAGTAGTTTATCTTGTCTGTTTTGTAAGGCGAATAACCTGTGACTGTAGTGTTCCCGCCAAAGCTAAAACTACATTGAGTGTTAACGCTACATTGACACTGCCATCAGTGGCTCAATCAACAGGAACAACGATCAGACAACTGAGTTAGTCTGTTGGGTTCAAAGGCTACCAGTGGTATCAGTGATGTGGCAATTCTGAAATGTCATCGCTTCCATTATAGAAAGGAAACACAAAACAAATGTCAACATAGTTTGACTTGCATGTTTTGTGCTGTTTATTGTGTAAGAAAGTCATTACTGAGAGCTGGAAGAGCTGGGAAAAAGATGTAGACAATCCTGCTATCAAGCTGAGGTTGAAGTTTCTTGAGAGATACACGGCAGGACAGGTACAGAATCAGTTGAGATGAAGTATGCAGGCACATAATAGGGGTCCAGATAGATGAAAAAACGCTGGGACGTCTGGCAATGGTTAGGCGATGTAATGGCCCCGAGCTAGATTATAGTTGCCTTTTACTCTGTCGCCTCATTGGGGGACACAGAACCGTGGGTGTATGCTGCTGTCCACTAGGAGGCGACACTATGCATAATCTGAAAAAGATTAACTTTGACTCCTCTGCAGTATACACCCCTGGACGGTGTCAGCCTTCTCCAGTTTTTGCTTAGTGTCGCAAGGAGGCACACCTAAGATTTTTTACTCTGTTTTTTCCTTGATTTTTTTCAACGGATTACAGATGAAGAAAAGCGGGTCTCCAGCGAGACTGCCGGCATGGCTCCCTCCTCGGTCCCCTATTAAGGGGTACCCGGTTGAGGTCGAGATGGCTATTCCCCATGTCGCTCCTTCCGCAGTCCCTCGGGTACTGGCTCGAAGTCGAGACCCCCCCTCCTTCCCCAGTTCCCTTGGGCTCTGGGTTGAGGTCGAGGATAGGATGAAGCCCCCTGTTGGTGACAGCAGCACCCTCCCTAATCCCCCTCTGGGGGCATTAGGTTGAGACACCGCAGGTAGGGCCTGTACCAGGCACCATTCGGCCACTTACAAGTCCAGGGACCCCAGCCCAGCTGCGGGCTCCTGTTGGGACCGGGGGAGGTGCAGGCAGGCAGGACACTTGTCAGAGACAGGGCTCCCTGCGCCCCTGTCTCTGCGGCAGCACCAGCTGCATAGCGCCTCAAAGGGACCCCCCACAGGGCTCAGTTCGCGCTCATAACCCCACCGCTAGCCTACCGTTCAATCCGGGGGGGGTCTGGTTTGAATCCGACCCCCCCCGGACAACCGCGCCGTCCTGGAGCCCTTCTGGGCATGAGGTATCAAATTTAGGCCGCGGCCGCCCTATTCCCGCCCCCGGATGACGAAAATGACACTCTGCAGTGTCATAGAAGGGGCGGATCGAGGCAGGAAGGGCGCGCTTTTACATAGCTCAGCGCGCCCTTTTCAGCTCTCCGCCCCCTTCCCCCTCCACCTCAGAATCCCGGTGGCCATCTTGCTGCAGCAGAAAACATACGTTACCCAGCAAAGGGACAGCCCGTCTCAGGGACATGCCACTTCCGACAGTCTCAGATGTAAGCGGACCCACAGGTCGCATTCATCTGCGTCCTCACATAGCGCTCGGTCGTCCCCCTCCAGGGAGAGACACATTGGCTCCAGGTCACCTAGTCCGCCCCCTGACAGACAGACAATGCGGATCTCCGCAACGTTTCCCGACCACAGACTCGGAAGGCATATGTGACTCTAACTCAGACAACGAAACAGAGAATTATCTGGTCCCTTGTCCCCCTAGCAATACAGCGCTAGTTGAGGATATAATCTCTTCCACCTGTCGGGTGCTGCACATTTCTGATCCAACCCCGGAAGCCCCAGAACACAAGATTTGCTTCGAGAGTGTTCTGAAACCACCTAAGGTCTTCCCTAATCACCCGGAATTTCAGAAAATACTTACTAAACATTTTTCGCTGCCTATCGCAAATACTTGGAAGCAAGGTACCCCTTCCCACAGAAGGACACTAAGGAGTGGACAGATCCACCCGAAGTGGACCCCCCAGTCTCTAGGCTAGCAGCACAGACTCTTCTTTCACTGCCAGACAGCTCAACCCTCAAGGACGCAGCAGACAGGCAGGTAGAACGCATGGCTCGTTCAATCCTCGAAGCGGCAGGGGCCTCTATGGCTCCCGCGTTTGCTTCAGTCTGGGCGGCCAAGGCCATTCTGGCTTGGGCTCAAAAATTGCAAGAGGGCCTCCAAGCTTCAAATCCTCAGCTGTCGGACCAGGCCGTTCAAATAGCAGTAGTAGCAGATTACATGATCCATGCAGCTCTGGATTCTGCAAGAGGCGTAGCGGGAATAGCATCAAACGCCATCACGAGCCGGCGTATTCTCTGGTTCTCTGGCTGAGGGAATGGATAGCGGATGCGGCCTCAAAAAAGTTCCTCACAAATCTCCCGTACTTCAGTGGGCGTCTTTTCGGTTAAAAATTGGATGCAATGATATCCAACGCCACTGGGGGTTAGAGTACCTCTCTCCCTTAACTAAAACCAAAACGCACGTTTAAAAGACGTAAACAATCCCATTTCCGATCCTTTCGGAATTCTTAAGGCTGGTCCGTCTTGCGCCAGCACAAAAATCGTATCCGCTCCCCCCGCAGAGACAACACATGGGCGGCACAGAGGCCTGACAGGACCTGGCAGTCAAAAACAGGCCAGGCAAAGTCCAAGGAAAAAAAAAAAAACACCTCAGACTTTCTCCTCATCATGACTCACGACCTCCGGAAGACACCCCACTCGTAGGCGGACGACTGCTACTTTTTCAGCAGGTCTAGCTGCCTATTATAGAAGACAGGTGGGTCAAGGAAATAGTGTCTTCCGGATACAAGATCGAGTTTACTTCCAGCCCACCAAACCGGTTCTTCCTCTCCGTTCCCCCAAACCGCCACACAAGGCTCGAGCCTTCCATCAAGCCGTCTCCTCCCTCCTTCAAGCAGGAGTCATAGTACCGGTTCCCGCAGACGAGCGCTTCTACTCCAATCCGTTCGTAGTTCCCAAGAAAGGAGACAGCGTCCGACCCATACGAGACCTAAAACAACTCAACAAGTATGTTTGGGTTCGTCACTTTCGCATGGAGTCCCTCCTGTCAATAATTGCGTCCATGGAGAAAGGAGAATATCTCGCCTCCATAGACATACAAGACGCATCAAAGATTTCTCAGATTCGCAATCCACCAGGACCACTACCAATTCGTGGCCCTCCTGTTCGGACTCGCCACAGCTCCCAGAACGTTTACCATGGTCATGGCAGCCACCATGGACGTTCTACATTCCAGAGGCATAGTAGTCGTTCCATACCTGGACGACCTTCTCATCAAGACCCCCACCTTCAAGGACTGTGTGGTCAACGTCTCAATCACAATAGACACTCTGAGTCGCCTGAGATGGTTAGTCAATTTACAAAAGTCATCGACTACCCCGAGTCAGTCTCTGACCTTTCCCCAGGGACAAGACACTGGCTCTTCGTCTAGGAGTTCGCATAATCCTCCGCAATTCACCCCGATCTCCGGTTTACCATGAGAGTGCTCGGCGGGATGGCAGGAGCAATGGAGGCGGTACCATTTGCCCAGTTTCACCTCAGGCCTCTTCAACTGGCCATCCTCAGATCCTGGGACAGGAATCCGTTCTCCATCGACAGGGAGTTCCGGTTAACTTTGAAAACCAGGAGGTCCCTGCACTCGTGGCTCAAGCCAACCTCGCTTCCAAGGGGAAAATCCTTTCTCTCAGGTCAATGGAAGGTTTTGACCACCGACGCAAGCCTGACTGGGGCGCGGTGCACCTGCATCACAGGACGCAAGGCAAGTGGTCACCAATGGAAGCGACCATGCCCATCAACATCCTGGAGATTCAGGCCATCTTCCTGGCATTGAGAGCTTTTCATCACTTGCTGGTAGACTCTCATATCAGAGTACAGTCGGACAATGCCACGGCGGTGGCATACGTGAACCATCAAGGCGGGACCCGCAGCATCCAGGCGATGAAAGAAGTGACACACATCCTCCACTGGGCGGAGGACGCGAGGTCGGTACTCTCTGCGGTCCACATTCCGGGTGTTGACAACTGGGAAGCCGACTACATCAGCAGACAAGAAATGGACTCAGGGGAGTGGTCTCTCCAACCCGAAATCTTTCGCCAGATCTGTCATTGCTGGGGGACCCGGACGTGGACCTAATGGCATCCCATCTCAATGCCAAGGTCCCCAATTTCATGGCCAGGACACGCGATCCAAGGTCGCTCGGTGCAGATGCCCTGATTCAGGACTGGACCCAGTTCCAGCTTCTGTACATCTTTCCACCCCTCCCCCTGATCTCCAGAGACCTGAGGAAAATCAAACAAGGAGTCCCAACCATCCTGATCGCGCCAGACTGGCCCAGGCGTACATGGTACGCAGACGTCGTACAACTCAGAGCAGACACCCTCTGGCGTCTCCCCATCCGTCCCGAAATTCTGTCACAAGGCCCGTTCTACCATCAGAACTCAGGGGCTCTCAATTTGACGGCGTGGCCATTGAGACCTGGGTTCTAACCCAGGCAGGTTTTTCACCAGATGTTATTAAAACCATGATCAGGGCACGGAAGCCAGCTTCCGCCAAGATTTACTACCGTACCTGGAGAGCTTTCTTTACCTGGAGCAAATCGCGTGGACAGATTCCACTCCCCTACTCTCTCCTAAAAGTTCTTGGTTTCCTTCAATCGGACTTAGATGCCAGGCTATCCCTCAGCTCGCTTAAGAGCCATGTGTCAGCGCTCTCAGTGCTCTTTCAGAGGCGCATTGCTAACAAGCCGCAAGTGAGGACTTTTCTCCAAGAGGTTTTCCGATTGGTTCCCCCCTACAAACTTCCATTGGAGACGTGGGACCTCAACCTGGTCCTGACAGCACTGCAGGCGCCTCCTTTCGAACCCCTTAAGGAGATCTCACTCCGCCTTCTATCACAGAAAGTTGTCTTTTTGGTGGCAATCACCTCGCTAAGCAGGTTGTCCGAACTTCAGCACTTTCCTGCAGACGACCCTTCCTGGCTTTCCACCAGGACAAGGTGGTTCTCCGTACAGTCCCATCCTTCCTTCCGAAGGTTGTGTGCAGCTTCCACCTCAATGAGGAAATCTCACTGCCATCTCTTTGCCCAGTTCCGGTTCATAGAGTGGAGAAGGCTCTGCATACGCTTGACCTTGTCAGGTCATCGCGTATATACGTATCTAGGACTGCTCCCTTCCGGGAGTCTGATTCACTTTTCCTTCTTCCGGAAGGTGTGCGCAAAGGTCTACCGGCTTCCAAAGCCACCCTTGCCAGGTGGATTAAGTCCACCATACAAGAGGCTTACCGCCTTAACAATTCTCTTCCGGCCGGTATCACAGCACACTCTACACGGGCGGTAGGAGCCTCCTGGGCCATTCGGCACCAAGCCTCTGCTTAAGTGTGTAGGGCGGCCACTTGGACTAGCCTGCACACGTTTACAAAACACTACAGAGTGCATACCCAGTCCTCAGCGGATGCTGGCCTGGGTAGACGGGTTCTGCAGGTGGCAATACCCCAAGTATAGGGGCCTGTCAGCACAATATTCGTCCATTGCTTCCCACCCAGGGACTGCTTTGGGACGTCCCACGGTTCTGTGTCCCCCAATAAGGCGACAGAGTAAAGGATATTTTTGTGTACTCCACCGTAAAATCTCTTAACTTCTAATTGGGGGACACAGCTCCCACCCTGTTGCCCTTACGGGCCATTGTTAGTTGAGTTCTCATATTGTTCTTTGAGCTCGTACATAATCGCCTTATTACAGGCATGGTTATGTTATTTGTGTTACGTTCCTCCTAATGCTTTTGCACAAAACTGGAGAAGGCTGACGCCGTCCAGGGGTGTATACTGCAGAGGAGGAGTCAAACTTAATCTTTTTCAGATTATGTATAGTGTCTCCTCCTAGTGGACAGCAGCATACACCCACGGTTCTGTGTCCCCCAATAGAGGCTAAGAGATTTTACGGTGAGTACACAAAAATCTCCTTTTATACATAATGCGAACAAAGAAAGCTGCATACATATTATGGCAAAAGGGCGTATATTTGGTTACATCATATTGCAGAAAAGGGACAGGTGTTTTTTAGGATAGAGGAAAAAATTACACAATATTACATCATTAATGGACTTTTCCCCAAACTACATTAAAAATCATAAATCTCCATGTTTCTCTTGGCTAACCCCATTATTCACATCATGCTTTTAGCGTGCTGCTATAACTCTTCATACACTGACAGCTCTTGATTCTGGTTTCTATCGTAACTCAATATATATACTATTCACTACCATATAATACCACTTATTTCCTATCACAGTTCCCTGCAGCTGTTCCAATTAGTCTTCCTGGACTCCATCCATACTTACTAATGGCACTGAGGTCATTTTATACCTTTATTCTGGGGAGAGCCCAGTTGACTAGTTTGTCCAAGATGACTGCTATAGTCAACATGGCTGTTCAGTATATATTATGGCTGACCATTCTCTTACATATTACATTATTGATACTGGTATAAGCTAGAAGTGTACTATCTGTTTATATGAACCTGCTGCCAAACTCCTTCTCTAGAGTTTGTGTGAACCAACTCTCAGGACCTGATCCATCAGACATGTCATTTGGCCACTAGATTGGAGCATTGAGAACCTCCTGTTACCTGATGTCACCCCTGGCTCCGATTTTGATTAGCCTGCCTGGCGCAACTACCACCATCATCATTGCAGCTGGACACGTGACATTGCACCAGACTTGCTAATCGAAAAAAGAGCAACAGATGCAGTTGGGTAAGAGGCTTTTCTCAATTCTCCCATACTGCGACCACAGATTACTGACGTGACCGATGGACAGGGTCCTGGGAATCGATTTGCACCAACTCTAGCCTTCCGCTATTACTAGGTAAAAATAGTAGCTGCTATCACTTATTAACTAATCTTGTATATTACTCCAGACCTTTTCATTTATGATGTGTAAATTATTTTGGTTGAAACACTTCTATTGTCTGGCAGGAAATGATGAATCAGGCTCGAAAGGACAGTTCTGGAGTTAAGCTGGAAGTAAATGAGAGGTCGGTGTAACTATTCTCCGGAAGTGAAGTAACGTCACAGTGCTGCTGAATTGCAGAGTTTTAGTATCCTACATTGCTGATACCGTCTCTGTAGCGTAATATTTCATATAAGGCTCTATTTTAAGCTATTTTCTTCCTCTTTATAACTCTCATATTGTCACTGTGTCAGGCTTGTTGGTCCCATCAGAGCACAGTAAGCTGTTCAACTTAGTTTTACTTTTAAAAGGGTTTCCGGGATCACCATAACAATCTGCTTTCCTTAGGATATGTGATCCATATAGAATTAGGGGGTATAATTCTCAACACTTCCCAAATGGCTTTAGAACGTGGCCATGGTCCTTGCATGGCTTGCAGTTTTCTTAAGTGTCTGTGTACAATATTGCAGCATCGTCCCATTAAAGTATATCGAACCATGCTGCCCTATTCTTTACACTCACCGCTCAGTATATGGTGTACAGGTAGACGGAGCCGTGTAGACATGTGCCATAGCATCTTTATACCGCTATGCCATCAAAGACTATCATTATCGTGATCCTGGAAAACCAATGTTATTTTGTAAACTGTTGTGGGTAAAGCAAAAAATAAATAACTGATATGTATGTTTGGCTTTGCATTTAAATAGGATTTTGAATTCGTGCACAGATCTTATGAAGGTAAGTAAAGAAAAAATACAACACACCCACTCACCTTTGGGTATCCATATGTGTAAAATGGTAAAAATATATCCAAAAGGGGCAGCGGGAACACAGTTTTTGAAATCTTTCTTGCGGTCCAGTGTGCTTTGTAGTCGTAACAAAAAAAAATAAAGGGAAAAATAGACCCCTACTGCCTATTCTAGGTATCTGTGCCCCTGCTGTGTCCTGTGTAATGGCCTGTCTGACCGTACAGGGGCATGATCTGATCATACCACAGCTCCTGGGCAGGGGAGGAAGGAAAAGGGTATACAGACATTACAGCAGGGGATCTCAGCTGATTCTTTCTGTGAGTTAAGGCTTTTCCCTGCCTGTTTAGAAACAATGTATTACCTCACAGAAAAAATGTTAACATTGCAAAGCATAGGAGAAAGTTTGTAATTTATCCACCCATGAAACAGTGATGGATCTAAAAAACAGTGATGACACGGTGCCATTTTGTTTTGCGTACATGAAAACATTGATATCTAAATGAGGCCTAATAGTTTATTTCTGCACATGGAGCTCTACTCCATACAGAATAAATCGAGATTTTTTTTTTTTAAATATATAATATATATTTATTTAGCCATTTGTGAACATGCTCTTTTTTGAGTATTATGTAGATTTGTCTTGACTTTGAGCTACATTGATACTAATCAGAATTATGTTTTTCTTTTATTCAGGCCATTAAGCAGCTTGTTATAACCTCCACAGACTTGCAGAAGGAAATTGTAGAGAGCGGAAGAGTAGGTTTCATATTTGTTACTTTGTCTGATTTGGTGTATTATTTAGTGTTTTTTGTTATTTTTTTCTCCCAGATTTTATTTTTTTTTTTTTTTTTAACACTTGATGTAAAATTCTATATTATATATGGTAAGCAGCATTCACGGCAAGTCAATGGTTTCCCAGCCCCTGCTTGCCACTATTGTGCATACTTAATAGGTTTGGGAATGCCACGTGTTTAAATAAAAATGTGTAGCATGCGAGTAAGGGTCCCATTTCACTTAGCGACGCACCAGCGATCCCGACAACGATACGACCTGGTAGGGATCGTTGGTGCGTCGCTAAATGGTCGCTAGTAAGCTGTCAAACAAAAACTCAAAAATCAATCTTGCTCAAATTAGTCATCCAATGGCTCCTACAGAAAAAAACTAATTCTTTAAAAGATACTTTATTACCAATTCTTTAAAAATGAGAAATAATCTCAAAGGCACAAAAAACACACACTGATCAAAATTTTCAAAAAGTCCAGCTCCTTCAAGCATATATTACCACGTCAGGTAGGGGTATATACTCTATTTAACACTATCGGGCCCTCAATTCTTCCCTACCTGACAGCGGAGGTTGGCACCCTCTTGGAACGCAAATGGCGCCCCCGCTCCACGGTGGCTATCCCTACTTGCCCTGTTAAGTTCTATATCTAGGATATACCAGATTACAGAGCAACCAAATGGCTGAGTTGAATAAATTACAGTCAAAAAACTCATGCCAAAAACCACCAGAAAGACTAGAAAGGGGAGAAAAACAGTAGCTAGAACAATCATTATTTTATGGGAACATAGTGCATGGGGAAACAAACTACACAATGCTAACAATCCCCATTTATGGATATCCCTGCCTAACAGCGGAGCTGTTTCACCCCAAGTTACTCTGGTGCGCTCGCTCCACGTAGACTATCCCTTACTGACCCTTCACCATAGTGATACTGATGATATCTATGAGGGTATGTATAGGGCCAAAAAAAAGCAATTGCAAACAATCTGTTGAAAAATTGCTATCACAAATAATCCCCCACACAATTCTCAAGAAAATGAGGGTGGGTTACCAACATATCCCAATGGCAACCAATAACTTCTATGTGAGACCAGATTAAATCTTTTCCAATACAGATTTCAACCATTTCAAACGTCATATATGGAATAACACCATTTTTTCTCCCTTAAAATGAAAGTCATTAGCAATATAACCCATACCACTCATGTTCAATACATTGCACTATGCCCAAAATGAAAGTCAGCAAAAAATCATGTAAATTTAACTTAGCTCATCGCTGTTATGGTATCGCCTCAACGCGTTTCCCTCCCACGCAAGGAGTTCATCAGGAGCCTCATGATGCTATTAGATGCTCCTTCAAAATATCAGATGTTGCTCCTGGTTGCAGGTGTCCACCTGGAAGGGAAACGCGTTGAGGCGATACCATAACAGCGATGAGCTAAGTTATATTTACATGATTTCTCTCTCACCCATGACAGCACCACGGAGAGAGGGGGTCCGCCCATCAAGGACAGGAACCTACAGATAAAAAGGCGGCACCTCTCCTCCGCCCCCAGTTATGTTCCTGTCCTTGACGGGGGACCCTTGGATCTAAAAGCAGCGGCAGCAGCTTACCGGGAAGAGGAGTCCAGGGCCGGCCCCTGTCACGGCGGGGTTGGTTCCTGAAGCCACCACTGCTGCAGCTGATGGGCTGTTCAGGGTGAGCGGGCGGGGGAGGACCGAGCCGCCGCTCCGGAGAGGAGAATGGGGCTGGGAGACGCCGGCACACGCGGGCAGCGCCGGGGTACAGAGGTGTACCAAGATGGCACTGCCCCGGAAATGAAGCGACGACTTCCGGGTCCCCGCGATCAGCGCTTACGCAGTGCGTGCTCCCCAGAGGCACAGCGGTGCAGGCCGGGAGAAGCAGGTGACGTCATCGCCGGGAAATTTAAAAAGGGAACGCTGGAGCTGCTCCATGCTGGAAGCGTCCTGTGAACATGGAGGACAGCGACCAGCACGAGCAGCAGCCAATACAGCAGCCTAAACAGCAGCAGCAACATAGGAAACACCACCATCGCCAGCAAAAAGATAAGGACGGGCGGGAGAGCCGGTCCAGTAGTCACTCCACGCAGCGGAGCAAATCAACTGCAAGGAGCAAGTCACCTGCCGTGGATCGCCCAGTGAGGGATTTGAATCCACCTCCAGAACCGGTACCTGCAACCGTGCGTAGGGGGTAAGTGATCTACGTGAATGTTCCCCATTATAATAGACTTCTTTCCATTATTAGGGAAAGAAGAAAGAAAAAACAAAGAACAGGGAATGCCCCACCTGTAAAAGCCCGTTACCAACTTTCTGGGATAAAAAACTATGCGACTCCTGCATACAGGAAGTTCTCTGTGACGAAACCCCGGATTACACCTCAGATCTAAGAGCAGTAATCCGTTCGGAGTTTCAGAATGCCCTTTCATCCATAAAACAGAAAGGGAAGGGAAGAAAGAGGGACACTGTAATAGAATCCCAGTCGGAGATCTCATCATCAGGGGAAGTTACCTCCCATACTTCAAACACCGACTCGTCATCCTCTGAGGAGGAAACAGAGGTTCGCCATTGTTTCCCCCTGGATGAGGTTAATGCATTAGTAAAGGCAGTAAGGTCCACCATGGGGGTGGAAGGTCCACCATGGGGGTGGAAGGTCCACCATGGGGGTGGAAGATCCCCGGCCTGATAGATCAGTCCAGGACATAATGTTCGGGGGACTGGGCCAAAAGAGACGGAGAGTGTTTCCATTAAGTGAGAATGTACAGGGCCTCATAAACAAAGAATGGGAGAGACCAGATAGGAAGAACTCCATGGTTCCCTCTCTTAAAAGGAAATAGCCGTTTGATGAGGAAGCATCCAAATCCTGGGATAAAGCCCCCAAGCTAGATGTGGCGGTCGCCAAGGCTTCAAAGAAAATTGCACTCCCCTTTGAGGATATGGGTACTCTGAAGGACCCATTAGACAAAAAGGCGGATACCCTACTCAAGGGCACCTGGGAATCAGCAGGAGGTAATATTAGGCCAGCAGTAGCGGCAACCTGTACCTCCAGAGCCCTCATGGTGTGGGTAGACCGACTAGAGAAGCAGCTAAGGGAAGGTACACCCAGGGAAAAGAATCCTAAAATCGATTCCTATGATAAGGGGTGCAGCGGCCTTCTTAGCTGACTCTTCGGCTGATTCGGTAAGGTTGTCATCCAAAACGGCAGCCCGAAGAACGCTGTGGCTAAAATGTTGGCCTGGAGATTTACAAACTAAAATGAAATTATGCGCCATCCCTTGTGAAGGGAAATTCCTGTTTGGAGAGACTTTGGATGACATCCTTGAAAAGGCGGGGGACAAAAAGAAAATTCCCAAATCTAGGCCCGATAGGCCCCACAGGCTTTAAACGGTCCTTTCGTAACAAAAAATTCTTTCAGAGGAGACCCCAAAGAGAACAGAAATGGGACGACAGAAGGAGGGACAGGTGGTGGTTCTTTGGTAATTCGTCCTGGGACAAAAAGCCCTCCAAGTGACTGTTTGCCCAGGGTGGGAGGGAGGCAAAGGTTTTTTCTCCCAGCCTGGAAGAAAATATCGAACAACCCTTGGTTGCTAAATCTGATAAGATCAGGGTTAAGGATAGATTTTCTCTCTCTCCCACCTCAAAAATATATAGTGACCCCACTAAGATCATCAAAAAAAGAACAAGAAGCCCTCGAAAAAGAGGTCCTAAGCCTGTTGAACAAAAAGGTCCTCCAGGAGGTTCCCACGTGGGAGAAAGGCAGAGGATTCTACTCTCCTCTCTTCCTAATAACCAAACCGGACGGTACCTTCCGGACAATTATAAATGTAAAAAGACTGAACGATTACGTCAAAAACGAAAAATTCAAAATGGAGTCGATCAAGTCGACCATCAAAATTCTCTGCCTACATTGCTTTATGGTGGTATTAGACCTCAGCGATGCCTACTATCTTGTCCCCATCCACAAAGACTCCAGACAATACCTCAGACTGGCGGTCTCTATAGCAGGCGAAATAAAGGAATTCCAGTACAGGGCCTTGCTATTTGGGATCTCTGTAGCCCTGAGAGTCTTCACGAAACTAGTGGCAGAGATGATGGCTCACCTAAGAGAACAAGATGTTCTAATAGTCCCATATCTGGACGACTTTTTAATAGCGAGCAACTCAGCCCAAAGATGCAGGGAACAGAGGGACAGAGTGATGGGCACGCTAAAAAACCTCGGATGTTTCCTAAACCTAAAAAAATCAAGGCTGGAGCCCAGGAAAGTCCAGGAGTTCCTAGGCCTGACACTAAATTCCAACACCCAGGAGTGTTACCTGCCAGACCACAAAAAGGAGAGGATCGCTCACATGGTAGCAAGAGCAACGCAGAACCCTTCCATGACACTAAGAAAAGCAATGTCTCTGTTAGGGTCCCTCTCCACATGTTCGCCGGCGGTCCAGTGGGCGCAGATACACATGAGAGATCTCCAGTGGGATGTGTTGAGCAACCAGTCGGTATTAGGAGGTCACTTGGAAGACTATGTTACACGAAACTCAGAAACTATTCGTTCCCTAGCTTGGTGGGGGAACAGAGACAACCTGTCCATAGGGATTCCCTGAGTGATAAAAATCACACACATAATCACCACAGATGCCAGTCCCAAGGGATGGGGAGCGCACATGAGCAACAGGGTGGCTCGGGGGGAATGGGGAGGTCAGGAACTAAAAGCCTCCTCAAACCAAAAAACTGCTGGCAGTAGGCTACGCCCTAAAACACTTTTTACCAGTATTAAGGGGCCATCATGTCCGCATATTCTCGGACAATCGAGTGACGGTGGCCTACATAAATCACCAGGGGGAACCAAGTCCAGAACACTAATGAACACCTCCTCCGAAATATTCACGATAGCCGAGGAAAACCAACTATCCATATCGGCACTACACATATGGGAGCAGAGAACCAGACGGCAGACTTTCTAAGTCGCACCCAGCTACATCAAGGGGAGTGGGTTCTAAAACAGTCCATTTTTCGGAAGATCGTAAAAATGTGGGGGACCCCGGACATACACATATTGGCCGACCACAAAAACAAAAAAGTGGAAGCATTTTGTTCCCTAGATCCCAAGGGGAATCCTCGGACCCTGGATGCGTTTATGCTTCCGTGGACACAGGGCCTAATGTATGCCTTTCCGCCGCCCATTCTCATCCCGGCAGTAATAAGGAAAGTCAGGGAAGACAGGGCAAGAATGATATTGATAGCCCCCTTTTGGCCAAAAAGAACTTGGTTTACATGGCTGAGGATGTCAGTAACCGACCCCTGGGTTCTACCAGGTCTCCCCGACCTTCTGTCTCAAGGTTCCGTGCTACACCCTCGAGCAGTGAACCTCCATTTAACAGCATGGAATTTGAAAGGGCACTGCTGAGGGGGAAAGGGTTCTCAGAAAATCTGGTTTCCACGCTACAAAAAAGTAGGAAACCGATCACAACCGGGGCCTATGGTAGAACTTGGAGGAAATTTCTATCCAGATCCGGGGCAAGGGTTCAGGATGGAATGCAAATTGATAAAATCCTTGAATTCCTGCAAAAGGGGTTAGAACAGGGGCTGGCGACCAATACACTGAAGGTACAGGTAGCAGCTCTAGGTGCCCTTTATAATCAGGATGTGGCAGGCGACCCTTGGCTAACACCATTTATGAGGGCCGCAGCTAGGTCTAGACCAATAACCACCCAGAAGATACCATCATGGGATCTAAACCTAGTATTGTCTGCCCTAACAGGACCCCCATTCGAGCCCATTCAGTCAGCTCCCCTGAAAACCTTATCACTAAAAACGATACTATTAGTGGCCCTAACATCCGCTCGCAGAGTGAGTGACATTCAAGCCTTGTCAGCGATACCCCCATTCACTAAAATCCTGGACGATAGTCATATTAAGACCTGACCCAGCATACCTACCCAAGGTGTCAACACACTTTCATAGGTCACAAGAGGTAGTCCTTCCTTCCTTCTGCCCAAACACTAAGCATAGGGGAAAGGAGAGATTTCACACCCTAGATGTGAAGAGGTGCCTAGTTCAGTACCTAGAGGCCACCAAGGGATGTAGGAAGGAAGGGTCTCTCTTTGTGTGTTTCCAGGGACCTCGGAAGGGGCTCAAGGCATCCAAGAGTACCTTAGCAAGGTGGATAAGGGATGCGATTGCCCTGGCGTACTCATCCAGTGGGAATACCATCCCAGAGGGTTTAAAAGCCCACTCTACAAGAGCAATGGCGACCTCATGGGTAGAAAGATCAGAGGTATCAATAGAGCAGATTTCGGTCCCTCCCTAAGCTACCAATCTCTGAAATTCTCTCCGTGGTGCTGTCATGGGTGAGAGAGAATAGCTTAGTTACTCACCGATAACAGTGTTTCTCGGAACCCATGACAGCACCCGCTTATTCCCCCCCTTTCATGTGTGCGGTGAGCACGGTTTAATGTGCGTAGAGTGTTTTTTTGTTAGACACGGGGCTTCTCCATAATATGCAATATTATAACGTTATGTATATACTTTTGTTGTTAACTAACCGGGAGACGCTCTGATGCTCTGTAACCAACTGGGGGCGGAGGAGAGGTGCCGCCTTTTTATCTGTAGGTTCCTGTCCTTGATGGGCGGACCCCCTCTCTCCGTGGTGCTGTCATGGGTTCCGAGAAACACCGTTATCGGTGAGTAACTAAGCTATTTTTGCTGACTTTCATTTTGGGCATAGTGCAATGTATTGAACATGAGTGGTATGGGTTATATTGCTAATGACTTTCATTTTATGGGAGAAAAATGGTGCTATTCCATATATGACCTTTGAAATGGTTGAGATCTGTATTGGAAGAGATTTAATCTGGTCTCCCATAGAAGTTATTGGTTGCCATTGGGATATGTTGGTAACCCACCCTCATTGTCTTGAGAATTGTGTGAGGGATTATTTGTGATAGCAATTTTTCAACAGATTGTTTGCAATTGCTTTTTTTTGGCCCTATACATACCCTCATAGATATCGTCAGTATCACTATGGTGAAGGGTCAGTAAGGGATAGTCTACGTGGAGCGAGCGCACCAGAGTAACTTGGGGTGAAACAGCTCCGCTGTTAGGCAGGGATATCCATAAATGGGGATTGTTAGCATTGTGTAGTTTGTTTCCCCATGCACTATGTTCCCATAAAATAATGATTGTTCTAGCGACTGTTTTTCACCCCTTTCTAGTCTTTCTGGTGGTTTTTGGCATGAGTTTTTTGACTGTATTTTATTGAACTCAGCCATTTGGTTGCTCTGTAATCTGGTATATCCTAGATATAGAACTTAACAGGGCAAGTAGGGATAGCCACCATGGAGCGGGGGCGCCATTTGCGTTCCAAGAGGGTGCCAACCTCCGCTGTCAGGTAGGGAAGAATTAAGGGCCCGATAGGGTTAAATAGAGTATATACCCCTACCTGACTTGGTACTATATGCTTGAAGGAGCTGGACTTTTTGAAAATTTTGATCAGTGTGTGTTTTTTGTGCCTTTGAGATTATTTCTCATTTTTAAAGAATTGGTAATAAAGTATCTTTTAAAGAATTAGTTTTTAAGCTGTCAAACAAGCAAATCTGTTCAGCGACGCAGCAAGGATCCGAAATTTGATAATTTCCCTGGGTTCTCATGTGGGAAAAATTAGATTGTGATCATTTACGTATTTACAAAATGGTTATCTTTTTTTAATTTACTTTTCTTTTATCAGCGGACAGTCATCAATTTATTATTTAAGGAAGTCCTTCAACTGTTTCGCTAACAGCAGTTGATGGAAGAAATTCAGAGGCATTAAAACATGCCTTATTATAATGTTACAGCAGCATGAATGAGAAAAATACACTTTTTACTCTGGCACCCTTCCTCCCCACCCTGCCATCACTAATCTTCTAAAGGTGGGCATAAAGTGGTCTGTCTTATTCTACTTATTCACTACTCCTGCGCTGCCAAACTCCTCCTTACCATTAGTGAAGAAATTTAGCATCATTCAGGCCAACTTAATAGCGTTTCCCCATTTAGGTGGTCATTAAATTGTCAGTTCTATATTTAGAAGAACCTCTGATATGCAATATATTACTGCTGCTTGTATTTGAGAATGATCTTCTAGAAATGTAACATTTGTTACAATGTAGACATGATTCTAAATTGATAATATCTTGATGGATATCTTCTAAAATAATTTTTTGTGGCCACTGCTTTACAGGGAGCAGCCACCACCCAAGAATTCTATGCCAAGAACTCTCGCTGGACAGAAGGTCTGATCTCCGCATCAAAGGCTGTGGGCTGGGGAGCCACCCAACTCGTGTAAGGATCTCACCCTCTTCTTTTCATTTTGATGTATTAAATATAAAATGATTTGTACATACAAAACTGGTTATCCGTTATTGATGATTGATGTCCATTAGTTTTCTTTGTAGCGTAATGACTAGTTTCTGAAGCTTGTTTGCCGTGTTACAGGGAGTCTGCAGATAACGTCGTGCTCCATAAAGGGAAGTATGAGGAGTTGATTGTCGGATCCCATGAGATTGCTGCCAGTACAGCACAACTGGTTGCTGCATCCAAGGTAATGATGTCATTATTAGAAGCAAAAGATAGTTATACAGACACATGATTTGTAGGCAAGTCCTAAAGTATTTTCAGACTATAAGATGCACCACAAATTTTCAGAAGGAAAATAGGGAAAAAAAAATGTGTGAGAGAAATGGGGGTCTGTCTTACAGTCTGAATTCAGCTAACCGGGATGGCAAGGGGAGAATCTGCAGTGCTGGTGGAGCTGGGTCACAGGAGGTGTTCGGTGGTCCGGCGATGATCTGAATCCCATCCCAGACTGGTTCTGTGGTGCAGAGGCTCCGCTGACATCTTGTGAAAAGCCGGAGCCCCTGCACATCCATTGCTGCAATGTGGTGGCCTCCGAGGAAATGGCCACAGGAGGCAGCGCATGCTGATATATCAAGCTGCACATGCACCGCCTATGGCATCCATCCAGAGGCCACTGCTTTGCAGCAGTGGAATTGGGGGGCTCCGGGCTTTCAAAAATTTTGGCAGAGTCCCTGCACCACCGAGCACCGCTGAATACTGCAGCACCAGTCTGGTATGGGAGTCATATCATCGCCCTGCAGCGTTAGACCACTGAACACCCCCTTTTCCCAGCCCAGGGTTGGCAGAATCGCCCAATTCCTGCTGCTGCCACACTCTTGGTACGTACATTGGGACTATAAGACGCACACTCATTTTCCCCCCAAAATTTTTGGGTAAAAAGTGCGTCTTATAGTCTGAAAAATACGGTAAATGTTTCTTGTATATCAAGACGCCTAGTTCCTCAATCATGTGAGATGCCATGTTCTATTTACTTTGATGTAAAAAAATGTTAACTATGTAAATAAAAATAGAAAAATATATGGCATTTGGAAGAGGAGGTGGAAAAAATACACAGGCATGAATTGGTTAATAAAATATGGAATTGTTTGCAATATTTCTGTATACTGTGTAAGCGATGAGTATTGTACACCCAAAGCCTCTCTTGGACTTGTTAAGATTGCAAAGATGGCGGATCTGTGACAATTGGCGCCATTAGATTGTGACTAGGGGGTTTGACAATAAGACTCTTCCTTTGTCTAACCACATAAAAGTCACAGTGATCATTTATCATGGCTTCTATGGGGTCACATAGCCTTAGCGTTCTCTACGTACAATGGAGGGCAGGAGGGGGTTGAAGTGAAGAATAAAATGAGTCACAAGCTGGATTAATTGAAAAAAATTTCCATTTCTGCAAATGAAGAAAAGTTTTTTCTATAGATGAGAACAAACAAAACGATGATACTCAGAGAGGGATGACTTTACAGTATACGACTTTGTTTTCCTGGAATGCCCTGTCCTTTACTACAGTTAATCATTGTGACAAATATGCAGTGTTATGTGGTCCTCTGCCAGCAAAAAGTGCCCCGAAATATCCTTATAATGAAGCTGATTATGTGTCTACAGGTGAAGGCTGATAAAGACAGCAAGAACCTGGGAAAGCTGCAGCAGTGCTCTCGTCGTGTCAATGAGATGGCAGCAAATGTGGTGGCATCTACAAGATCAGGCCAAGAGCAGATTGAAGAGAAAGGTAGTTTTTCTAGTATGTAGTCTTGAATTGGGATGTTTGAAATGTTTTCCAATGAGATCACTAATGACCTTTCCATTTAGATACCATGGACTTCTCTGGAATGTCTCTCATCAAGCTAAAGAAGGAAGAAATGGAAAGCCAGGTAATGTGCAGTCTCTATGGACATCACATGTAGGAATACGCTGCTTCCCCAAAAAATCCCATATATGAAATCCTCATAAGTAGGCGGAAAAGTGAATGAACTGTTCTTAAAGCGACCCTCAACCCTGGCACACACTGGTTGCTTCTTACTGCCTCCTCCACTAAATCTTGCAGTCATGTACTTCTGATGGCCACAATAGAGGCATGCGGAGCACATTGCTAAGTCTGAACAATGCCTTCTCTGCCTTTTTTTTTTTTTTTCTTTGCTGTGTAGTCATGGTTCAGATTTCTGCTTCTGCTCGATATGCCGCTGCACGGTCACTTTAAAGTCAAACCTTTGTCCATAGTTAAATGGGAGGAGGGGGATGGGGTATCTGGTCCTTTAAAAGTGACAACATAGTTCTAGGTTAGGCCATCAATATTTGCAGGGTGTGACAATAGTAGCACCCCACCAGTCTATCAGTAGCTGCTGTTCGTGATATTGTAACTTAGTCCTTATTCACTTAAGTGGGATGTAGGTGTAATAAACTGCATGGTCATCCAACTCCTATGTAAAGTAAAAAAAAAACAAAAACTAAATGTGTATATTTAATTTGGTTTGTGCCCCAGAGTGAGTGGCCAAGTGTAAGGGATGTCACTATATTGTGCACACAAGGAGAAAAACTTTTGTGTACTGATTTTATCCATGCATGAAGGTGACAAATTGAATTTTAAAGCTTACAAGCCAGTAAAAGTTCAGTACCCTTATTTACCCATTTGGTTTATACTCAAAACTAATACATACTTTTATCATTAAGGTTAAAGTCCTTGAACTTGAGTCTGCACTGCAGAATGAAAGAATGCGTCTCGGAGATCTTAGGAAGAAGCATTATGGAATGTCAGGAGTGTTCGATGAAGCAGAAGAAACTGTAAGACCACCTCAGAAGCCTGGAATTCTGAAGAAGCCACAGTTGGCACAGAAGCCGAACATTCCACCCAAGATGGAGCACAAGGTATTCTGCTACAGAAAGCCATTTCCTCCCAACTCTGAGATGCCATGTACGATACCAAGAACCTGAAATGATACTTATTACTGAACTATGTTGGTTTTTGGGATTTGCCATGAATTCCCAAAAATACATTGACGCTTAAAGGGGTTTGCTACTTTAATAAATTGGTCTCCAAAGGATTTAATGGTTTTAAAAGAACAAACTCCAAACGTACTCTCCCTCGCGGTGTGCAGCTTACGTCAACAGAGCCGCTGAGCTGTGTTTGACTGCAGCGGTGATGTGCGCTGTCATGACATCACCACTGCAGCCAAATCAAAGAGCCCGAAGCAGCAGTGGAGAGCTGGCACCTGACCGGGGGTGGTCAAGAAATATCGGAGTTTGAACACCATCATAATGTATCAAGCACTGGCTGTATAATTTTACCTAGGTAAGTTTGACTGAAATGCTGCGACATTTCAGAGAAAAACACACTTTAAAAGCCTTCTGGGACAAAGATCGCAGCATAGATAAGTCGGACAGGCAGGTTCCTTTTGGCTTCACCCCACCTGCTGCCCTGGATTGACAAGTTTCTGCCTACATGCACGGATTCATTAAGAGCAGTTAGATCCTTGAAGGAAAGAACGCCACAGCTCGCCATGAATTAAACAAGCTGTGGCACTCTCGCCCCATTCCACCCATTTTGGCAGAGCTTGGTAAACCCACTGTGAAAACACCAGGTTGTACAAAATTTTTTCTAATTTTAAAAGAGGATTTTGGCAGAATTGTGACAATAGCTTTGATGAATTGGGTCCTAAATGCACTCAAATGTTTTGACCCTTTTTAACACATTGTTTATTAACTACATGTTTAATTTACACATGCTTTTATTTTCTAGATTGATAAAGATGATGGCGTCTATCAAGCTCAGTTCATCAACTTCTAGCCCTTGATTCCATGTCAGGATGGCTGTCCACAGCTACATGTTCTAGGGTGTGCAGGAAATACTGTAACGCTGGCACTTTTGAACCATTACATCTGTGTTCTATACAGATAGTTGCTCTTCTGATACCTTTTGGGTGGTAAATTTTAGCCTTTCCCACTCAGCTGCTTATTTATACTATTGTAATAAATCTATTGTTGGCATCTTTTTATTTAGGTTTATTTTATTATAATATTTTATTTTGCCTTTATAAAGAGGTGCAAAAGGGTGGTGCACAATTTTTCTTGTAAGTTCTATATGCACCAGAAGACGCCTTCTTCTACAGGCGTTAACCAACCTATTGCTAGGCTGGGTGGCAGATAAATCATGTCATCTAATGCCACCATGTAGAACATTTTTTTGTCAGATTCCAGTCCTCACCTCCCCCAATAGATTGTTTTCAGGATTTCCTCAGTATTGCACAAGTGAGACAACCTGTGGCAGTTTCTGATGCCTTAATATTTCCATCACATGTACAATACCAAGGAAGTCCTGAAAACATTAACTGTTGGGGGCAGGGAGGACTGGTGTTTGGGAAACACTGATCTAGAATATAAATTAACTTGAAATGTGAATGTCTGAATAAAGCTGAGACCACCTGTGCTTGAAAGACGTCCTTCTAGTTGAAGACCACCAGTCTTGTAGCAGTTACTCTTTAGGTTCTCTCTATTTCTACATTGTCTAGGTGAGAAGGGAATGTCGTCTTTGATTAATAAGTGTTGAAATAATGTAATTATGTTTTTAAATGTTTTTAATTTCAAATTCATTATGTTCAGTTGCATTTTCCATATTTTTTTTCCACCTGAGTTTTTGGAGGAGGGGAAAGTTGAGTAATCACTTATTGTAATAAATCTTAGCAATGCTGCAGGAGTCTAAAATGGCATCTTTAGGCTTGAAACAAAAGCCAAGGTTTTGCTTCATGTTGGGTGTTCACTTGCTAATATGATCTGTGCTGAATTATCAATTTAATAACTGGTAGAATTAAATATTAAATCAGTACAGAGGACTAGAGCACCATTCTAGGGCAGAAAGGTTGTTGCTCAGCGTAAGGGATTGTGTAAAGTGGCTGTATATAGTCTTCTACTGCTAGAAACACATTACCGTCACCTTGCATGTGTGTAGGTGAGAGATACCATGTCTGCACACACGTTTTATTGTTTGACCTATGTGATGTCACTTCTTTGTTTCCAGTTGGTTATAATCTGTCCGGTAGCTTGTCATCCATGATTACGGGGCGGGTATGATGACGCACTGTGATGCTTTATTTATTTGATGTTACTTAGGATCTGGGGTTTTTTTTTCTTTCCTGCCATTTTATTTCCAGCACGATGACTGAAGATGGTAAACTTGAAGGCTGAATGTTTTTTTTATGTTGAGTAGAAGAGTGTACTTTTGTTCACTAGCGATCTACCAGCCATGATTCATGTGCTCTGTCACAGAACATTTATTTGGAGAAATGTCTTCATTTATTAAACGTTTTTTATATGCCATCTGAGTTCCAGGGTTGTCTGTCTTAAGCTGTAGTCTCTTCATATCCTTGTCCTCCTTTTAGGCTGAATGTGTTTTCAGTTTTGTATCTTTGTACATGTGAAATAAGCAATAAAACTTTAAGTCTATTTTACGTGTAAAGGTTTTCTTTTTGAGCATGTACTGGTAAGTGTGACAGATTCTTTTCCCCATAAACTTCTATTACATAGAAATTAAATGCATGATTTATAATGTGGAACTACTGCAAAATTACCGGTTTCCACTGGCTGCGGCTGAATTCCATTTTGGCATTTCATTATGGTACTAAATTATGCCTACAATCTGGTACCAAAGTGGTCTAGCAATAGATGATTTGGAAAGTAACATGAGCAAAGACACTAACGCCCGACAGAAAAACAGGTCCTGTGTGGCAAACCCATAGAGAAAGGGGATCAAATACAAACTGGATACTGTCGCGCTAAACAGCTGGTGGACGGACATGGGGAGGAAGAAAGACGTACAATGATGAATATATCCATAAGAATTGCATATATAAAGTCATGGTAATTCAAACATACACACAGGGATTTATGATCAATACCGCTCTATAGATAGCAGACACACCATAAATTGTTTCTTCTAACACCGCAAATCTAGGGTTTGGACTATAGATCTTACGTATAGAGTATAAATAATTCATTAATCTTTCTATTAAAAATGTTTGTTTATAATGCTGCAAATGGCGTCCACAGCATCGTAGCATTTCTGCTAACAATCATGCATATGAAACCTAAAATTAACAAAAAGACCTGCGGTTTGCTGATAGTGTCCTTGTTATACTTCACTAAAGGATGGGGGTTATCCTTGTACCTCAGAATGCTCCTGTGTGTGCTGGGGTCCGCTGTAAGGGTCCTGTATCCAGAATCAATTAGAAATGGGTGCGGGGCAGCAAGAAGCCTGGAGTCAGTTTGGTGTTCATCAATCTCTTTCCATTAAAAAGTGTCAGTTTATAATGCTACAAATAGTTCCCACTGCAGACCTACCATTTCCACTAACAATCATGCATGCGAATCATAAGAAGGAATAACAAAAACACAACCTACAGTTTGCTGATATAGCCTCCTTTGAGCAGTTCACTGGAGGATTAGGGTTACCCTTGTACCTCGGAAAGCTCCCGTGTGTACTGGTGCCCGCTGTAGGGATCTTTTATTTAAAATCAATAAAAATGTAGGTGATGCAGCCAAATGCTGTGAGTCGTCTGGTAAGTCTAACAAGTCTGTGACCAGAGTGCTCCGGCCAGTAGCGTATCTGGTAACTGAGCGGAGGAATGCTGGAATATAGCATGTAACGTCACGGTAAGAAGCGGCCCGGAAATCTTTCACTTTCGGGGTATGTGGATTGAAGATTGCAGGAGAAGATTGAAAACTCCCAGCTTTGCACCCATACAAATTGATGCACCTGGATAGCTCTGCAGCTTGCGCCTTCTTGTGGATGCTAACACAAAAAAGGGGCATTCTATACAACTTGTCTCAAAAATTATTCCATTGCTTAACAATATATCAATCAATTTGTACTTGCAAGTCTATTTAAGCAATTGTGATCAGTGATGGCTATTAGTATCAATTCTGCCACATATCAAATAGAGATGGTGAAAATATATTATTCTGGGCAGTTATGATAAAGATGATGGATATTTGTAGCTACTGGGTTACATATAGAATAACAGTAGGTGGAAATGCCTAGCAATAAGCTGTATAAACCTAATGCATCACTCACCCAAGATTTAAAAAAAAATAAAAAAAAGCGAGGAGGAAAAGAATTCAAAAGAATGAGCAAGTATCCATTTTGGTTCATGAACACAAAATTCAATGTCGTGGTTTAGGCCCTTTGGAGCCAAAGAGTTTAGTGATAAAAATCTATCTTGATTCTGCTCTAGATATTTGGCTCAAATCTCCTGCCCTCCATTGCTTTGGAACAATCTGACAAAAATGAGGTCCCTTCTAGGATGGCTTATGAATCTCCATAATCTTCTGGATAAAGGACCCCTTCAGCAGAAACCAGTCCGCACCGGAGCCTGCCGAGGTACAAGGATAACCCCCATCCAGCATGATGGCTGAAATGCCAGGTCTGCTGTGGAGGCTACTTGTAGCATTAGAAAACGGACACCTTTTCTTTTCTTTTTATTTATAGAAAGAGATTAATGAATTTATACTCTATATGTAGATCTATAGCAGAATCAATTTATGGTGTGTCTGCTATCTATAGAGGTATTGATCATAAATACCTGTAAGTTTGAACTGCCAAGATTTTTAGTTTCAACGATTTTATTGAAAACATGAATATCTTTTAACATGAAAGACATTGATATCAAAGCACAAGGGTCCCCTCGCAGGGGGACATATGAGAGGATAAATGGAAAAATATACAATATCCTTATTATCATAGTCTTAGCTTTAGAAAACAATAGAATAACAGTCTTAACACAACTAAGTTGGGGTTAATGGGGAAGGGGAAAGGGGGGATGGACAATGAGTGCTGTTAAGAAATGAGTCGATGTGAAATAGTGGAATATTTGTTTCATGTCCTATGTTCAACAGTGATAATAACTATATTTATATATTACATGGATAGGGATATCATTCTAGGGAGATCATCATTGTTTTGCACCTGGATCCAAGGTTCCCAGATACCTCTGAAAACATCAAAAGTCAGATCTAATGGCTTCTATTTTTTCATACATTAGGTCAACTGGTTTTTTCACCTGTAATATTGACAACGTATTAGTTTTCCATTTACTGGCTATGTGGTTTCTAGTTGCCATAGTAATAAAATCAATAAGTCGGCACGTTTTGTTATTGGCATGGATTGGTCTGTCCCCTGGAAGTAACGCTGTCGGTGTTAGTAGTAGTTTCTTATTCAGGACAGTGTTGATTAACCCCTTTCTGTCATGTGACATACTATCCCATCCATGTGCCCTGGGACTTAATTCCCAGGGACGGAATAGTACGTCACAGCGATCAGCGGCGCCCACGTGGTGATTATCACAGCTGACACCCGGCACAATGTGTCAGGGCCGGTCACGGACCGCCCCCGACACGTTAACCCCTTGCACACCGCGATCAAACAAGATTGCGGTGTACCGGGCTTAAAGGGAAGCATCGGCAGGGAGGGGGCTCCCTCCGTGCTTCCCTGAGCCCCCCACAGGAGCGCAATGTGCAGCGCTGCTGCGGGGGGGGCTCCATCCCTGCAGGTCCCCAAATCCAAGATGGCGACGGGGGCCTGCAGGGAGCTGGCTTCCTCAGTGCCTGCAAAGCGCAGGCATGAGGAAAGCCTGTGCAGTGCCTGTGACAGATCGCTGATCTGTCACAGTGATCCGTGATGTGACATCAGCGATCTGTCACATGACAGCTATGTCCCCCCTGGGACAATGTAATAAAGTAAAAAAAATAAAGTGTAAAAATTTTAAAAAAATCGCTAAATAATAAAAAAAATATATACCCTAATTCATTTTTTGGAAATAAAAAAAAACTAAGTACACATATTTGGTATTGCCGCGTCCGTAAAGACCCGCCCTATAAAACTGTCCCACTAATTAACCCCTTTAGCGAACCCCTTAAAAAATAAAAATAAAAAACTAATCAAAAAATAATGATTTATTATCATACAGCCAAACAAAAAGTGCAATAACGCGCAATCAAAAAGAAATATAAATATCCATGGTACCGCTGAAAACGTCATCTTGTCCCGCAAAAAACGAGCCGCCATACAGCATCATCAGCAAAAAAATTAAAAAGTTATAGCTCGCAGAATAAAGCGATGCAAAAATAATTTTTTTTTATATAAAATTGTTTTCATTGCATAAAAGCGCCAAAACATAAAAAAACCTAAATGAGGTATCACTGTAACCATACTGACCCGAAGAATAAAACCGCTTTATCAATTTTACCGCAGGCGGAACGGTGTAAACGCACCCCCCAAAAGAAATTCATGAAACGCTGGTTTTTGTTCATTCTGCGTCCCAAAAATCGGAATAAAAAGCAATCAAAAGATGTCACGTGCCCGAAAATGATACCAATAAAAACGTCAACTCATCCCGCAAAAAATAAGACCTCACATGACTCGGTGGGTCAAAAAATGGAAAAATTATAGCTCTCAATATGTGGTGATGCAAAAACTATTTTTACAATAAAAAGAAACCCGCCATAAATAGTAAATCAAACCCTCTGTTATCACCCCCTTAGGGAAAAATAAAATTAAAAGAATGTATTTATTTCCATTTTCCCATTAGGGCTAGGGTTAGGGGTGTGTTGGAGTTAGAATTGGGGGGTTTCCACTGTTTAGGCACATCAGGTGCTCTCCAAATGCAACATGGCGGCTGATCTCAATTCCAGCCAATTCTGCGTTGAAAAAGTCAAACGGCGCTCCTTCCCTTCCAAGCTCTGCCATGTGCCCAAACAGTGTTTTACCCCCACATATAGGGTACCAGCGTACTCAGGACCAATTGCAAAACAACTCTTGGTGTCCAATTTCTCCTGTTACCCTTGGGAAAATAAAAAAATTGGGGACTAAATGATCAGGTTTTTGGAAAAAAAATACGATTTTTTTTATTTTCACGCCCGGGCGTTATAAACTTCTGTGAAGCCCTTGGGGGTTCAAAGTGCTCACCACACATCTAGATAAGTTCCTTAGGGGGTCTAGTTTCCAAAATGGTGTCATTTGTGGGGGTTTCCACTGTTTAGGTACATTAGGGGCTCTCCAAATGCAACATGACATCCGCAGAGCATTCCATCAAAGTCTGCATTCCAAAACGTCACTACTTCCCTTTCGAGCCCCGACGTATGCCCATACAGTA
This sequence comes from Dendrobates tinctorius, assembly GCF_039654945.1. NCBI lineage: Eukaryota > Metazoa > Chordata > Amphibia > Anura > Dendrobatidae > Dendrobates > Dendrobates tinctorius. The sequence goes on from NW_027361758.1 coordinate 7,945,150, forward strand.
GTTTTCTCCCACATATGAGGTATCAGCGTACTCAGAACAAATTGGACAACAACTTTTGGGGTCCAATTTCTCCTGGTACCCTTGGGAAAATAAAAAAAATTGGTGACTAAAAGATCATGTTTGTGGAAAAAATACGATTTTTTTTATTTTCACGCCCGGGCGTTATAAACTTCTGTGAAGCCCTTGGTGGTTCAAAGTTCTCACCACACTTCTAGATAAGATCCTTGGGGGGTCTAGTTTCCAAAATGGTGTCAATTGTGGGGGGTTTCCACTGTTTTGGTACATCAGGGGTTTTCCAATCGCGACATGGTGTCCGATCTCAATTCCAGCCAAAAAAGTCAAATGGCGCTGCTTCCCTTCTGAGCTCTGCCATGCGCCCAGATAGTCGTTTATACACACATTTGGGGTATCAGCGTACTCAGGACAAATTGCACAGTAACTTTTAGGGTCCTGTTACCCTTGGAAAAATAAAAATTGGGGGTGAAAAGATCATTTTTGTGGAAAAAAATATGATTTTTTTAATTGTACCGCTGTACGTTATAAACTTCTGTGAAGCCCTTGTGGGTTCAAAGTTCTCACCACATATCTAGATAAGTTCCTTGGGGGGTCTAGTTTCCAAAATGGGGTCACTTGTGGGGGATTTCTACTGTTTAGGTACATCAGGGGCTCTCCAAACGTGACATGGCGTCCGATCTCAATTCCAGCCAATTTTGCATTGAAAAAGTCAAACGGCGCTCCTTCCCTCCTGAGCTCTGCCGTGCGCCGAAACAGTGGTCCCCCCCCCCCACACACACATCAGGTTTCAGCGTACTCAGGAGAAACTGCACAATAACTTTTGCAGTCCAATTTCTCCTGTTACCCTTGGTGAAATAAAAAAAAATTGAATCTGAAGTATTTTTTTTTTTTTAAAGTTAAATGTTCATTTTTTTTTTTTTAAATATTCAAAAAATTCCTGTGACGCACCTAAAGGGTTAATAAACTTCTTGAATGTGGTTTTGAGCACCTTAAGGGGTGCAGTTTTTAGAATGGTGTCACTCTTGGGTATTTTCTATCATATAGACCCCTCAAAGTGGCTTCAAATGTGATGTGGTCCGTAAAAATAAAATGGTGTTGCAAAAATGAGAAATCGCTGGTCAACTTTTAACCCTTGTAACTTCCTAACAAAAAAAATTTGGTTCCAAAATTGTGCTGATGTAAAGTAAACATGTGGGGAATGCTATTTATTAAGTTTCTTTTGTGTGCCGTATCTGTGATTTAAGGGCATAAAAATTCAAAGTTGGAAAATTGCGAAATTTTCACCAAATTTCCATTTTTTTTCACAAATAAACGCAAGGTATTTGAATGAAATTTTACCACTAACATGAAGTACAATATGTCACAAGAAAACAATGTCCGAATCACCGGCATCCATGGAAGCGTTTCAGAGTTATTACCTCATAAAGGGACAGTGGTCAGAATTGTAAAAAATTGGCCTGGTCATGAGCGTGCAAACCACCCTTGGGGGTTAATTTTATGACTTCTTTCCAGAGAGACTTCACTATCGGGCATGTCCACCATATGTGGAGTGTGTCCGTCATCAGCGCAACCCCTGAAACAATTGCCAGATACCGTATGGTAAACGCTGTGTAGGAAACTGGGAACATAATGTATTCTGTGAAACAATTTGAGGGACGTTTCAGTGAGTGAACCTGGATTACTACCTTTTACTATATTTTCATAGCATTTGTACCACCTTTGAGGTGTAAGGGAGGTTTGTAAGTCTTCCTCCCATTGTTCCATAACCTTCATTTTCAAGCACTCCCTAGGTTGTGGAAATATAGAGTAAAGATGGGATATAAGACCATTTCCCAATGGGTCATATAGACATTTTAGTTCATAAGATGTAGGTTTAGATTCTGCTGAGTTTGCAGTTATTTTTTGTAAAAAATGGAAAATTTGTTCTAACAAAAATTTCAGACCTTGGTACTTGATGTTTTGTGATGAAGTCTTGTTTTGGCATTATTTTAAAGTGAGTAGATAAATTTTGCAGCCTAATTAATTTATTTTGTTCCCACCATGTGTGAATCCTTGACGCTACCCCTGGCGGAAACATGGGATTGTTGAACAATTTTAAAAGTGGAGATGGTTGGGACTGCAATGCGAATTGAAATCAATTGGTTATCCATACACGTAGTGAATGAGAGGTGTATGGCGAGTGTATATCCATATCTTTTGGTAAAGGTCCCGTGGCCCAAATCAGACTTTCCAAGGTGTAAGGTGCTATGTGAGAGTTTTCTATTTGTGGCCAGATAGGTGCCTGCTGTTCAGCGTTCACCACTGCCAATTGAGCAATCTGGGCCGCCTTATAGTAGAGTGCAAAATTCGGTAGTGAGAGTCCTCCTTGTCTTTTGTGTCTAAACAAGGTATACTGAGGTATAAGGGGTTTTTTATTCCAAATAAAGCGCAGAATGTGTGAGTTTATCATTTTAAATGAGGCAATGTAACCATTTTTACCAAGTGGATCCTTCCCAAAAAAGAAAGGGATGGGGAAGACCATTTTGAAAGTTTGCGGTAACTTATGAAGGAGACGGGCATAGTTATATTTAAATAGAGTAGATTTGGACGTGATAAGTTTAATTCCTAAATAAGTGATATGTTGCTTTGCGTGTCGTAAATGAAAATTACTTAGTATGGAAGCTTGGACCGCAGGTGAAATATTCAGGAACAAAATCTCTGATTTATCCATATTAACCTCAAGTCCAGAGACCTCCTCAAAATGATTAAGTGTTTTTATAAGATTAGGTAGCGATACGTGAGGATTCTTTAAAGTTAATAGGAGGTCGTCGGCAAAAAGACTGACCTTGTATTCATGTTTACCCACATTTTGGCCCACTATGTCGGGGTGTAGGTGGATCTTTTGAGCCAGTGGTTCCATCACTATAGCGAATAGGGCAGGGGACAGAGGGCACCCCTGCCTGGTTCCCCTGCTAATAATTATTGGTTAGGGGGTGGTCGAAGGTTCAAGTAAGCCACCGGGTTATTATAGAGGAGCTTACGTGAGTCAATTGTTGCAAAATTCCCATTTTATACAGTATATGGAACATATATGGCCAGATGACAGTGTCAAAAGCCTTTTCTATATCTAAAGCCAACAGGACCAAGGGAGATTTTTGTCGGTATGAATAAAGGGGCCTTTACACATAGCGATATCGCTAGCAATATCGCTGAAGCGTCACCGATTTTGTGACGCAGCAGCGATATTGCTAGCGATATCGCTATGTGTGATACTTGCCTCCGACTGGCTCACCTGCTGTCTGTCGCTGATCGCGCGAGACCGTGCAACTCCATTTCTCGTCGGGCGCTTCCTGCTGACGCCAACGAGCGACGCGCGGGCGGGAGGATGTCTTCAACGCCGCGTCTGAAAGGTAAGTAACGACCGCTGCTGCGTCGCTACATCGCTGTGAGATCTGCCAGTTTGGCAGCTCACTAGCGACCATTTAGCAATGCACCAGCGATCCTGACCAGGATCGCTGGTGCATCGCTAAATGTAAAGGGGCCTTATGATTTAGATTCCTGCGAATATTATCCAGGGCCTGTCTTTTTGGGATAAATCCGACCTGATCTTTGTGAATGAGGCTGGGTAAACATTTATTGATCCTATTGGCTATTATGGACGAGAATATCTTAAGATCTAGATTTAATAGAGAAATACAGTTGTGGCCAAAAGTATTGACACCCCTGCAATTTTGTCAGATAATCAGTTTCTTCCTGAAAATGATTGCAAACACAAATTCTTTGGTATTATCTTCATTTAATTTGTCTTAAATGAAAAAATACAAAAGAGAATGAAGCAAAAAGCAAAACATTGATCATTTCACACAAAACTCCAAAAATGGGCCAGACAAAAGTATTGGCACCCTCAGCCTAATACTTGGTTGCACAACCTTTAGCCAAAATAACTGCGACCAACCGCTTCTTGTAACCATCAATGAGTTTCTTACAATGCTCTGCTGGAATTTTAGACCATTCTTCTTTGGCAAACTGCTCCAGGTCCCTGATATTTGAAGGGTGCCTTCTCCAAACTGCCATTTTTAGATCTCTCCACAGGTATTCTATGGGATTCCGGTCTGAACTCATTGCTGGCCACCTTAGAAGTCTCCAGTGCTTTCTCTCAAACCATTTTCTAGTGCTTTTTGAAGTGTGTTTTGGGTCATTGTCCTGCTGGAAGACCCATGACCTCTGAGGGAGACCCAGCTTTCTCACACTGGGCCCTACATTATGCTGCAAAATTTGTTGGTAGTCTTCAGACTTCATAATGCCATGCACACGGTTTCTCCTGTAAACTCTATGTTGATGCCTTTGCCCAAAAAGCTCTACTTTTGTCTCATCTGACCAGAGAACATTCTTCCAAAACGTTTTAGGCTTTTTCAGGTAAGTTTTGGCAAACTCCAGCCTGGCTTTTTTATATCTCGGGGTAAGAAGTGGGGTCTTCCTGGGGCTCCTACCATACAGTCCCTTTTCATTCAGACGCCGACGGATAGTACTGTTGTACCCTCGGACTGCAGGGCAGCTTGAACTTGTTTGGATGTTAGTCAAGGTTCTTTATCCAAAATCTGCACAATCTTGCGTTGAAATCTCTTGTCAATTTTTCTTTTCCGTCCACATCTAGGGAGGTTAGCCACAGTGCCATGGGCTTTAAACTTCTTGATGACACTGCGCACGGTAGACACAGGAACATTCAGGTCTTTGGAGATGGACTTGAAGCCTTGAGATTGCTCATGCTTCCTCACAAGTTGGTTTCTCAAGTCCTCAGACAGTTCTTTGGTCTTCTTTCTTTTCTCCATGCTCAATGTGGTAAACACAAGGACACAGGACAGAGGTTGAGTCAACTTTAATCCATGTCAACTGGTTGCAAGTGTGATCTAGTTATTGCCAACACCTGTTAGGTGCCACAGGTAAGTTGCAGGTGCTGTTAATTACACAAATTAGAGAAGCATCACATGATTTTTCGAACAGTGCCAATACTTTTGTCCACCCTCTTTTTTATGTTTGGTGTGGAATTATATCCAATTTGGCTTTAGGACAATTCTTTGTGTTTTTTAATTTAAGACAAATTAAATGAAGAAAATAATACCAAAGAATCTGTGTTTGCAATCATTTTCAGGAAGAAACTGAGTATTATCTGACAGAATTGCAGGGTTGTCAATACTTTTGGTCACAACTGTAGGTCTGTAGTCCTTGGTAAGTAAAGGATCCCTCTGTTGCTTTGGAATAACTGCAATATGTGCAGTATAGAATTCTGGTGGCATTGGCTGACCTGTTAACATGCTATTACAGTATGGTTGGATATGTGTAGTCAGTATTGTCGAAAAAATTTTATAATATAGTGCCGTTAGCCCATCAGGGCCCTGGGGCCTTCCCAATTTTTAGATGTTTGATAGTAGAGGCAATTTTCTCCTCAGAGATAGGAGCGTGTAGTGTTGTAGCGTAAGTCAAGGTTAAAGAGGGTAGGGGGATATTAGACAAAGTCATTTAGTTTGGGCAAAGAGAAATTCGTATTATCAGTGTACAGCTTTTGATAATTCTGGAATGTTTTGTAAATTCTGTTTGGGTTCAAAGTCGTTTGGGACTGCTCGTCTTTTATAGAGAAGACCGAGTTTAATCTCTCTGTTTGCTTTAATTTTCTTGCAAGCATTCGATCCATTTTGTTGGAAAACCGATAAAATGTCGCTTGTGTCCACCGTATTGCTCTTTCAGTATGTATAGTTAATAAAGTATTTAATTGCAATTTTAAATTGTATATTCTTTGGTTAGGTATAATGAGGGGCACGATTGGTTGGCGATTTCTAATTTAAGAAGCTCATTTTCAAGTGATATTTGTTCTTGGAGGCAGTCTCTCTTTTTTTGGGAGGCGATCCTAATAAATATACCCGTGATGTATTTTTGTGGGCCATCCACACGTTGCCCACAGACACATCTGGAGTAGTGTTCGAGAGAAAGAAGGTTTTAAGTTCACGTTCAACTAATCTCATTTGGGGGTCCGATAATAAGGATTCGTTTAATCTCCATTTATAGAGTCGTGAGGTTGCTAGGTCAAATTTAAACACAGAGAGCACACTATCATGGTCTGACCATGAAGAGGGGATATGTCTAGAGTACAACAGTGAAGGTATATTTTCTGAGTTAGCAAGAATCCAGTCTATCCTGGAATATGGACGGTAGACTCTAGAAAAGTAGGTATAACCTCGTTTGTCGGCGAGTTTCTCTCCATGTATCAACCAAGTTATGAGCTTGGAGAATAGCTTTAAGTACAGTTTTTCTTTCTGTGATATGTCAGATCTCTTATTATTAGAGCTATCAAGTGTTGCATCTATAGTCATGTTGAAATCTCCCCCCATATGATATTGTCGTATGGAATGGAGTTCAGTGATCTTGCAATTGATTTAATGGTCTTCATTTGTAAGGTTGGTGGTGCGTTACAACTAACCAAGCAAACTCGTTTCTCCTCCACCGTACCCCAGAGGATTATATATCTGCCCTCTGTGTCTTTAATTATGTCCTCTTGTATAAACGGGAAAGAATTGTGAAGCAGAATGGCGACTCCTCTAGTTTTTTTTTTATCATGTGAAGCTAAAAAGAACCTTGAGTAAAGCTTATGGAGGAATTTGGGGGATGACTTATTAAAAGAATGCGTTTCCTGTAGGAATATCACATCAGGGGAATGTTTTTGATCAATAAACGCACGTTTTCTTTTTATCGGGGAGTTAAACCCCCTAACATTGTGCGATAATGTTTTAAACATTTAACTTGTGTGAGGAAATCCTATTAAATCACCTAAAATGACAACGTGTGCAGTGAATTGTTCCACATCAGCTATCATATCCACTGTACCTTTAAATCTCTTCAGCACTATTTTAGGGAAAAGAAAAGCAGTAAGGGGAAAAAGGGAAAATACAACAAGATAAACGGTTACAACCAATAACCAGTTTGTGGGCTAAAGCGTGTCGGTCCATTATCAGTAGGACCTGAGACAGTAATATCCCAAGGTGGAGTAGCATGAATAATCCAAGGGCGCAGCACTCTAAAACAGAAGGAAAATAACATATTTTAAAACTCTCTATAACGGGTGTTAATTAGCAGTAACGTCAGAACAAGGTCTTGACTTTTTTTTTTTATAACTACTCTTTGGGTCGATCTCAGCACATGCCTCTACAAAGGCCTCAGGTAGCAAATTACCTGTTGTGCTGTGGTCTGTTGGGTCTTGCACGGCGAGCTTCAATCCAGTCTCTGTGAGGTCTTTGTCTCTGTGGTAATGCTCCTGAATCCAGCACCGGGATACCCGCTTTTTCTAGTGCCTTTTTACCACCTTCTTGATTTTTTTGGCGAACAGGTAGTGTTACCATGTGAGAAGATTAATGCATGTGGGAATCCCCATCTATATTTGATGTTTGCCATTGTTATATCTTTCATGGCTCTCCTCCTCAGCAAAGTCGCCGGGCAGATGTCAGGAAACAGAGAAACAGTATCTGGGACCCCTGGTAGTTTATGTATTTTACGAGCTGCAGTCAGGATCAGGTCTCTAGATTCTTCATGGTGCATTTTAAGGACAATGTTCCTTGGTGAAGCGTCCGGTTTAGGTCCTCCCAGTGCTCTATGAATTCTGGTTATTCGTAAAGTGGCAGGGTCCGCCTGAGGTAGGAGAGCACCGAAGAGGTTCGAGGCAGTTTCCATTAAATTAGTATTGCTTTCTGGTAGCCCCTTAATTCTAATATTAGCCCGTCGTGAGCGATTTTCCAAGTCCTCACATTTAGGCTGTGTTCACACACAGCGTTTTTTTCACGGATTTGCCAAAAAATTTGCTTAAAAGAAGCTTCCCATTCATTTTAATGCATTTTGAACTTTTTGTGCATATTGATGCGTTTTTTTCTGCGAAAAAAACGCTTCGCAGTAAAAAAAAAAGTAGCATGCTCATTAATTTCGCAGATTTTTCCGCATTTCTGGCTATTTCTATGTGTCTGGGGCCGTGTGGAAAAAAAATGCATAAAAAACGCGTTTTTGCGCAAAAATCGCGTGGAAAATGCGCATAAACGCGGTTTCTGGGAAGGAGTCTGGTTTTTATGCCGAAATTTTCTGCATACGTGTGCACATAGCCTTAAGCTCTAGGAATTCAACTCTAGCTTCTTGCTTCGGCCGCTGTTCTCTGTCATATTCAATGGCATCAGCGGTATCGTCCATTCCTTTCTCTAGAACATTGGTTCTTTGGGCAATATCTTGGATTTGTTGTGTAAAATTGTCCACAGCAGATGAGAGTTCAGCTCGGAATGTCTTCTGAATGGTAGCCAGTAGGTCCTCCATTGTCATTGGAATCATATTTGCTGAAACAGTCGGGTCACTTTGTTCTGACCTCTGAAGGGGACTCCTAGAACTCGATGAGGTTGATTGTGATGCTGACATGACGTGACTTGCCGGTTTTGTACGTTGGGTCAGTAAATGTGTGATCGATCGAGTTTTGATTTCAGATGCAGTGGATTTTTTGGGATGCATTGCTTATAGACCTCCTGTGTTCTGCATTTCAAATCATGGAGTTTAATTATACATTTGAGTGCGTGTTTGTGCCCGTGGTGGCGATCCTAGTGCACCATGATCATAGTTTATCTGGGCAGCCCATGTCCTCCATGTTGAATTTCATCAGGTTATGGGGTAATTTTTGTAATCCACAACTATGCACCAGCGTATTTCTGATGTGAGCTTGTACAATCCTATATCAGTTGCTTTTATATCTATACAAATGAGCTATGCACACCACTTGGGCATTAGATATACTTGATTTTTACCATATGAAAAACTGAAGGTATAGAATTTGTGCAGTAGCACTAAGTGGTCAGAAGGTGGAGCCCCACTCCTTTATATGTACCATGAGGCAGAGATGACTATAGTACCCAGTCATACAGATTTTTGCTTTCTCTTTTCAGCTGCAGTAAAATCAGAGAAAAAATAGTCCCCCAATCCTGGGATCTGGCTGAAATTAGGGCTATATCAGCTCTATAGGGCTTCTGTTATTTAGAAGGAGGTTGTAAAGGGGCTGTAGTATGGCTCCTGCAGTATACTCCTAGCCCGGGGGCTCTCCGGGTACCCCCGTGTCCCCATTGAGTCACCCACCTCTAGGTATTAGCTTATTAGTGCTCCCTCCTGTGTTACCTCCTCAGCGCTACCACCGCACTTCCCGCTATCAGCGTTGCCGGCGGGCAGCCCGCTCCAGGTCGCCGTCTCGCCGGAAGTGCAGGCCGCAGAAGACACAGCGTTCTTTCCTGGCTCACCAAGGAGTCCCACGCAGGCTCTACCCGCAGTCCAGTCGGGGGATGGAGAGGGGTAAGCGATTGTTTCTCCACGTCAGTGTTCCAGTCACAGGAAGGAAATCTCCGGGCTCCCAGGTCACCAGAGGGCCAGATGCACCTCCGACAGGTCCCGGGCCTGCAAGCAGGCTGCAGGCGTCCGCCTTGTTCCACGGGCCCGGACGCGACCGCAGCGGGCAGGGGTCACCCTATGGGTCTCCTCCAAGTCACCACAGCCCCAGGTGAGAGTGGATGGGCTATAGGGGGTTTAGAAATGGCTGGATTGTAGTTGGGATGAGAGGAGCTCTGATGAGCACATCCTGCTCCTTCGGCTGTTAGCCATGCCCCCTCAACGGCCATGATTTTTGAAGGGATTATCTTAGCATTACTCTAAACATGCAATTCTTATTGATATACTTAGGCTATGTGCACACGCTGCGGATTGGTCTGCGGAATCGCAGGTAAAACCGCAGGTAAAATGGCCGGCGGTTTATCATCTCTACAGTGGAGGAGATAGTAAACCGCAGCAGAATCCACAGAAAAGTGACATGTCATTCCTTTCTGCGGATTCAAAACCGCAGCTTTTCCGCAGTTAAAAATCCGCAGCATGTGGATAACATAGGATAACATGCTACTGTACACTGTCTGCAGAACTGCTGCGGCCAAAACCGCAGCGGAACTGCAGCAAAAACCGCAGCGTGTGCACATAGCCTTATTATTGCACATTTTTGTTGTTTTCTCCCCCACATGGTTTGGAAACTGTTTATTTACAAAGTTAGAACAAAATATTTGGTAGAAAATCGCTCTTGAATGTTCAGTAATACTCAGTTTCCTCCGATGTGTAGTCTGAATTACCTAGGACTCGGGCTCTATACTAAAGCTTGTGTGATGTTGCTCTATAGCGGGTCCACAACTTGGAGCTCGGGAGCCACACGTGGCTCCTGGTCCCGTGGATTGTGGCTCGTGGCCGTCTGCCAGCTTGGTGCATTACTTCCAGGTTTAGCAAACTGGTATGACGAGCACATCTCAAAATGGTGACCTTTTTTTTTAGTAACCCTGCACAGAAGAGATCTGGGGATGCACATATACTGGTCTTTGGGGTTTTTAGAGATCATTTAACCCCTTTACTCCCAAGAGTGGTTTGCATGTTAATGCCCGGGCCAATTTTTACAATTCTGACCACTGTCCCTTTATGAGGTAATAACTCTGGAACGCTTCCATGGATCCCGGTGATTCTGACATTGATTTCATTCATATAACTTGCATTTATTTGTTAAAAAAAATGGAAATTTGGTGAAAATGTTGCAATATTCCAACTTTGAATTTTTATGCCCTTAAATCACAGATATGGCACACAAAAAACTTAAGTACATTTCCCACATGTTTACTTTACATCAGCACAATTTTGGAACCAAATTTTTTTTTGTTAGGAAGTTATAAGGGTTAAAAGTTGACCAGCGATTTCTCATTTTTACAACACCATTTATTTTTACGGACCACATCACATTTGAAGCCACGTTGAGGGGTCTATATGATAGAAAATACCCAAAAGTGACACCATTCTAAAAACTGCACCCCTCAAGGTTCTCAAAACCGCAAGAAGTTTATTAACCCTTCAGGTGCTTCACAGGAATTTTTTGAATGTTTAAAAAAAAAATGAACATTTAACTTTTTTTCACACAAAAATTACTTCAGGTCCAATTTTTTTTATTTTACCAAAGGTAACAGGAGATATTGGATGCAAAAGTTATTGTGCAATTTGTCCTGAGTACGCTGATACCTGATATGTGGGGGGAACGACTGTTTCGGCGCATGGCAGAGCTCAGAAGGGAAGGAGCGCCGTTTGACTTTTTCAACGCAAAATTGGCTGGAATTGAGATCGGGCGCCATGTCACGTTTGGAGAGCAACTGATGTGCCCAAACAGTGGAAACCCCCCCACAAGTGACCCCATTTTGGAAACTAGACCCCCCAAGGAACTTATCTAGATGTGTAGTGAGAACTTTGAACCCCCAAGGGCTTCACAGAAGTTTATAACGTACAGCGGTACAATTAAAAAAAAATCATAAAATCATATTTTTTCATAAAAATTATCTTTTCACCAGGGCTGTGGAGTCGGTAAGCAAAACCTGCGACTCCGACTCCTCAAGTTCCCTTACATCGACTTCACGACTCCCACATATATTGCTTATATTTAAGTGAAAAATGTATTGTAGTACAATGTGAACATCAGACATTTAATCATTTCTATGATCCAATAATCAAGATATTTAGATTAGAACATAATATATATTTATTGGAATACAACTTTAGAACACAAAAAACTAATAAAATGTAAATATGTAATACACTATGTAATATCGTTTACACATATACAGTACAGGCCAAAAGTTTGGACACACCTTCTCATTCAAATAGTTTTCTTTATTTTCATGACTATGAAAATTGTAGATTCACTCTGAAGGCATCAAAACTGAATTAACACATGTGGAATTATATAATTAACAAAAAAGTGTGAAACAACTGAAAATATGTCTTATATTCTAGGTTCTTCAAAGTAGCCACCTTTTGCTTTGATTTCTGCTTTGCACACTCTTGGCATTCTCTTGATGAGCTTCAAGAGGTAGTCACCGGAAATGGTTTTCACTTCACAGGTGTGCTCTGTCAGGTTTAATAAGTGGGATTTCTTGCCTTATAAATGGGGTTGGGACCATCAGTTGTGTTGTGCAGAAGTCTGGTGGATACACAGCTGATAGTCCTACTGAATAGACTGTTAGAATTTGTATTATGGCAAGAAAAAAAGCAGCTGAGTAAAGAAAAACGAGTGGCCATCATTACTTTAAGAAATGAAGGTCAGTCAGTCCAAAAATTTTTTTACCATGTTCGATAAATGCTAAATCTGACCTGCCATTGATTCTCCAGGTCATTATGAGTTCACAAATGGCAAACGTATAAGGTGTTTTTTTTCACTAAAATAAAAAAAAATTGTGTTTAAAAAAATAAATTCCGAAACCTTGTAGCGTCTGTTTTTCGTGATCTGGGGCTGGGTGAGGGCTTATTTTTTGTGATGCGAGCTGTCGTTTTTATTGATACCATTTTTTGGTAGATGCGATGTTTTGATTGCCCGTTATTGCATTTTATTGCAATGTTGCGGCGACCAAAAAAAGTCGTGGCGTTTTCATTTTTATTTTTCTCGTTAAAGCCATTTATCAATCAGATTCTTTATATTTTGATTGGGCATTTCTGAGCAGCAAATGTGTATGTTTGATTTTTTTTTTAATTGTTTTATTTTGAATGGGGCAAAAGGGAGGGTGATTTGAAATTTTTTTTAAACTTTTTTTCGCTTGTTTCCAATAGTTCGTTTTTGGAGACTTAAAGCTGCAATCCTCTTTTTGCTTGTGCTACACATACAAGGGCATCAGCTAAGCAGAAATGCTGCTATGAATGAGGCCATGGGGCAGCGCTCATAGCAGATCAGCAATGACAACCACGGAGGTCTCCTGCAGAGACCCTCAGTTGTCATGCCTCCCTAGCTGCACCCCGCGATCATGTGACAAGGGCGCCATTGGGCAGAGTTGGTGACATGCTTCCAGCTCAAAAATGTTAAGAGATTGACAGCAGCCTTAGGCTAGGTTCACATTGTGTTCAATGCATAGCGTTGACGGACTGCATTAACGCTACTGTCATATTGTGATCGAGTTTAGTGATCACTAGGGTGACTGGATCTCATATGGGGGGGAAAAAATGTCAGAATCTTGTTCGTCTGGACCCCACAAAACGATTCCCCTTTCCAGATATTGAGAGAGCCAAAATTTGAGCTCGACCAAACGACGTTAACCCGTGCCGCTCGTCGCTCAAAGTTTGAAAAAATCCAAATTGAGGTATTTTAAGATTTAGGTATTTTGCATAGTCTGTTAGACTATAAAGAATGTGACAACAACATTGCAGAAATAGCCCTGACCAAATTTTCGAACCATTTGTGGTATTTGAATGCAGAGTTGGTGGGATTATCGTTTTTTGATCCCACCAATACAGACAATGAAAAGTTGTTAATGGCTAATAAATTGCTCAGTAGCACAGATGAACCATCAGAGCACGCTAACCTACATGAGTTGATAATTTTACATAGTTATCTAATCTATTCTAGAGATTTTGTTAAAGTAGTTTTTGAAACGTCAGAATATAATGCTCGGCATTTGCTTACAACTTGCAGGACATATTGCTTTTGTTCTTCATCTTTTGTCAGAAGGTCGTTAAAGTCGGTTACTTCCTACCTCTTTTAATTTTTCTTTCCTAACTTTTGGATTTACAACCCTAGCATGCTCTGATGGTTCATCTGTGCTACTGAGCAATTTATTAGCCATTAACAACTTTTCATTGTCTGTAATGGTGGGATCAAAAAACGATAATCCCACCAACTCTGCATTCAAATACCACAAATGGTTCGAAAATTTGGTCAGGGCTATTTCTGCAATGTTGTTGTCACATTCTTTATAGTCTAACAAACTATGCAAAATACCTAAATCTTAAAATACCTCAATTTGGATTTTTTTCAAACTTTGAGCGACGAGCGGCACGGGTTAACGTCGTTTGGTCGAGCTCAAATTTTGGCTATCTCAATATCTGGAAAGGGGAATCGTTTTGTGGGGTCCAGACGGACAAAATTCCGACATCGATTTTTTGCGGTCACCCTAGTGATCACGCTAGCGCAGCTTCCCTATCTGTGCTAGCGGAGACGGACCCCCGAACGCTGCAGACCGCGTCCGAGGGTCCGTCACAGAATGACGGCACATCACTAACGCATGCCAATTATTACATGCGTTGGCGATGCGCTCATTTATAGCAGTGTATGGGTGCGTTAACGCATCCGTTACATAGTGTTAATGCCACTATGTAACGGATGCATTAAACGCTGCCCACAAACGCAATGTGAAGCCAGCCTTAACATGCTAACAGCCATGGGTGGATCACTATTCCATCTGTGGCTCTTAAAGGCACATGACAGCTAATCAAACCAACTGTCATGTGCTGAGAAAGATGTGGGCTCAGCGCCAGAGCCCACATCAAAGGGAGAGATATGACGTATATATACGTCAGAAGTCGTGAAGTGGTTAGTACCAAACCTTTGTTGCAAAACATTGGTCTAAAAGGAAGTCGGTCAAGAGGTGGTTTAAAGTTGAACTAATGTGTCAGATAAAAACACAGAAATTGAGTTTGGTTTGAGTTGGTATGCATACAGCACATAAACGCATGTTCCCATTGGCCATAAAGCATACAAAACCTACAAAAGACAAAGTGAGAAAAACCCTGCTGTAATTAAATAAATAAAAAGCAAAAGTGCATTTAAATAATTCAGGGTTCTTATACTGTATTTGATCAAATATAGCATAAAAGCCGTGTCAGATGCCTGAATTTATCACCCAAATAAACCACTGTGATAGTCTGAGAATGCACCATGTTAAAATTTACACTGTCTAGTCCAGGGGTCTCCTACTGGGTATGTATGCAGCATTCTTTTGCCGGCTGAGATGTGTTTTTAGATCTTTTTTTTTTATCTTCTTCTATTTACATTTTCTATTTTCAATAGCCTTCATCATATAGTTATGGTACAGTTTTATAGCTTGGTTCCCTTTTTTTTGTCTCAATTAGCCTCATAGAGTAATTCTAGCCTCCATCTTGTCCCTCATCCTGGTCCTCATCATGTAGCAATGTTCACAGTTCTGCTGCTCTTCACATACATTAGTAAAAAAAAAACCCAAAAACTATTCTTACCTGTTCCTGCTCCCTCAGCGAACAGTGTCCTCTTTACAGCAGGGTTGGCAAATGGCAGTGACTTCATACGCTGCCCGCAACTGGCACGACATCGGCTGCCAGCCGCCGATTGGCTGGTGGTGTGATGCAGAGAGTTGATCTCTGGGCTGCCACATTTCAGTTGAAATGTCAATTCATATTCAGCTGAAACCAATGGCATCTGTGGTCTATCAGACCGGGCCGCGATAGTCCTGAGAGCTTCGGTGCCTGCAGGCTACAGGGTGCTGTCATATATCATTTTGGGGTTCGGACATACGCAGCGAATGAGCCATTGAACGTAGGGGGCAAACGTGATGTGAACCCCGCCTGCAGTTCATCTATTTTTTCAGTCTGTTCTGTGATACAAACACATTTGGTGGTATTGTGCTTCAGTATTATCCACATATAGGACAGGTGAGCTGGTCTCGGTTCTCACTACATCTATATTTAACAAAATCGTTATTTTTCTCAATTGGTGGACCCAAAAATAAATACAGACCCATGTAGATCAACATTTCGGCGTAATGTTGCCTTATTCAAGAAATGTCTGTTTCTGGGCAGGTCAGGGTGTCCGGGCGACAGTGTGAAGGATCTTGAGTGGCAGAGTTCATCGTTTTTAATGACTCCGTTTTCTCCAGAGCGCCTACGTTTCACAGTGAGCACCCCTTTATTTTTCTTCATTTACATTTAAAGATGCATCAAATTTGTAAAAGAATGTCCGACACTGATCGCTTAGCTTGAGGCTGCTCTGCACCAAAAAGAACTTCTAAAATTACTCTTGTGATAAATTACTTTTGTTTCCTGTTGGAATGTAAAGAAGTTACCTGGTTTTTGGGAAACCCCTTTTCCCTGCCTGCAGTGGCTGTTTTATTTTTAAATACTGCTCTTAAGGCCTCTTGCACATGTCCATGTCTCCAGTATGGTGACAGTTTTCGCAAGTAACGGAGACACTGACTTCACTTGAATGGGTCTACGAATGTCCGTGTGTGTCCGTGGGCAAAATACGCTGACATGTCTGTTTTTTATCAGCAGCACTGGCCGCAAAACATCCCGCACACGGATGACACACAGGGATGTACCGCGCCTGAGAAGCAGTGGTACAGTTAGCACTGTTACCCGGTGCCGGGTGCTGAAGACCGCTCTCATCCTTCTCTCCTGCTCTGCCACCGAGCTGAATTGGGGTTGATTTCAGTGACTTCTTCCCACTGTGCTGAGGTCACCGCAGTTCAGATTGGCGGCAACCTCCATCATGTAATCGTCGGTCACTGATGCTGTGCTCACAGCAGCTGTTTTTCAGCCTGGATGGTTTGCATCTTGGCACCATCCAGGTTGAAAACTATTAATCCCCAGACATGGATTACGGTGTGGAACAGAACAACGGAGAGGTGAGGGAGATTGTTTTTTTTTTTTTTATTTCTGTTTTATTACAGGAGACTAGGGCTTCGAGGCAATGGGTGTTAGTTGAGTATAACTGTTTAATTTTAAATAAACTTTATACTTGTTGTCTTTATTTACAATATAACTTTAGCATTAGTAATGGGTGTCCTATAGACGCCTCTCAATTACTAGGCCGTGGGCTTGATGTCACCAGACAATACAAAGGTGACATGAACCCCACAAATATGAACCCCACTTGCCACCACTACAGGGCAAGTAGGAAGAGCTAGGCAAAGCGCCACAATTGGTGCATCTAAGAGATGTGTCTTTTCTGAGCCACTGGGCCCCTTACCGATTTGAGCTTGATTGGTTGTCAAACATGGGGAGGACCCCATGCCGGTTTTTTAAATTATTTAAATAGTTAAAAAAAAAAATGGAGTGTGTATCCCTCTACTCCTCATAACCAGCCTTGCTGATTGTGGGCAGAGAAGGGGAGAATTATGAGAGCCATCTTCTGCAATTCCTCTGGTGCCCAAATAGCATCTTCATTATTGGATCTCGGCCTTTAATTAGATGATATTTATGTAAAGCTAAGTTCCTCGCAAAGAGATTAGTTCACAAGTTTAGTGATGTCAGAGCAGAGGCTTTAAAAGGTCCAGCACTTCAATTTTTTTTTTAAGCTCATTCTAGCCTCAGCCCGATGAAGCCTGTTTAGGCAAAGCATGTCAGGGAGACTTAGGGTCCCGTTACACTAAGCGACGCTCCAACAATCCCAACAACGATACTACCTGATAAGGATCGCTGGTACGTCGCTACATGGTCACTAGTAAGCTGTCAAACAGGCAGATCTACTCAACGACACAGCAATGATTCTGACGACTCACTCCTGTGTCCCTGAGTTCTGTGTCGCCAACGAAGTCGCTCGTCGTCAAACACAGCGATGCATGCTGGCCAGCGGGACGCCAACGATCAAAAAATGGCCTAGGACATTCGAGCACAATCAGCGATATCCAGCGGGGGGGCGGTCACTGCTATGTATCACACGTTGCGAGGTCGCTGTTGCGTCACAAAACTTGTGACATTTCAGTGATCTCGCCAACGATCTCGTTGTGTGAGACGGGGCCTAAAATGATTAACCAGTTTTAGTGGTTCTGTACCCAATATTTATCTTCAAGGCTATACTAGCTAATGGACTGCAGCCATTAACTAATTTAGGATGGAGGAATGATAGCAGACAGATTCCTATATTAAGTATCAGCATCCAAACAGAATTTATTTTACAGTAATGCCATTTTAGTGTTAATTTAACATATTAGCCAAATTTCAATTAAAGTCAAGTTTTAATCACAAATCTCTTAAATTGGTCTATTTAACCTTTGGGTAATTTAATATGAAGGGACAGCTAGGTAAGCACCAATCCCTTTACTATAATGAATGCTGTACATTTATAGTAATTAATTAAGCAACATGTTAAAGGGGTTTGTCTTAGATATCGTATATTTGGCACGAAAGATTATTAATCAGACGTTGGAATAAACTCCCTTTTAAGCAAGGTGTCCATTAAACATTTCAACAGGGCTGTGGGAGTTGGTAGCCATACCTCTGACTCCTCAGCACTGCCCCCTACTGAGCATGTACATGAAGCGCAACACAGATTCATCTCAACTATCTATCTTAGATCAGAAAAAGAACAGACATTTAATAACTTTCACAAATTCTGAAAACATTTCACAAATTATGAAAACATTTACAGCACATCCTGCACTGAACCCAATGTATAATATATTATAGGAGTCTGTCCATTTTATACCGACTCCCCCTCCACAGCCCTGCATACCAAAAAGGAAGCCAGCTCTAAGTTTAAGCTTTAGACATTTTAGTGACTCTTCAAGGATGGCATCTAAATCTGGTAAGAGAATGTCTTATCCTGCAGACTGTAAGATGTTTTGTTTTTTTCCTGCCACCTTAGAGGCATCGATCTCTTTCTCAGACAGGGGCACCAAGACGAGAAAACTTTAACCAATTGGAGGGCAATTTGACAAAACCACATTTCAACTATTCGTCTCCTCCTCCTTTCTGGACTGTGGCTTTTTACCCACTTATTTCTAGCCTCACAAGTCTCTCCAAATTGTGGATCTGCAGCCACCTGTTAGATACCTGGTTTGTGACTCACAACCCAATCCCCCCAGGTGAGCATAAATAGCTTTTATCTCATTTTCCACTCAAATAATACATTATTGTGCTAATTATCGCTCTAGTTTTTTCCCCCTTTACTCAAGATTCAGAGTCCAGCTGCTTTAAAACTGATAGGTGACAACCTTTTTGTTTTTCCCTTTCCATTTTGTTTTTCCATTAGTCACCCGTATGGCCTGCCTCTGTTATGCAGTGATGGGGTGCCAGGTCAGTAGGTGGTGGCTCAATAAGAATGCTATGGTGTTTTGCAAATTATACATAAACCAGTGAAAAAAGTTTGTTGTGTGGACGGAATATTTGATTATTAAATCTGTTGCCCTTTCCCTATGACAAAGAAACACAGGTATTACATACCTGTTTTTCCATGAGACATGACGGCACCACGAGAGCAGGGATCCGCCCTTCAATGCACCCAACTAATAATGTGATCAATAGGGAGGGAATGTAAGGGTGCCGTCATGTCTCATGAAAAAACACATTACCAGGTATGTAATACCCGTGTTTTTCCATCATACATGACGGCACCACGAGAGAGTTGCAGAGATTTGTAGTCTCTTAGGGAGGGATCACTGCTTGTAACACTCTTCTCCCGAATGTGAGAGGTAGCAGATAGGTCTAACCTATATGCCTGAAGAAGGTAGACGGAGAGGACCAATTGGCCGCCTTACAGATTTGGTCAATGGAAGTGTCTGCTCTCTCCGCCCAGGATGTGGAGGGGGCTTTTAGACCCTCTGGAACAGCCCTGCCTGCACTACTATACGCTAGCATAATGGCCTCTCTCACCCATCTAGCTATAGTCTGTTTAGAGGCTTTAAGGCCCTTTCTTGACCCCTGGAATGAAACAAAGCCCTCTGCTTTCTCCAAGGTCTTGTCACCTCTAAATACCGCAGGAGACATCTCACATCTAGGCAATTGAGCCTCTCCTCCTTTTTGTTGCTAGGGTTAGGACAAAAAGATCGTAGAGGGACTGTCACACTTAGCGATGCACCAGCGATCCCGACAACGATATGACCCGCTCAGGATCGCTGGTGCATCGCTAAGTGGTCGCTAGTGAGCTGCCAAACAGGCAGATCTCACCAGCGACATATCGGCGGTCGCTACTTACCTGTCAGACGAGGCAATGAAGACGTCCTCCCGCCCGTGTCCACGCGTCGCTACAGCAGGAAGCTGACGATGAGAAACAGCCCAGGCCGTTCTCGCGCGATCAGCGATAACCAGCGGGGGAGCCGATCGGAGGCAAGTATCACACATAGCGATATCGCTAGCAATATCGCTGCTGCATCACAAAACCAGTAACGTTATAGCGATATTGCTAGCGATATCGCTTAGTGTGACGGGCCCTTAAGATTATCTCCTGAGCCCTGTGGAATCTTGGCACTACCTTGAGAAAATTTGCTGGATCTAGTTTTAACACAACTCTATCTCCATGACCTGAGTGTAGGGAAGGTCTGCTGATAATGCGTGTAAATCCCCAATCCTACGGGCCGGGCCGATGTGAGCGCCACTAGTAAGGCTGTTTTTATTGTTAGTATCTTATCTGACGTGTTCAGTGGTTCAAAAGGACTCTATGTAAAGGATGATCAAACTAAATTTAGAGCCCAGGTAGGAGGAATAGGAGATGGGACAGAGTCAGCTCTACTACAGGCTCGGATAAACCTGGCCACCCACCTATTATTTGCCAGATCACAGTTAAATATTGCTGCCAAGGATGAGATATGTACTTTGAGGGTACTGACCGCTAACCCCAACTCTAAATCTTTCTGCAGGAATTCCAGTATTGCCACTATCGGACTTCCCCTTCCTGTATTGGGCCTGAGACAGATAAGAATTTTCTCCATATCCTCCCATAAATTTTGGTAGTTACTCAGTAGCAGAAAGCCAGTAAGGTGAATATTAATTAAGCTGAGAATCCCTTTTTCTCTAGTTGTGAACTTTCAAATTCCAGGCTGTCAAATGCAGCCCGGACTTCTGAGGGTGATTGAAGGGACCCGGTGTTAGAAGGTCTTGGTCCTCTGGGAGCACCTATGGGTCCGTCGCTGACATCACTCTTAGCCAGTAGAACCATGGTCTTTTTGGCCAAAAGGGGGCTATCACAATCACTCTGGTTCTGTCCTCTCAGATCTTCCTCAGAACCGCTGGTATGAGGCATATTGGAGGGAAAGGTGTACAGGAGTCCTGATGTCCACTGCCAATGGCTTGTCACCTGGACTTAGGGAACAGAACTTCTGAATCTTTCTGTTGGCTTTTGAGGCAAATAGATCTTTTTTGGGTTTGCCCCACGTGTGTACTCTGACGGAAAACGGACTCTTTTAGGGACCAGTCTCCCTGCCTCAAGTGATTCCTGCTCAGAAAGTCTGTCTTCAGGTTGTCTACCTCTCGGATATGCAGGGCTGGAAATGATGTTCTGCCAGAGTCATGATCCTTTCTGTTATCTGCATTAATGTCCAAGAGCGGGTGCCCCCCTGGTGATTTACATACGTGACCGCTGTTCTATTCTCCGATAGGACTCTCACGTAATTTCCTCTTAAGTCTGATAACAACCCCTTTAATTAATGCCCTTTCGATTGCCAAAAGTTACTAATCGTTTGAGGATAGTTTTCTTTCCTCCTGGGCCCAGGGATCCAGGAGCCATAACGTGTCTAGGTGGGCTCCCCACCCCCAAGGACTGGCGTCCGTTATGACTACCTTAGAGGCTGTGTATGTCCAGGGTACTCCTCTCGGAGATTACTATCTGTAACCACCACCTGAGTGATTGGAGTACTGAGTACGGGAGGGTAAGCTTTCGCTCTATCTTTCCCTGAAGCTCTGTCGTTCTGCAGCACACACCATTGTAGTGCCCTTGTATGGAACTGGGCCCATTTTACCGCTGGCATGCAAGAGGTTAGGGACCCCAACGACGACATTGCTCTTCTTAAGAGTCATTTCCGGTTTCTTTATTGTTGTTACAATCAGTTGTTTGATTCTCTCCTCTGGGAGGCGACACTCCTGCGTCACTGAATCCATCGTTAGCCCCAGGAAATTCTTAATCATTTTCTGGTTCTAGCTTGGATTTTTTGAGGTTCAGCTGCCATCCCAGTGTCTGAAGTGTTTCCATCACTATTCTGACTTCTTGACAGTGGGGGAAATTTCTTCCCATTATCAAGAAGTTGTCCAGATGAGGTATTATCAGAGTATCTTTTTCTCTGAGATGCGCTGCGGAAAGAGGAGCTTTACAGCTGACCTTATAGTCTCCATCTTGAATGACGGGATTATCAGATACCTGTTGAGGCCCTTCAGATTTATAATTGTCCTCCAGGAATGGTCCGGCTGTTTTATATGAAATAGGGGGGGGGAGGAGAAGAAACTTTCCTTTCTT
This sequence comes from Dendrobates tinctorius, assembly GCF_039654945.1. Taxonomy (NCBI): domain Eukaryota; kingdom Metazoa; phylum Chordata; class Amphibia; order Anura; family Dendrobatidae; genus Dendrobates; species Dendrobates tinctorius. The sequence goes on from NW_027361758.1 coordinate 7,967,174, forward strand.
TCTTCTATCGGAACCTCTTCCAGGACATGTTTGTCTAGGAGCGAGATTACTTCCCCTTCCAGTGGTGGAATCTTAACTCCAGACCCAATCCCACAATCTGCCGGATCCAGGTGCTGGATGAGATCCTCTTTCTCAGGCTGGAAGTGAGAGAGCCTCCCTCCCATCTGAGGACTGTCACTGGGAGGATTTTTTGGTGTCCTTGGAGAGCTTACCGAAGTAGAAGTCTCTCCCTCCTCTGGATCGTTTGTCAGAGTTGTTTCTGTTTCGATCCTCGTACTGCTGCTTCTTTTAGGGCATTGTCCAAATGGTGGTCTGGTGTCTTGGGCTCAACAGGGAGGGTAAATAAACATGGCCTTCGAGGAGTCTTACTTCGCCCGGGCACGGATGTGCCTCACAGGCTGCATGGCCACTGTTAGTCAACAGGGAGGGCACTGTAACGTGGCCTCCGAGGACCTTAATATACCTTTCGTGGGTTGCTGGCATCAGGGAGGGTACATACATGTGGCCTCCGAGGCTCCTAATCTTCACCCGGCATTGCCTCACGGGCTGTCGCCATGCATTTGCTCAGGGGGGGCATGGTGAGACATGGCCCCCGAGGCAACTACCTGCACCTGGTGACGGATGCAGCAGACCAGTGCCTGCCAAAAACCATCTGACCCAGGCATCCTCTTCTTTCTTCAAGATTCTTCATCTTGAGGCTTCCCCATCAAAGACAGGAACCGCCCCTTTTATTTTGAATGTTTCCTGTTGTTGAAGGGTGGATCCCCTCTCTCGTGGTGCCGTCATGTATGATGGAAAAAGAATGTTTTAATGGTGTATTTCTTAATGGCATATTTCTTCACAATCTGAGAAACTGATCTTACCAGAGATAGTAAGTAAATCCCTTGACCCCCAATCCACAAAACAAAAGAAAAAAACCTTTGTGGAGCTGTAGTTATACTTCCAATCACTTTAAAAAAAAAAAAAAATAGTGGTAGGCCAGCCTAATTTGGTTAATCGTAACAGTGGTTAATCCAATTAGATTTCATCTACTTTGCTTGACCAGCCTCTGTTTTGTCCAAAAAAAGGACCATCCTGTTAAGTGTTGAATCGATAACAAAAAAAAAAACCATCAGAAATGACAAGCTGCCTCTGGAATGTAAAATCAAATCTTAAGGTTGTATTTTATTGAAAATATCCAGGTAAGTTAACAACTGCACTTTTGTTAATAAACATAAAACTTTACATTAGAAAATATGAATAGTGTAGTGTCTGCACAGAGGGACCAGAGCGCCTCCAACTAAAACATCAAACTCGAGCAGTCTCCTGGTTCAGACCACCAACCCTTTTGGTCTTCAGTGAAGAAATTGCGTAAAGAGAGGGTTAAATGCCTCCAACGCTGGCAGGGTGCACCTGCCATAAGAGAACTTCAGTGGCTTCCATCAAATAGTTGCATTATATTTTCATTAAAGTTGTGTCTGCTATAGACTAAGAGCTTTTAATGAGCCATGGAGAAAAAAAAATATACAGTAATGGATTTCTATTGTGACAGTGGGTTGCAAGTAACAGCATCTTGGTGCTTTATACACCCGCAGGTAAGGTTACAACCTGAAAATGGACTGGATAGAAAGAACAAGTCATGAGAAAAGGAAAACAAAATGTGGACTTCATCAGGAGAACAATGAAACACGACCAGTCCAAACTGGTTATAAAAGCTATAAACGTATGGCTTTACCCTACCCCATCCTTTCCATTACATCGCTGTAGCATTTAGAAGGTGGATTAACCATGTATACACAATGGCGAATATGCATGGTTTCTGAGCTTGTGCAGATCTTTACTCAACAGTTGCATTTACAATTCTGCATGAGGAGCTGAAATCTTCCAGCAGTCCTCCCTTCTGGTGATTGAAGTCTGGGCCCTAGTGTCTATATACAAAGCAGAATAAAGGGCAGCACATCGCTGCTCAGCCGATGGGAAGTGTCAGCCAACAGAATACAGGACTGGATTACAAGGGAAGATGTGGAGCAGATATTAAAGTACCACACTGTAGATGAGATTTACACTGTGGAGATAATCTTGAGTGGGCACTGACCACACTATTACTTTCAAATCCACAGGATGATGTTTCCTTGTTAGCGCAGCTAAATCAGTAAGAAATCTGCACCGAACCGTGGGCTCAAACCCTCAAAATGCAATGTATTTACTGTTCTGTGGGTGACATCCTACCCCGAATTGGGGTTTAATGCTTCAGTCCTACGCTGCTGCCCATAAAAAGTGACTATGAAGCAGTGGCTTATGTATATCCAGGATGGCCATCTGCAGTAAACGGCCATACCTTTCAGAATTTGCATAAATAAAATAGCAGTTTTCATTTACCTCTTTTTAAACTCGATTTAAGGTAGGAAGTGAATAAAACTCTTTGTAACTAGGAGGATGGGAACCTGGACTTTAACAAAAGCAGCCCTTCCTGGCAATCCGAGCCGATCACATAAGATATGCAGTCTTTGTTTCCCGGAGTCCAGAAGTAAGCAGTTAGTCTAAGGCACATCAAAGCCACGTGCATATATTACAGAACGCATCGCTGTCCGACCAGCCAGAAAAAAAATTTGCATCCGCACAATTTGCATTTAGTCTACAGATTTAGTAACATTCCAATCCCTGAATGATCCTGTTAATGTCCTACGTATATTTCCGGTAACATGACTATCATCTTGTGTTACGTTATTGTTAGTTGGGTACAAGATCTGCGGCGCACACCTGCACAGGCCTCTTAGGAGATCACAGAAAACCTGAGGATTTTGGCAATGGACCAGTGCATTTTACCTTGTTCTTCCTCTACTTTCAGCTGATTTAATGTTACCAATGGCCGTCACCTAATAACTGCTCATTCCAATGCAGCATTCACGAGTATAATTCAGCATGGATAAAAAGCAACACAGGAAAGTAGAAATCCTTCTGGTCAAGATGCTCTCCCTTTGTCTGCACCCTAAACCTACAAAATCTCTCCAACCACCCAACACAAAAATAATTAGTTTACAAGCCAAATGGCCTGTAATTTCCTTCTGCACAGAGAAGGTAGCAGTGGCCAGTCATTAAAAAAACAAAAATCAATAGTCCCGTGGCTTGCAGTATATACCAATATGTAGACATTTCATACATATCCAGCTCACAGAAAGATAGAAATGGTGTAAAGATGGGAGCACCAATGTTTGAGGTGAAACTCATGCTGTATCACTACAAAATGAAGCCAGCGTTGGGAGGCAACCGTTGAGGTGGTCTTTGAGGAAGAGCCGGGGGATACTGAGGTGTGTATGGAACAGGGTAGCCAGGTTGCGGCATCAGACCAGGAGGCTGATATCCTATCCGTGAGGGAACAGGAGGACAAGGGGACGCTGCGTACGGGAGCCCCGGAGCAGGCTGCTGGGCGGCCATTGCAAAAGGAGTTGGATACATTCCAGCTTGTGCAGGTTGTGGTGGCAGTGGGACAGCTCTTCTCGGCATGACGGTGGGTGGTGTATTGAAAGGTGCCGGGTACGATGTTGGAGGGCCCTGGATAACTTCAGGTGGTCTTGATTGTGTCTGCATAGAAACCTGAGGGAGTCTCTGTCCTTTTAGCACCATCTCTTGAAGTTTCTCTATTTTCACACGCCGTAAATGTGCCAATTTGCGCTTCGATAAATATTCATCAATAAAGGAATCCATCTGGATACCGCCATCAAGAAAGCTTTCAGCCATATTCTATTAAAAAACAAAACACAAGGTTATACATTTAGGATTACCTGGCAACAGAACCTGTCATTTTCCATATTTCTGGATATATTTGGCCTGAAACAATTCAATTTTCACACAAGTCCTATAAGTTGATAAAGTAAACCAAAACAAAGGAGTCAAAGATATCAGTAGTGTTTTTTTTGTGGGAGGAAGGGGGAATAATCTAAAGTCTAAGTGATAAACGTATCAAAGTATGAACTTTTGCCTTCAGTATCTGATGTAATCTTGTGCAGCAATTATCTAAATTTGTCCAGTAACTGTTGATTAGTAGTGATGATCGAGTGTGTTCGGATAAGGTGTTATTAGAGCATGCTCGAGCCTTGATAGAGGTGCTGTGGCTGCTGAACAGCTGTGAGACATGCAGGCGTGGGACTACATAGTATTCGAGCACGCCAAAGACACTATTAAGGCACAAAAGTGCTCAGATAACACTTATCCGAGCATGCTCACTCATCACTATTGATTACTGCTGCAAATCGGCTTGAAGGAATTTTAGCCCGTTCCTCCATACAAACTGCTCCAACTATTAAGCTGGTGGGTCTTTTTCTCTTTATGAACGGTTCAGTTCCATTGCTATGGGGTTAAAGTGAGGACTGACTTGACCATTCCAAGACTAATATTTTGAACAGCAGTCATCAGTATTTTATAGCCAAAATTAATGGCATGATGTAAAGGTGCTTTAATGCTGACTAAATCCTCACCATTCTTGCACAAATCTGTTTTAGAGGAATCCACAGCTTAAATTATATGCCAATGAGTTGCAAGTGAAACAGATGGGCACCACACCTATAGCCTTCCCGCCTCTCTGCTTTTTGCCGCCCGCTGTCACTCTGACTGACAGGTCACAGAAACATGAGAGACCAGTCAGACTGGAGGCAGTGAATAGAGGCAGGAGAGCTGTAAATACACCACCCACCCTCTGCACTTGCAATTCATTTACAGTTTTAAACTATGGATTTCTCTAAATATATTTTTGTAAGAAAGGGGAGGATTTAATCAGCATTAAAGTGTCTTTTTAGGCCATGCCATCAATTTGGGACAAGTTCTTTTTAAATTAAAGCATTGTGCAAGAAAGGGTGAGCACGTGTCCATGGGTCTCTGCAGAGCACCTTCTTCAGGATTGCTATTGGAATCACAGAAAGGCATTGACCACTGCCAGAAATCTACCTTTACATCCATCCAAAGGGTCTATTGAATGGACAGTTTACAGTCAGATGGCTTAGGCTAAATGCACACGTTGCAGAAAATTTCTGCACAAAAACCTGAATCCCTTCTCAGAAACCGCACCTATTTTGCCGTGGCGGTTTTTGCGCGTTTTTTGCGCGGTTTTGATGCGTTTTTTACCGCAGCGGTTTCTAAACGCATGGGAGAAGCCAAAACCGCGGAAAAATCCGCAAAATTAATGAGCATGCTGCGTTTTTTACCGCGATGCGTTTTTTTCGCGGTAAAAAACGCATCAATGTGCACAAAAAGTGCAAAATGCATAGAAATGACTGTGCAGCTTATTTTTAGCGGTTTTATAGTGAAAACCGCGGTAAAAACCGCTAAAAAAACGCTGTGTGTGAACACAGCCTTAAGATAAAATAATGCTACTCCTAGAAACAGTCATTTTCTTTGTTTAAAGAAAATATGTCAGCAGGGATTTTGCTATGTAATCTGACAGCAGCATAGTATAGGGCAAGAAAGCCCCATTCCAGGCATGTATCACTTACTGGACTGCTTGGTGTAGTTTTCGTAAAATGTTTTGTGTGATATAGATGTAGCAGAGAAGATTTTTGGGTTGTGTATAATTCCACCCACACATTTGATTGGCAGCTTACAGATTTGTTGTACACTGGAAGCTGCCAATCAGTGTTTGGGGCCGGAGTTACATAGATTAGCCTGACTGGTGTGCACATGAGATGTAGTGCGGTAGTGATAATCTGCTGATAAAACACTGATTGTATTAAAACTAAAAACACAGCCTAATAAGCGACACATCGCTGGAATTAGGCTGCTCTCAATACATCGCAAAAACCTGCAGACTGATTCCCTTTAAAGTACAGAAAAACACAATTTCCTATTGACCAACACTACATATGTTAGCACACCCAAGAAATACCGCAAGATATGTGCTATTGTAAATTCTATAATTCTCACAGCTTCATTCATTAATTCAGGCAATACCCCAAGAGCTGGAAGAGTCACAACATTTGGCACCTCTGAAGCTTTACATAATGTCTTTTATGGTAAAACTGCGATGGCTTCAATAGAGCCTTTAGTGTGCTAATGGGTGTACTGCAATCGCTATGTTGTAGCAACAATGGATTTAACATCTGACACTTCAGAACATCACATTTCCAGTTAGTCCAGTCTGTTAGTCTTGGGCTAATGATTTGTCACAGAAGTGTCACTGCACACGTTCCAGTATCTCACTCTTTATGCAGAAGACATCTGACGGGTTTCCTTAGAGTGGCGACAGACACTAATTTTCGAAGTCAAGTCACATCAGCGTTTCTGTTCAGTAGTTTTGTAGATCTTACATTTCCACAAGGGATAAGGATTATTGTGGAAGAACTAAGGAACAGTAACTATGCGCCTAGTGCCTGACATCATGAGCATCAATTCCTCATGGATGTGATCAGACACCTGGATAAAGCTGGATGATAGGAGTTACCTCCGTCTCTTCCTCGATCTTTGCGCCTTCAGCCTGCAGAAGTGCCAATAAGGTTTCCAGTGATGCATTAACAGACTGCTGATCTGGAGAAAAGAAATTATAGTAGAAATTAATGTAATCCTAAAAGGGTAAACAGAAAAACAAAAAGTGAAAGGTAAAAGATTGATCATTAAGGGATGGCAGTTTTAAAGACTAAAAATTGGAAAGGCAATCAACTGATGTGCTGTGAAAATAAAAGTATTCGTCTGGAATATTTACACAGTGATTGGACTGCAGTCACACTTGTCAGAACTAGATCGGGGGTACATAACCTAGGCTGTGGAGGCACTGTAAATTTTGGTCGAGGGGGAGTCGTGGAGTCGGTATAAAATGGACCGACTCCTAAAATATATAATAAATTGGGTACAGTAGTACAATGCAGGATGTGCTGTAAATGTTTTCATAGGAATTTGGGAAAGTTGTGAAATGTCCAGTAACTGTGTTCTGTTCCTGAACTAAGGATCTCAGCTTTTAGTGGAGAGGAATCTGTGCTGCACTTTATGTACATGATCAGTAGGGGGCAGTGCTGTGGGGCCAGGAGTTGGAAGTCAGGGAAATTGAGGAGTCGGTGGTTTGGCTCACAGACGTTACAGGCCTGCACATAACAGTGAGAGACTCTGATTGATGTGGTGAAGATCTTACCCAGCTTTGTCTTCTTTAACTGATGCGCTTCCATTAACACCTGCAGTTCCTGGTATTTCTGGGTGAGGGTGGCTTTCCGGCTGTCCAGCTGAGGCTGGTAAAGCAGGTTTGCTTCAGCTAAACTTCTGTTCCCAGCAAGCGTCATTTCCTTGTCGAGCTGTACGTTCTGCGCCTACAGAAAGACAAACAGCCACAATGTAAAGGCAGGGCAACTCACATACAGGCCATTGCTCTCCAGCCTGCACAAGGCATGGAAAGACATGAAGCTGTATAACAGATGGGTGGTCACAGACTACCCCCCCAATCTACACACTCAAAATCCAAGGCATTTTATAGTTCATTTTGTGATATCGGACCACACTGGCTCTGTCTGCGATTCCTTCAGCACTTAGTGAATTGAGGCCATATCCACTCCGTCGGAGCCAGCCCTCGATTATTAGGCCTTCAATGATCAGCCAACAATGTCATACACAAGAGTCAATCAGGAAAGATCGCTCTTATAGACACTCAAAACGGCTGTAAGGTAAGTACATTTCCATATACTGATCTGTAAGAACAGCCAGACATATGGAAAGAAAATTGTTCTATTAGCGCTGAACATGTCACAGAATCAAACGTTCCTTATGGACCGTGAAAAGATGGCTGCTGAAGGGTGGCATTAGTCTGATCGCACATTCATGCTCACAGGACAGTCATTAACATGATCATATGACTAAGCTCTTGTCATGTGGAAACTTGTGCTGCTGATAAAAGGAGTCTGTCACTACATTTCTCCTATCTAAAGTATTAACATGGGCATACAGCTTATATACTGCTGAAAAGAGTGATTCCTGTATGTCAGATAAAAGCTGATATCACTTTATGTAAATTACCTCTTCCAGGCTCTGGGAAGGATGTTGTCTGGAAAGATAACTCTGCCTCCAGAGATTATTTTACATGAAGGGGAGTTACCAGTGTGAGGGCCACGCTCTACTCTCCTAATCTCACAGCAGAGCTGTGCGTGACTATTGGTGATAAGAGAGCATGCTCGGAAAAGGTGTTATCCAAGCACAATCGTGTCGTAACCGAGTATTTTGGCATGCTAAAAAACTATGCTCGAGTCGCCGCAACACATGTGGGTATTGCCTGCTTGTTAGGCAATCCCTGCATATGTTGCAGCTGTCGAACAGCCACGAGACATGCAGCTGTGGCGACTTTTTTTTGGAGAACACCAAAAATACTTGATTAGGACACAAGCGTGCTTGAATAACACCTTATCCGAGCACGCTCGTTCATCACTAGTGAGTATAACTGACATCTGCAGGTTCCTCTCAGCTCCAGCTCACAGGCAGACAGAGCTGCAATATTGTCACAATACAGCAGAATTCAGAGAGAGAAGAAAAACCTGTTTGCAAGAAGACACCTTTCATCTCTTCTGTGTCAGTTGACCCCCAGACATTGGGATCTCCCCATCCATGTAAAATAAGCTCTGGAGGCAGAGTTATCTATCAGGCACCATGCTGCCTAGAGCCTGGAAGAGTATAGTATAATAAGAGAAAAGGTTCTGTGAAATAAGACATCCTATCACAGCTATCAAGGCATCAATTTATTCAGCTTCCTATGACATACATGCACACAGACGGCTTAGGAGGGTTGATCCTACTGACAGATTCCCTTTAAAAATCATTTCACCTGATGAACAAGTGCTTTTCTTGTTTGCTGGCCTGTTTAGACAGGCAGATTATTGGGAAATAAGCATTCCTATTAACACTCATCACTGATTATCAGCCAGTGTATAAGGGCACAAATGCCTACAATCCATCAAGCATTTTTCTGTAGTAAAATTGCTTGAAATGTTACAAAATGTCTTGACTTTTGGCATTTTTAAGCCAGTCCTGTTATCTTTTTAGAGAATGGGCATTGCTTCACTGGAAGGGACATGACCAAGAATGCAAATTTATCATAATTTATGCTAAAACCAGAAATGTACTCCACTGCAGTATTACTACTTGCGGTGGTGCAAAGCAGCTGTAAGATGCATCACTCTTAATAGAACTGGTACATCTTACAACAGCACACTTCATCAAGACTGGCGTACAACTAACAGTCCTTGTAAGTCATGGCCTAGGTTTGGGCTTTGTTTGTTGATGGCTGGATACACAGAAATGAGCTGACAATCTAATGCCAGCCTAACTCATGACAGATGCAAGAGACCATTGAAGCCAGTGCGGTGTGACATATTCCCTGTTGCTTTCTGTCACATAATCTTGCTATTAAACTCTGACTAGGATCTGCCAACATTACCTTACATTAATGTACATGGGCTGACTTATGGCATATCTAGATCTAAAGGTAAAATTCACAAGACTTTTCTACCATGCAAACGTTGGAGAGACAGAGCACAGGCCTCTACTTACATAGGAAACTTATGGAAAGTTAGCAGCAAGTCCGTACATACAGATGCCACTGTCCGGTAAATCCTACTACGAACGTTGTACAAAGCAGTATTTCATGAAAGCCGGAGGCTATGTGCACACGTTGCGGAATTGCTGCAGAATCTTCTGCAGGAATTCCGCAACTCCCTGCCGCAGGAAATATGCTAGAATTCCACATATGCAATTCCTGCGTATTTCCCGCGTTTTAATTAGCGTTTTGTAAGCGTAATTAGCTTGCAGAATGCTAGCGTTTTCCAAACGATCTGTAGCATCGCTTGGAATGTGATTGACAGGTTGGTCACACTCGTCAAACATAGTGTTTGACAAGTCTGACCAACTTTTTACTATTGAGGCCGCCTATGCAGCATCAGCAGTAAAAAGATATAAAGTTAAAAATAATTTAAAAAAAAAATAATGATATTCTCACCTTCCGGCGTCCCAGATCCTCGCAATGCTCCCGGCAAGTCCCGTTCCCAGCAATGCCTTGCGACAATGACCTTTGATGACGTAGCGGTCTCGAGAGACCGCTAGGGTGTCGAGAGACCACGACTTCAAAGGCATTGTCATAAGGCATTGTTGCTAACGGGACTTGCGGGAGCTTCGTTGAGGCCTGGAGATGCTGCGCGGGACGCCGGAAGGTGAGAAAAACACAATTTTTTATTTTAATTCTGTTTGTTTTTTTTTTACAGGGATTTGGTACCCAGAGCCTGGAGGAGTCTCCTCACCTCCAGATTCTGGGAACCATCCGCACATTTTCCGCTTGCTTTGCGCATGGTGGCCATAGCCACATGCGGAAAGTAAGCAGAACAATGCTTTCCTATGTGTGCGGAATTCCCGCGATTCCACACAAAGAATGAGCCTGCTGCGTATTTTTACGTGATGCGATTTTGCCACGGAAAAACACGCAGCATTAGCACAGCATGTGCGGAATGCCATTGAATACAATGGCTTGTTCATTTTATGCGTTTTTGCTGTGAAAAAAACGTGGCCAAAACGCATAAAATCCGCGGGAATTCCAGATGTGTGCACATAGCCTGACAGTTTCAACATTCCTATTAAAATGTTACTTTATTCTGAAAGAATGTGATGATCACCAGAATTTTTTTTTGTATGACTGGCTATATGATGTACAACATTGCTGCACATTCAATGTACAAATGCTATTTCCAGCTAGATAACATTACTGCCCTCCTGTTGATGGAAGCTCCTAAGCCTACTCCTTCTGCAAATTTTGCACCTGCCTTCAATGCGAGTATCACGGATGCAAGTCCTGGCCCAACTACGGGTCTGATGATCCAAACGGTCTCACAGATTACAGTGATCCTTCAGGCCATTAGTCGGCCAGGAACATGCAGCTCAGATATAGGCACAGATGTGCGCTTGGATTACACCTTTCTCAAACTTGTAAACTGTTGTCACCAACATTTGATAGAATATCTTTTCTTTTACCTGTAAATTTTTTGTATTAAAAATTTTATCAACTTTTGACAAGTGGAAATAGATCAGGACCAACATTTGCATTACATAAAAAAGAAATAGAGAATTACATTGGTTCACCAATCAAAATATAGCAAAGGCGGAAACAAGTCTTCTAAATGTAAACTTAAATATACAAACATATGGACAAGACACACAACAGAAGGAAGGGAACGGAAGGAGGAAGAGTAGGCTCCAAAACAAGGGGAAACCCAAAAAGGAAGACCAAGTGTAAATAAGTCAACTTCCAAAAGGAATTATAGAAACCAAACAAAAGGGAAGTAGAAGACAAAAATAAAATATAGAATTTTATTAATCACAATTAAAATGTACAATATATCAAGAATTAATGTAGAACAAGGCAGAGTGTACCCAATGTCGCCATACAAATGGCCCCCACTATTCTTTCCACAGCACATCTCATTTTGAAGATGAAGCTTAATTATTTGGGATAAACCCCGGGTCCTCAGATTTATTTCAGTACTGTAACAATAGTTGTTTTTTTTTTTAGCACTATGCACTTTGGCATGAACTCATGAAATCTGACACTATTTTGGCACTATGCACTTTGTATGATATACTTTGACGCCATGAAGTGTCCTGCACGGATCCTAGTTTCCACTCATGCATCCACATGGATTTATTATTGTGTTATTAGTGGTTATAATTTTGGCCCGCTATTAATGTGGTGTCTCCACTGCTTGTTATACCTGTCCACTTGGTTTCATTTGTATGGCGACATTGGGTACACTCTGCCTTGTTCCAACTCAACTTAAAACTTTCCACCCTCGCATTTAATTTTGAATCGCCGTCATGTATTCTATCCTTCGGGTGTCGGTGACTCTATACAGTAGATGAAGATGCGAGGGGGGCAGTTTTGCCTCCAGTTGAGAGCGATCAGGCACCTAGCATTTTAACACCCCATCTTAACAGTTCAACTCTGCTGCACTTCCGCTCCGCCGGAATAGAGATGGGTTCGTCCAATTGTTGGCTGCGGATTGTCACATGGTGAATACTAGACAAACCCTTGGTCCTCACTTGCTGTGTGGCTACACTACATGCAGTTTTTGGACAGGTGGTATATGTACAAGGAAAATGTAGTTTGATGGGTTTCACATGCATAGGCCATTAGATTAAAAAACAAAATGCATTTCTGATTGAGGTAAACGCATACACAGTCACAGCTGCATGGCAAACTATTACTAAGTGTCCGACACCCTAAGGGAATATTCAAAAACTAATTGACAACTGTGATAATACTGGGGCTCACTAGTAACCTGGGAATATGCAGAATACTGAAAATTCCCTGAACATCTGCATGTATTAATATACGGATTTTAGGTCTTATAATAGGTAAAAATCAGGAACAGAATAAAGCAGAGTACGGACTTTATGATCTACTTCTTTCTCTTCTGCTCCTTGTGACTCCGGTCTTCCACCCGCCATTTACACGTATTGTAGACTTTCAGTGTCAAGTGTTGCCTAAAGAGTTACACTGGAAAGCCGATAGGTTGCATAACACATGACATTTCTAGTGGCCACACCTTGAATTAAAGTGATCTCTGTACTGTGAAATCTACAGATAAATAATGAAATAGTTACATGTAATCAGGAAAGAACTGTGCAAGCAATGACTGGCAGCAGGACAAACAGCACATAACCGACAGGGACTGGGAGCGATGCTTCCGCAGACAGTATTAACACTTCCCAGCAAGTATGAAGCTTGTCACTGTCCAACTGATTAGCCTACCATAAAATGAAAGCCTGCCTTTCTAATGATACCTGTATGCAGATTAATAAAGGCGAAACAAGTAGCAATATAAATATCCGTCCCCTCTTTGTTACGGCTAGAGAAGGATGACGCTTTACAACAGGCAGTGGGCAGCAAGTTACACAGAAGGGAAACAAACTGGCTGGCAGGCTAGAGTGATTTTTCAGGGCAAGACAATACTATATTAAAAGTTAAGCGATTTCCAGATTAGGTCTATTACATTATCAATTGAGATGATGACTTTGGAAGTATAAGAACCAAATGGATCATTTGGAAAGAACCCCAATGGCATGATCGAATGAAATACTAATATGACACCCTAAGATGGGACCCTGCTGTGGCTGTGTGTATATATGCAATTGTGGTTTACTCTATGAGGGGAACAAATGCGACATTTTTTTTAGAAACTGTATATTGGAAAATCTCTTCCCATCACATTCCTGGCAGTTTACCGCACTCATCATTAAATGCAACTGGGGATTAAATGCCTCCATTTAAATTAGAGGAAAGTCAGCCTATCAACTGATGTGTATGCGGGCCTCCAGCGGCATGGTGTGTTTTATTTTTTTAATTTTCAGGGTAGATATGAAAGTTGAAAACACCTGACTGCTGGACCAATTGGAAGTAATGCTGCTCAACTTGCTGATCACCTCATCTTTCCTATAACATATAGATGTTAAACATAAGACAGCTGGGCAGAGTAGTGTGTTCACAAAATAAGGGTTGGGGTAATTACACCTCACTCCTGCAGCGTCTCATGCCTATTACTGCAGCTACGCTCAGTTAAAAGCCTTATTTTCCCTACTATAAGGCCTGTTTCACACTTACGTTTTTCTCGGCCGTTGGGAGCCACCAAAAAGGCGGAGAACGGATCCGTAGCCATGGAAACACCAACGGGGGGGGGGGGGGGGGGGGGAGAGTTTTCATCCAGCAGCGAGACTGGATTCAGGGTTAAACTTGTTGCATTGTCCGTTCGGTGATCTCAGCGGACGCCAAAATTTTGGCGGATCCGCACAAATACGGATGCAACGGACGATCGTCAGTCAAAATCCGCCGATAATGAAAGTCAATGGGGAAAAAAACGGATCCGCCAAGAAAAATGGCGGATCCGGTTTTTTTGCAAATCGGCGGATTTTGACTGATGGTGACAAACGGATGTGTGAAACAGGCCTAAGATGTTGGGCCAAAATCTGCCACAACTTCCTTACTAAGTGGCTGACAACCAGTACAGACTCACCTTACTCATTGTTTTCCCAGCACAACACTGCCAGTAGTCACCTGATATGCAGGAAATTGCAGTACAACTTCACCAGAATGGAGCCATGTGGAAAAAGGCCACAGGGATCGTTGTCAATTTGTGTTTGTCGTGACATGCAATGACAAGGTAAGATAAGAGTGCCCCTTTACTATAGGAGGAAATTGCTCAATTTTATTCCCTTTAGAGCATCACAATTTGTTTTGTATTTTTCTTCTTTTTAAACTTATAGTATCAAAACTGGGCATATCTGCTGGGGATAAAAATCTGCTGAGTAAAAATGTTTTTTTTTCCACTGAATCAGCATTATTTATAGGGTCATATAATGGATAAGGCATTGTAATTAGGGAGCCAGCAAAGATTTCCTTATTTTATTGACTGTTGATCAATCAGCGATGATGCCAACCAGTGGACTGCAGAAAGTAACTGGTGTTACCAAGTAGAATTGTTCTGTTTGAAACCTATGGCTAAAAAACAAGAAATCCATACATATTCCGATTGTCAAGATACTATGTTGATCACCAAGAAAAATCATATGAACACAGCAGCAACGCTAAAAGGAAAGAGCAAGCCCCCACCATAGTTTATAGCAGCGTTCTCAGTGCGTGATGTAGTGATACAGCCCTGACCTCTTTGTCTAAATAAAAAGCAAAAATGACTGACATCTTTCAGGCAAGGTCCATGTCGGGGAGGGTCAGCACAGCTGAGTGTAGCTATGTCACATTACAAACCCTTCCATAAGCTCTACTACTCTCGTAGCACTCTCAGCTCTGCTATACTACTGCCACTCCCCGCACACTCTCCAGAAATGTCTCAGTAATCACACTTATGTCTCTTGTGCTCAACTTGTAATTGCTCTGCAGTGAGATCATAGCAGAGTCTCATTGCATTAGGTTACTCATGTGTGAGGTGTAATGACACCTCTGATATCACAGCAGAGCAAGTACAAGATGCCAGAGCACAGCAGAAATAAGTGTGATGACACTCACTAATCAGGAAAGCTGATGAAGGGTTAGTAATGTGACACAGCTAAACTCAGCATCATTGCCCCTCCCTCACACTGACTCATCCATGAGCACAGATAGGAGATTGGAGGTTACATCTCACACACAGAGAAACCTGCTCTAAATAAAGGTGGGTGTGTGTGCTTTTCCTTGAGTGTTGCTGCCTGCTTATGATTGGTCAACATTATAGTGATGAGCGAGTGTGCTTGTTACTCGAGTTTTCCAGAGCATGCTCAAGTGTTCTCCAAGTATTTTGGACATGCTCGTATATTGTGTTTGAGTCCCCGCAGTTTGAGTCCTCGCAGTTTCATGATTTGCGACTGTTAGACAGCCTGAATACATGTGGGGATTCCCTAAAGCCGTGCGTCGCTTAGAAACCCGCTATTTACCTTGGTTACCAGCTCCCTGCACCAGCGCACTGGTATCTAAGGTACACAGCGTCGTCACAGGTGCCGATCGCTGGTGAAGCTGCCTTTTTGGCAGCTCACCAGCGATCATGTAGCTACACACCAGCGATCCTGACAAGTTCATATCGTTGCCGGGATCGTTGGTGAGTTGCTATGTGTGACGGGACCCTAACACACAAGCAATCCCGGCATGTCTTCAGGTTGTCTAACAGCCGCAGCTGCGGGGACTCAAACATAATATACGAGCACGCCCAAGATACTCGGAGAACACCAGAGTATGCTCGGAAAACTCGAGTAACGAGCACACTTGCTCATCACTAGTCATCATCATACGGGAACACTGAGTACACGTCCCCAGTAAACATTCAGATAAAATTTAAAAAAAAATTACTGTAAGTTCAAGTATTAACTCATTAGGTCCCAAATAATTTGATGGCCAACATCACCACCACACAGAGGAAAATAAAGAAAAGTGTTATTCCGTTTAAGTGTGCCCAGTTAAATGTGAAAAATTTGGTGAAAGGCCCCATTTAAACTTAAAGATAATGCTTTTCAACGGCACATATGTAAACAGGTAATATGCGGCCAAAACAATTAACGATTGTTCTATGTACATGTAATTCCAGTCAGCCTGTTCTAATGGCCACATTTGGACAGTGTAAATGGGCCCTTACAATCTAAATCAATGGCAGTGTGTCCTCCCACAGAGTTCCAAAAAGCAAAAAACGGCTTCCAATATTTTTGGAAAATTCCCATTACACCTATAGTCTAGTTACCCCACACACAATATTTATTTATAATCTATGACATCTCCTGTCACGCAGCGCAATGTAACCTACCGTAATAACGTCTGAGTATTTCGCAAAGCACAAAGGGGGTAGCCAGTGAAAAAAGTCATCTATCCACAGAACAGACGATAACCTACTGATTTCATTCCCGACAAAAAAACCTTTTGTCTCCATTACAAAACGGATGCCTTCCCACCGGTCCATATATTTTATATGGAACTACAGGAAAAAGCCAAGCCCGGCACTTGGCAGGTCCATAGTGAATGAATGGAGCAGCGGTCAAGCTTGAGCACCGCCATTCTATTCTTACAGGGATTAAAGCTCCCATTTTGCCTACTCATACGAGTCCCAGTGGTCGTACCACCACTGAGCAAGAAATCAATTATCCTGCGGACTGGCGATAAAAAGGTCATCTGCTGAAAACATGTTAAGGAGCAATTACACTGTAAGCTTATGAATGACCGTTCCTAAGTAAAGTTCGTTTCCCAATAACTGTACAATCTAAACAAGCAAAACACTTGTTTGTGGGGTGACATTATCTGGTAGTTTGCACTAAAGATTAGAGTTTTGTTTTTTGTTTTTAAATTGCAGGATGGGGGCACATCATCAACAGCTGCAAAGTTTAGGTACAAGCTTTTCTTTATATACTTATAACACACGTGAAATGTATACGACACGGTCACCAAGAGACTAGGAGCAAACACTGAAGGTGCTAATGATAGGACAGGCAAAGTAAGGAAGGACACTGAAGAGCAAAAACTGGTGTTCAAGGTCATCAAATATTGAAAGAAACAACAACCATTGTGCTACAGTACTGGCCAAGGGGATTACAAGGAGAGTTCATTAGATAGAGTGGCTGCCAAGTTTCTGCCAGCAGCTGACCCCGAGCGGGCAAGCCATCATGTGATCTTGTAGGATTAAGGACTGGGGAATCGTTTCTAGCAGGCAGAAGGCTTCCAACTTATTTGTAGCTACACATAGGACGAGTTTATAAATTGCGGCCACATTGCTGACATGCAAAGTGTCCCTGTTTGTAAATGACAGCAGCTAAAAGCACTGTGATCATTAATGGCCATCTCACTGCATATCCTTGTGACCATTAACAATCAAACAGCTATTAGCAGCTGCCATTTACAAATCGAACCCCTCAGCATATCTACGTCATTCTCAGCCACATTAAGCCCGCAACTTGTCAACAATACGACCACAATGCATGTGAACACAGCCTTAGCATGGGAGAAATGGCAAATAGAGTTGAGCGACTTTGGTCGGATCGGGTTTCATGAAACAAAATTCGTTTCAGATGAAACTGATCCGACTAGGGCAAAAAAAAGTCGGAGTTTCGTCCGAAACCCGACCCCAATGCAAGTCAATGGGGAATAAAAGTCGGCATTGAGTGGATGACATTCATCGGACGAAACTCAGACTTTTTTTTGCCCTAGTCGGACCAGTTCCATCTGAAACGAATTTTGTTTCATGAAACCCGATCCGACTAAAGTCGCTCAACTCTAAAGGCAAAGTTATAACAACCAAAAAGTAGTAAAATGCACAACAGGAACTTATTCTTAAAGGGAATATATCATCCCCTAGGACGTACATGACCTATTAATATGGGCATACAGCTTCCACTTCAGTGACCACTGGCGTGTGCGACAAAGGGCTCTCCCCACTACCTCCCTGCATAGTACACATGGTTCCTAGCGATGACTATACAAGTAGGACATCTTATCTGTGAATACACTGCCCATGGAAGGGAGGAAAAGGTATGGATTGTGGAAGCAGTGCAGGGCGCAGGTGCGGGATTCAGACGCCACAACTGACGCTGATGGGAGGGGGTGATAGTATACTGAAGACAGGAGGTGCACCGCACACCCCAGAGCCTGGAAGAAATGTTTAGCATAAAGAAATGAAATAAGATTACTCATCAACAAGACCACTATTATGCGGCATACAGGTAGGACTAGTTTAACATTTCTATCACCTGTATGCCCATATACATTCCGGGGGGTGTTTGACAGATTCCCTTTAAGGACGGCATCACACACAACGTAGAAAAATACGGACCGTATTACGGCCGTAATACGCATAGATGGTCCCTAAATAGTGGTCCGTATGTCATCCGATGTCAGGGTGTGGCCGCGTATTTTTCCCATGTAAGCATCCGTATGTAATCCGTATGCAGAGAATTTCTCGCAGACTTGCAAAATGGACATATAATGGAGCTCTATGACAGGTTTTCAAACACCAACGAAAGAATAGATATATACACATATATATGTATTCTATGTGTATATATCTATTCTTTTGTTTCTTTATTAAACCTTTCATTTACTGAATCTCGCACTGAATTGCAGGCTTTTCTAAAGGACACCAGGTGCGTATTTCTCGCAAGTCACACTTGTTCCGTGTGCAATGCATTTTTTTAACGCCTCTCACTCATCCATATGTCTCGCTAGTGTGACGCCAGCCTAATAAGGTTACTAGTGTTCACGGGGCTGATAATATGCACAACCTGAGATCCATGAAGAGACCAAATAAAAGTCTCCTGAGTCAGAGGTTGCTTTCCTAGCTACTCAACCTTTAGATAGCCATACAATCTGCTGTCATCAGCTATTTTGCCCCCTTAAAATATATGTGCACACTGGTCAGATGAGTGTGCATGAGTTCTGAATAGGGAGAGAGGAGCAGGCATGTACCAAATACCTCTAGGTTCAGCATAACGTCAGAGAAAACAATATAGACACGTTCAGATCTAAAATGTCAAATCTTCCTTTAACATCTGCCATAGAGGAAAAGACCACCCATACACGTTAGATGGTCAGCGGGTAGAGATTAATCAAATTCGGCGCCTTCTATATTAAGATATGTGTCAGGACAAGACAGAAAAAGGACACTGCTACTAGTGGTTTGTGTGTGCCTATGTAGTTCCTGTTACCCTGGGACTTCATGATGTTATCTCAATCTTCACTATCTGACAAGGAAGCGAGAAGTGCTGCTGATGTTGCGGCGGTCCGACAGGTTTTATTTTTAGGAGAAGAGTTTAGACAGCAAGAAACCTGACAAACACCACAAAATGTTAACAGCACAGCAATATTTCCATACAGGCAAATGTGTTGGCATTGCAGATTCTAACAAGCCCAGCAGTCCAAGGCACCCATGTCAACAGTTCATTCTACTGATCAGCATGGATCCGGTAGCTCAGACGCCTAGACTAACCCTGGCTGTACACATTACACAGATATCAGAATAACTGTGGTTCAGCTGAGCTGACAGCGATCCCTCCTGACTCCCCAATACATAAAAACATTTGGCCTGGCCAAAAGCTCAAGTTATTTCAATAGGGAGAGAGGAGAAAGACAATGCCAGAATTTCTGGCAACGACTTATCGCCCCTGAAAACAAAAGGATTGGGCTTTGAAATGACAATATTACATGAAAATAGGTCAAAGCCACTGTTTTTAGGGGACCGACATGATGCATATGGGCACTATACATCCATCAGTCTCCTCCAATTGTAAAACACCTGACATGGGAAAGCGGCTTTCCTATTGGAGGAGACTGATCATAGAATCGTAGAGTTGGAAGGGACCTCCTGGGCCATCTGGTCCAACCCCCTGCTCAAAGCAGGATTGATGGACTGGTCTGGTCACATGCTCCTCCACCAGCAGCCACTGTATGGATTGGAGCGCTGTGCAGTAAGCAAACCTGCACTAACAAGAGAAAGTGACCAACCTCTAACATCCCCTTACATATTTAGATGAAAATTGTCAATTTTTGGAGGGATCAGTCAACCTTTTGAGGTGTATGGGGGCCTCCCAGCTACCCTTCAACGTCACAGCCAATGTATGGACAGAAGTGGTGTCAGTGCGAGGAAAGCTGCACTAACACAAGAAAGTGACCGGCCCCTTTAAGGATAGCTAGTCAATGTTAAAACGAGGAAAAAAAGGAGGCAGAAGTAGCAATCATCCAAAAAAAAAAAGTAGAGTGACTCTGCATTAGGTTTCAGGCACACCTACGGGAAATTGTGGGCAGAATACAACACTGGGAACAATGTTAACAGACAGGTTATGAAAGATGAGAGCGTGATGTAAATGGGTCACTGGTGAGAAGACAGCATCATTTACAATGGACCCGATTGTACGTCATCTCTTCTTTGCCCAACATGCGAGACGGATTTAGGAGACAGGACCCTATAGTGTGCAAGCACCAGAATCCTACTAACCAATGTATGGATTGCAAAGCAGAAGGTAAGGTGGATGCCTCATCCCTGTTTAAGAGAAAAAAATTGATATACTGAATATTTAATTGATGACCAGTGAATTTTTGGTATTATTGCGCAAAGTGATCCCCCCCCAGCGACTTTACATCAAGTACTAGCATGCAAAAGAGTCAACGTAAGAATGCTTCAAAACTAAACTATTAGCACTTCTGGGAATTTATTTTCCATAATGCTACTTGATTTAAATAGAAGAGAAATCTAAATCAAATCAATATCTGATGTGACATGTTGCGGTCGGCGGGCACGTCAAAACGACGCACTGGGACGCATCCGTATACAACGCATGTCCCTGCGTGCACAATGTTAAATATAGGTACGCAAGACGCATGTGGATCTATGTGGATCTTAAGGAAAGAAGTACGTAGGCCTTGCACTTTTTGAGCAGACCTACATATATAATAATTTTTTTACTTTGCCTGTTATATTTTCTTCGCCTGTTTGTATGCCGTGTATCCACCATTTTGGCTTATCATTGTCTTCTCCCTGCCATTTTTTGTATCATGTTTTTACATCATGTTTTATTGTTACTTCAATAAAGTTGTTCACTTTTATTACTCTGGTTCTTATTAGTGCTTTTTCCTCTATATGGATTTTCATCTTAAGGAAAAGTACGCACACAAATGCTAATGTGAAACCAGTCTTACGCTGCGCACACAAACGCTAATGTGAAACCAGTCTTACGCTGCGCACACAAACGCTAATGTGAAACCAGTCTTACGCTGCGCACACAAACGCTAATGTGAAACCAGTCTTACGCTGCGCACACAAACGCTAATGTGAAACCAGTCTTACGCTGCGCACACAAACGCTAATGTGAAACCAGCCTTACGCTGCGCACACAAATGCTAATGTGAAACCAGTCTTACGCTGCGCACACAAATGCTAATGTGAAACCAGTCTTACGCTGCGCACACAAATGCTAATGTGAAACCAGTCTTACGCTGCGCACACAAACGCTAATGTGAAACCAGTCTTACGCTGCGCACACAAACGCTAATGTGAAACCAGCCATACGCTGCGCACACAAACGCTAATGTGAAACCAACCATACGCTGCGCACACAAACGCTAATGTGAAACCAGCCATACGCTGCGCACACAAATGCTAATGTGAAACCAGTCTTACGCTGCGCACACAAACGCTAATGTGAAACCAGCCTTACGCTGCGCACACAAACGCTAATGTGAAACCAGCCTTACGCTGCGCACACAAACGCTAATGTGAAACCAGCCATACGCTGCGCACACAAACGCTAATGTGAAACCAGCCTTACGCTGCGCACACAAACGCTAATGTGAAACCAGCCATACGCTGCGCACACAAACGCTAATGTGAAACCAGCCTTACGCTGCGCACACAAACGCTAATGTGAAACCAGCCTTACGCTGCGCACACAAACGCTAATGTGAAACCAGCCTTACGCTGCGCACACAAACGCTAATGTGAAACCAGCCATACGCTGGGCACACAAACGCTAATGTGAAACCAGCCTTACGCTGCGCACACAAACGCTAATGTGAAACCAGCCTAGCGCTGGGCACACAAACGCTAATGTGAAACCAGCCTTACCCTGGGCACACAAACGCTAATGTGAAACCAGCCATACGCTGCGCACACAAACGCTAATGTGAAACCAGCCTTACGCTGGCGACACAAACGCTAATGTGAAACCAGCCTTACGCTGGCGACACAAACGCTAATGTGAAACCAGCCTTACGCTGGCGACACAAACGCTAATGTGAAACCAGCCTTACGCTGGCGACACAAACGCTAATGTGAAACCAGCCTTACGCTGGCGACACAAACGCTAATGTGAAACCAGCCTTACGCTGCGCACACAAACGCTAATGTGAAACCAGCCTTACGCTGGCGACACAAACGCTAATGTGAAACCAGCCTTACGCTGGCGACACAAACGCTAATGTGAAACCAGCCTTACGCTGGCGACACAAACGCTAATGTGAAACCAGCCTTACGCTGCGCACACAAACGCTAATGTGAAACCAGCCTTACGCTGGCGACACAAACGCTAATGTGAAACCAGCCTTACGCTGCGCACACAAACGCTAATGTGAAACCAGCCTTACGCTGGCGACACAAACGCTAATGTGAAACCAGCCTTACGCTGGCGACACAAACGCTAATGTGAAACCAGCCTTACGCTGCGCACACAAACGCTAATGTGAAACCAGCCTTACGCTGCGCACACAAACGCTAATGTGAAACCAGCCTTACGCTGGCGACACAAACGCTAATGTGAAACCAGCCTTACGCTGGCGACACAAACGCTAATGTGAAACCAGCCTTACGCTGGCGACACAAACGCTAATGTGAAACCAGCCTTACGCTGGGCACACAAACGCTAATGTGAAACCAGCTTTACGCTGCGCACACAAACGCTAATGTGAAACCAGCCTTGCGCTGCTCCGGGGGTGCATTACGCCACGATATATGACTATGGGATGCATTATACTATTAGGGATGACTATGGGGGCAATAGGGAGAGACATGAGGCAGAATGGGTGGAGACATGGGGTAAAGAATGGGAGGAAAAAAAAAAGGGTCAGAATGTGGGATATTATTACTGTAGGGGCTAATTAAAAGATATTTTAGAGGATACTGATTTCAGTGATGGGGAAGAGAGGTCCTGTTACTGTGCAGGTCAACACGGTCACTTTTTTCTACATCTGGCTCAATAGAGAGGTTGGGGAATGTGCTCTAGATAACCGTGTTATTTTCTGCAGAGACCAGTCCTGGGTGGAAGAAGTGATGGTAGTCTGAACTGGATGAAGAAGAAAAGCGAAGATGAAGGACTTCAACTAGAGACATCACCGGTGAGTCAGTGTGTTACCTGTACACTTACACTATATACTGTATACTCTATATAGAGCTCCTGTGTATAATGCACTCGGGATCCCTGTATTACCTGTACATGGACACTGTATATTAATATCTCCTGTGTATAATGGCATTAGTATTGTGCTTTTATTTAAATTAATGATCAGTATTGTAGTATTCAGCTACCATGTGATGGCAATATGTGAGCTAGTCATGGTGTGGCGGTATATGCTCCTTGTATGTGGTATTATTGGTCAACATGTGGTGGTAATATGTGATTCAATCATGGTGTGGTGGTATTTGTCATTTGTATGTGTTATTATTGGTCATTTTAAAAACTTAAAAATAAAAAATATATACCTAAAATTGTATTGGATATTTTAACAAATGTTTAATAAGTTACAGTAGAGTAGAGCCAGGCCAAAAGAGTCTACCTTGTCGTGGTGGTGGATTAAAAAATCTTCTCGCTGCTGGCTATGTATGTGATCTGGTGATGTGATTGGTGAGGACATGGTGCAGACGTGGAGTTTTTCCAAGACAGGGTGGTGGGATTGTGGAAGGTTCGAGGGGTGGAGGTGGAGCTAGGGTGGAGCCTGGGCAGCGTTTCAAGGGGGCCTGGAAAATTTTTGCCAGTATGGGGCCCTGAAATTCCTAGTGGCAGCCCTGTTTACAAAACGTGCAACACACATTCAACTCAACCAATAGCCTAGATCCTTAGATCAGGAATAGAACAGAGATTTATAGGACATTCCACAACTTTCCCAGATTCTTATGAAAACGTTCTGCATTGTACAGTTGTACACAATTTATTATATATTTTAGGAGTCTGAGTTGGTCCATTTTATACCGACTCCACCAAAATGGACATAGACTCAGACTCCATTGCCCTGCCGCGGTCACATGCCCACACACTCCAGGCACAGTAGAATCCGCAGAGTGCAATGCGAAGATTCACAAGTCTGCAGTCACTCAGTGACTGCAGACTTGCACACTAAGGCTGGACAACCCCTTTAACACTTCTATTTTTTTAAAGCATTCTTACTTTGCAGTATTTTTTCCACACCTGAGGAAAACGTTTGCACAGCACTGGTGAGAGATATGATAACAGATTCACTTTTAAGCATCTGAAGAAATAACCAGCGTCAGCCTCAGAACAAGGCAAACCTGGGCTGATGCCAGACGTCACAAAACTACAGCAAAAACTATTACCTACACAGCAAGAACAACATAAAGTGAATGACCAGCTCCAGTAGAAATGAAACACCAGGTTCATGCTGCCGTCTAACAGAAGCATAAACTAGTAAAGACCCCAATTCCAGTACTGGGTTCTTTACTGTAAATTAACACTGATTTATCTGAAGCAGATCCCCAAGTCATCTGATGCCTTGGTATTCATGAGCTTTATTCAGATCCAGTTTATGCCCCCCAAACCTGGTGACAAGACTGCCTTGCAGTGTACATGTGACCATATGAAGGAGGTTGGCAGAACAAGGTGGCCATCTAATATGTATGGGAGTGGCTGACTCCTCTCCGAGGTCATATCAGGAAGACAAATATTCAGCGAAAATCAGTAGGATAGCACCATATTGTGTAGTGTAGGCACAAAGTAGTCTCATTAAACTAGAATACCTTCATATAGGACAAATGGCCAAAGATATATTCAGAAAAGTACTTTATGTAAATTATTCCATTGGCAAAAAAGGTTAAAAACACAGCGAGGGTCCCACAGGAAAAAAGGGGGCAACAAAAACAGCAAGAGGAGACAGGGCAGTAATGGATATTTCTATAAAGTTAGCTATGGCTAGATATCATATGAGGGTACAGAAAATTGGGCATCGTGGATTTCAATATGCCCAATGCTTTGTTCTAGGAGACATAAGTTGCTGCCAGAGATGACTGGCAACAAACAACTACCTTCTTGCTATTAAAAAATATATATACCCTCGGCCACGTGTGCATGTGAATAGGGAGCCTGGATGAAAAACTACCAGTCATACAAACATTTGGCTTACAACTATTGAAGGTGAAGGTGCATGGGCACTTATGGGCTCCAGCCAAAAGGATTCAAGGTCTGAAACGATTACAGAACATGTAGGAAAAGTTTTGGATAGATTAAAAAAAATACATATATTCAAAAGCAAGTGGCCAAAGTGAAAAATAGAAATTAAAGCGTCCCTACATCATTATTACCGTAGTTACTGTAGAGCCGACAGTGCTATCCGCAGTGGTCTCTGGAGAACAGCCGCAGTCACCTGTGGCCTACAGAGCTTGTATTTAGTCAACAGGATTCCAGAACCTCAGACACCACAAGTTTCTGCTCATAAATCATCCTATAACAGTGGTGCTTCACATGGAAACATCAGTCACCATTTCCATTGACATGAGTTTGGGGACAGAGGTGCAGGGTTTCATCACAAGACACTGCAAGAAGAAACTAGCAGGGCTGTGGAGTCGGAGTTAGTTTTGGTTGGAGTCGGAGTAGGTAGAAATGTACCGACTCCAGCTTTAAAAAATTTTTATTAATATTTCATAATTGAACTTTCATATGAATTTTATAAATGTTACTCAAATATATATGTTCTATCAAACTATGAACAACAGTGATAAGCAGTTCTGCTGGAGATGGAGACATTTCTTACTTCTTGTGTGTCACTGTTCTCCACTGCCCTTATCTAATCTTATACTTGGTTAACCTCATGCTGCCCCAACCCCCCCTACTTACAATGTATGAAACTGAAAGTGAAAATGTGTTGCAAATTCTTAGTAGTAAAGCTCCTCCTCTAGACTAGATCATACTAGGTGTGCGTCTTCCAAGCATCTCACAGCTGCCTGCTACTCAGAAGAGGAAGACTGTAAAGGGGGTTTTACACTAAGCGATATCGCTAGCAATATCGCTAAAACGTCACTGGTTTTGTGACGTTATAGCGATATTGCTAGCGATATCGCTATGTGTGATACTTACCAGCGACCGGCTCCCCCGCTGTCCATCGCTGATCGCGCGAGAATGTCCGGCTCCATTTCTCGTCGGGCGCTTCCTGCTGAGACTTCCTGCTGTGACGACGAGCGACGCTGGACGCGGGCGGGAGGACGCAGGATCGCTGTGTGTGAATGGTAAGTATCGTGCGCTGCGTCGCTGCTGCATCGCTGTGAGATCTTTCTGTATGAAAGCTCACTAGCGATCATTTAGCGATGCACCAGCGATCCTGACCGGGTCGGATCGCTGGTTGGATCGCTGGTGCATCGCTAAATGTAAAAGGGCCTTAAGAAGTATTATCCTTTCAACAAACTTTGCATCAGTTAACTGTGAGTACATGAGGAATAATAACAGTATTACTGACCACTATATCAGTTGTACGACCTGGCAATAATTTTGTACAATTGTTTTTAGGAAAAACAATTGTCATTTGGATTGTGAATGCAGAATTAAAAACCTGAGAATGTCAAAGAAGCATCACATTAAATCAGCTGTATTTGAACATTTCACCATCACTCAAGATAGAAAACATTATGTCTGTCAGTGTATGACAACTGATCCAGACGAAAACAAATGCTGTGAAGCCAAGATGAGTGCATATTCAGGCAAAGATAAAAATGCTCCTACCAGAGCTTCTAATCTAAAGAGACATTTACAGCGCTTTCATCCAGAAGTACTGAAAGCAGTGGATGAGAGAGACTGCATCCAAACCAATGAACCAGTGCCCAGCTCTTCCAGCCAAACAAAGGAGAAGAGAACTTTGCAGCCATCAGTTGCAAGATATTTTGTCAGTGACAAAGTTACTGTGACAATGACAGTAGATACATTTAAAAAACAGATCATAGAGCTTGTTGTAAAGGATAGTGTGCCTATTTCATTATTTTCACGACCAGCTTTTATGTGTCTGAATGGGGAAATGGCCCGCAAGCTTGGTGTTTCTCTGGAGAGAGAGAGTATTAGAAAATTAGTAATCGAAGAAGCTTTTAAACAAAAGGAAGAACTTAAAAAAACTCTCAAGGGACGCTTTCTGTTTCTTAAAATGGATGCCTGCACACGTCACAGAGTGAACTATTTTGCCATCAATGTCCGATTTGTTTGTGACAAAAATGAAATAGTTACCAAGACATTGGCAGTAAAAGACACCAAAGCTCATCACACCAGTGAGTTTCTCCAGGTCTTGATGGAAAAGGTTCTGCAAGACTATGAACTTAAAAAAGAGCAAGTTCTTTCTGTCGTAACTGACAATGCGTCAAATATGATAAGTACTATTAAGCTAATGAATGAGAGTAATGATGGTGACCAGCAGCTAGAAGAACATTCTGGGTCCACAGACATAGAAATGTTTGAAATAGAGGAACACAGTATTGTAACTGAGGAGCAAACTGAAGTTGCTTCAGATGAACAGCAACATGATAGTTTAGATGATCTTGTTGAAACTGTGTCAATATGTTCTTTCATTCATCAGATGCGCTGTGTTGTGCATACGCTACAGCTGGCTATAAGAGACAGTCTGCAAGAAGGACATGCTGCTGCACTGATTGGCAAGGTGAGAAAATTGGCTACTGTTGCCAGAACCCCTAAAGTTGACTCAATTTTGAAGAGACGTGCTGGAAAAGGGGCAATTATTGATCAAGCCACACGATGGGGCAGTACTTACTTAATGATTCAGCGCTTGGTTGAACTGAAAACCTTTCTTGTAGACATGGCTAACCCTCAACTGACGCTAAATGAAAGTCAGTGGAATCAGGTGACTGAGCTGGAAAAATTGCTAGAGCACCCATTTACAGTGACTAAAAAATTACAAGCAGAGGACTTAACTCCAGGTATTTTCTTAAAGGAGTGGAAGAACCTGATGTTTCGCCTGTCCCAAAGAGGAGGGTTAATTGCAAGTGGCATTGCTACATCAATGAAACGGAGAGAGGAGCTACTATTACAAAATAACATTCTTTTGGCAGCTGTTTATGTAGACCCAATGCATCGGATTCTTCTAGATGATCAACAGCTAAGGCTGGTTTCACATTTGCGTTAAAACAACGCTGCGCCCTGCGTCGTTAAGCCCCGCCCCGAGCCGGCTCCCTGCCCGCCCCATCCGGGATCACCGCCTACTTTCGCATTTGCACGCATGCGATCGGCGCACCCTATCTTTAGCATAGGGTGCGCAGATCATGCGCTGCCAGTGTGAAAGTAGCGTGCTGCGCACTTTTGACGGTGCGCCGTGCGCGCCGAAATGCAGCATGTTGCATTTCGGCGCGCATGGCGCACCGTCAAAAGTGCGCAGCACGCTACTTTCACACTGGCAGCGCATGATCTGCGCACCCTATGCTAAAGATAGGGTGCGCCGATCGCATGCGTGCAAATGCGAAAGTAGGCGGTGATCCCGGATGGGGCGGGCAGGGAGCCGGCTCGGGGCGGGGCTTAACGACGCAGGGCGCAGCGTTGTTTTAACGCAAATGTGAAACCAGCCTAAGTAAAGGAAAAGAAGCTCTGTTTGAAATAGCAGTAAGGATGAAAGGGTTGCAGAACAGTCAGGAGGAACAAGAAGAATTTGGTCGTCCTGCCACATCTTCACCCTCATCATCAACTGATGAAGAATTTAATTTTGAAGAATATTTGGATCACAAGGACCGTGCAAAGCGTTCCCGCATAGAAAAGGAGTCATCCCCATCAAGGAACACAGCCAGTACATTTCAGCAGAATTTTTCATGTGCACTAAAAAAAATTGAGAAATTTGACCGTTCATCAAAAATAACAGTGCAACAAGCGATTCCTCTGTATCCTGACATTGTCAGAGATGTTGCCCGAGTGGTTACTGCTTTGCCACCAACACAAGTTAGTGTAGAGAGGTTGTTCTCTGTTCTCAAAATAATTAGATCAGATTTGAGGGCATCCATGAAGGAGGATCTGACAGAGGCAATACTTTTTCTGAGGACAAATTTATAGATTTCTTCTTATTAACTGCATAAAAGTGTTTATTGCATATTTACTTACAGTTTAGAAAAGTTTATAAAAGTTATTTGCTATATTCTAATTGTATTCTAATAAATGTAGTTTTTGCTCTAAGTGGTCTGATTACTTATATGATGGTGAGAAACTGAATAAGCACGATGTTTAATATTTTACAACAGTAAATTTGTTGTTACGAATTGGCCATTTATGAAGGAGTCGGAGCCTGATAAAATCCAGGAGTCGGAGTCGCAACTGTGGCTTACCGACTCCACAGCCCTGGAAACTAGGACGTCCTACAGCACCATCACTAGTGACGTCTCCTGAGCAAAAGGTAAAGGTGCAGAAATAAGACCGTCCTACATATCAGAGAGATGCAATGTGTAGAGACTGGGGAAGACCAAGCCACTGCCACAGAACATCACACATGTCTACAGCTATCTCTGGGGAGGATTCCTGTCAGGCCAGTGGTATTCTAGGACAATATGTATGTACCACACAGGGGCCAGACAGGGTACATCCCCCCTCCCTCCTATGTGTGCCGGTATATATCCCCCCTCCCTCCTATGTATGCCGGTATATATCCCCCCCTCCCTCCTATGTATGCCGGTATATATCCCCCCCTCCCTCCTATGTATGCCGGTATATATCCCCCCCTCCCTCCTATGTATGCCGGTATATATCCCCCCCTCCCTCCTATGTATGCCGGTATAAATCCCACCCTCCCTATGTGTTTCGGTATATATCCCCCCTCCCTCCTATGTATGCTGGTACATCCCCTTTCACCCATGTCTATCGGTATAGCCCCCTCCTAAATATGCCAGTTTAACCCCCATGTATGCCAATATACCCTCCTCCTTCCCCCTATGTACCCCGGTATATCCCCCTCCCACATATACCGGTATATATAAATCCCCGCTCCTGTACACCGCTGTATATCCTCCTCCTCCTATGTATACCAGTATATATAGATCCCCCCTCCTGTACACCGCTGTATATCCCCCTCCTCCTATGTATACCGGTATATATAAATCCCCGCTCCTGTACACCGCTGTATATCCTCCTCCTCCTATGTATACCAGTATATATAGATCCCCCCTCCTGTACACCGCTGTATATCCCCCTCCTCCTATGTATACCGGTATATATAGATCCCCCCTCCTGTACACCGCTGTATATCCCCCTCCTCCTATGTATACCGGTATATATAGATCCCCCCTCCTGTACACCGCTGTATATCCCCCTCCTCCTATGTATACCGGTATATATAGATCCCCCCTCCTCCTATGTATACCGGTATATATAGATCCCCCTCCTCCTATGTATACCGGTATATATAGATCCCCCTCCTCCTATGTATACTGGTATATATAGATCCCCCCTCCTCCTATGTATACCGGTATATATAGATCCCCCCTCCTCCTATGTATACCGGTATATATAGATCCCCCTCCTCCTATGTATACCGGTATATATAGATCCCCCCTCCTCCTATGTATACCGGTATATATAGATCCCCCCTCCTATGTATACCGGTATATATAGATCCCCCCTCCTCCTATGTATACCGGTATATATAGATCCCCCTCCTCCTGTACACTGCTGTATATCCCCCTCCTCCTATGTATACCGGTATATATAGATCCCCCTCCTCCTATGTATAGCGGTATATATAGATCCCCCTCCTCCTATGTATACCGGTATATATAGATCCCCCTTCCTCCTATGTATACCGGTATATATAGATCCCCCCTCCTCCTATGTATACCGGTATATATAGATCCCCCCTCCTCCTATGTATACCGGTATATATAGATCCCCCTCCTCCTATGTATACCGGTATATATAGATCTCCCTCCTCCTGTACACTGCTGTATATCCCCCTCCTATGTATACCAGTATATATAGATCCCCCTCCTCCTGTACACTGCTGTATATCCCCCTCCTCCTATGTATACCAGTATATATAGATCCCCTTCCTCCTATGTATACCAGTATATATAGATCCCCCTCCTCCTATGTATACCAGTATATATAGATCCCCCTCCTCCTATGTATACCGGTATATATAGATCCCCCTCCTCCTGTACACCGCTGTATATCCCCTCCTCCTATGTATACCGGTATATATAGATCCCCCCTCCTCCTATGTATACCGGTATATATAGACCCCCCTCCTCCTATGTATACCGGTATATATAGACCCCCCTCCTCCTATGTATACCGGTATATATAGATCCCCCTCCTCCTATGTATACCGGTATATATAGATCCCCCTCCTCCTGTACACTGCTGTATATCCCCCTCCTCCTATGTATACCGGTATATATAGATCCCCCCTCCTCCTATGTATACCGGTATATATAGATCCCCCTCCTCCTATGTATACCGGTATATATAGATCCCCCCTCCTCCTATGTATACCGGTATATATAGATCCCCCTCCTCCTGTACACTGCTGTATATTCCCCTCCTCCTATGTATACCGGTATATATAGACCCCCCTCCTCCTATGTATACCGGTATATATAGATCCCCCTCCTCCTATGTATACCGGTATATATAGATCCCCCTCCTCCTGTACACTGCTGTATATCCCCCTCCTCCTATGTATACCGGTATATATAGATCCCCCCTCCTCCTATGTATACCGGTATATATAGATCCCCCTCCTCCTATGTATACCGGTATATATAGATCCCCCCTCCTCCTATGTATACCGGTATATATAGATCCCCCTCCTCCTGTACACTGCTGTATATCCCCCCCTCCTATGTATACCAGTATATATAGATCCCCCTCCTCCTATGTATACCAGTATATATAGATCCCCCTCCTCCTATGTATACCAGTATATATAGATCCCCCTCCTCCTATGTATACCGGTATATATAGATCCCCCTCCTCCTGTACACCGCTGTATATCCCCTCCTCCTATGTATACCGGTATATATAGATCCCCCCCTCCTCCTATGTATACCGGTATATATAGATCCCCCTCCTCCTGTACACTGCTGTATATCCCCCTCCTCCTATGTAAACCAGTATATATAGATCCCCCTCCTCCTATGTATACCGGTATATATAGATCCCCCCCTGTACACCGCTGTATATCCCCCTCCTCCTATGTATACCAGTATATATAGATCCCCCCCTGTACACCGCTGTATATCCCCCTCCTCCTATGTATACCAGTATATATAGATCCCCCTCCTCCTATGTATATCGGTATATATAGATCCCCCCCTGTACACCGCTGTATATCCCCCTCCTCCTATGTATACCGGTATATATAGATCCCCCCCCTGTACACCGCTGTATATCCCCCTCCTCCTATGTATACCGGTATATATAGATCCCCCCCCCCCTGTACACCACTGTATATCCCCCTCTTCTTATCTATACCGGTATATATAGATCCCCCCTCCTCCTATGTATACCGGTATATATAGATCCCCCTCCTCCTGTACACTGCTGTATATCCCCCTCCTCCTATGTATACCAGTATATATAGATCCCCCTCCTCCCAGGGCTGTGGAGTCGGAGTCGTGGAGTCGGTGCTCATTTTGGTGGAGTCGGAGTCGGTGCTCATTTTGGTGGAGTCGGAGTTGGAGTCGGTATAAAATGGAGCGACTCCGACTCCTAAAATATATAATAAATTGGGTACAGTAATTCAATGCAGGATGTGCTGAATATTTTTTCATAGGAGTTTGGGAAAGTTATGAAATGTCCTAGAAATGGCTGTTCTATTCCTGATCTAAGGCTACATTCACACACAGCGTTTTTCCTGTGTTTTTTGAGGATACGTTTTTCAGCTGCAAAAGCTGATCATCTTTTTAAAAAACTGCATCACCTGAAAGGTTTTTGAGCTCATAGATAATGTTTTCAATAGCAAAAGCAGATTAGAAATCTGCTCTATCTATCCATTTATCCATATCTGTCTATCCATATCGTATCTGTACCAAAAAGAATGAAAACCGGGTAGTACACCAATATATATTCTGTTCTATCTAAATATCTTGATTATTGGATCATAAAAATGATTAAATGTCTGAGGTTCACATTGTGCTACAATAAATTTTTCACTTAAATATAAGCAATATGTGTGGGAGTCGGAGTCGTGGAGTCGGAGTCGGTGTAAGGGAAATTGAGGAGTCGGAGTCGCAGGTTTGGCTTACCGACTCCACAGCCCTGCCTCCTCCTATGTATACCGGTATATATAGATCCCCCCCTGTACACCGCTGTATATCCCCCTCCTCCTATGTATACCAGTATATATAGATCCCCCCCTGTACACCGCTGTATATCCCCCTCCTCCTATGTATACCAGTATATATAGATCCCCCTCCTCCTATGTATACCGGTATATATAGATCCCCCCTGTACACCGCTGTATATCCCCCTCCTCCTATGTATACCGGTATATATAGATCCCCCCCTGTACACCGCTGTATTTCCCCAACCTCCTATGTATACCGGTATATATAGATCCCCCCCCCGTACACCACTGTATATCCCCCTCTTCTTATCTATACCGGTATATATAGATCCCCCCTCCTGTACACCGCTGTATATCCCCCTCCTCCCATGTATACCGGTATATATAGATCCCCCCCTGTACACCGCTGTATATCCCCCTCCTCCTATCTATACCGGTATACATAGATCCCCCCCTGTACACCACTGTATATCCTCCTATGTATACCGGTATATATAGATCCCCCCTCCTGTACACCGCTGTATATCCCCCTCCTCCTATGTATACCGGTATATATAGATCCCCCCCTGTACACCGTTGTATATCTCCCTCCTCCTATGTATACCAGTATATATAGATCCCCCCCTGTACACCGCTGTATATCCCCCTCCTCCTATGTATACCGGTATATATAGATCCCCCCCCTGTACACCGTTGTATATCCCCCTCCTCCTATGTATACCGGTATATATAGATCCCCCCCTGTACACCGCTGTATATCCCCCTCCTCCTATGTATACCAGTATATATAGATCCCCCCCTGTACACCGCTGTATATCCCCCTCCTCCTATGTATACCGGTATATATAGATCCCCCCCTGTACACCGCTGTATATCCCCCTCCTCCTATGTATACCGGTATATATAGATCCCCCCCTGTACACCGCTGTATATCCCCCTCCTCCTATGTATACCGGTATATATAGATCCCCCTCCTGTACACCGTT
The DNA here is from genome assembly GCF_039654945.1 of Dendrobates tinctorius. NCBI lineage: Eukaryota > Metazoa > Chordata > Amphibia > Anura > Dendrobatidae > Dendrobates > Dendrobates tinctorius. Next base: position 8,001,617 of record NW_027361758.1, read on the forward strand.
GTATATCCCCCTCCTCCTATCTATACCGGTATACATAGATCCCCCCCTGTACACCGCTGTATATCCCCCTCCTCCTATGTATACCGGTATATATAGATCCCCCCCTGTATATCCTCCTCCTATGTATACCGGTATATATAGATCCCCCCCTGTACACCGCTGTATACCCCCCTCCTCCTATGTATACCGGTATATATAGATCCCCCCCTGTACACCGCTGTATACCCCCTCCTCCTATGTATACCGGTATATATAGATCCCCCCCTGTACACCGCTGTATACCCCCCTCCTCCTATGTATACCGGTATATATAGATCCCCCCCTGTACACCGCTGTATATTCCCCTCCTATGTATACCAGTATATATAGATCCCCCCCTGTACACCGCTGTATACCCCCTCCTCCTATGTATACCAGTATATATAGATCCCCCCCTGTACACCGCTGTATACCCCCCTCCTCCTATGTATACCAGTATATATAGATCCCCCCCTGTACACCGCTGTATACCCCCCTCCTCCTATGTATACCAGTATATATAGATCCCCCCCTGTACACCGCTGTATACCCCCCTCCTCCTATGTATACCAGTATATATAGATCCCCCCCTGTACACCGCTGTATATCCCCCTCCTATGTATACCGGTATATATAGATCCCCCCCTGTACACCACTGTATATCCTCCTCCTATGTATACCGGTATATCTAGATCCCCCCCTGTACACCACTGTATATCCTCCTCCTATGTATACCGGTATATATAGATCCCCCCCTGTACACCACTGTATATCCTCCTCCTATGTATACCGGTATATCTAGATCCCCCCCTGTACACCACTGTATATCCTCCTCCTATGTATACCGGTATATCTAGATCCCCCCCTGTACACCACTGTATATCCTCCTATGTATACCGGTATATATAGATCCCCCCCCTGTACACCACTGTATATCCTCCTCCTATGTATACCGGTATATATAGATCCCCCCCTGTACACCACTGTATATCCTCCTCCTATGTATACCGGTATATATAGATCCCCCCCTGTACACCACTGTATATCCTCCTCCTATGTATACCGGTATATATAGATCCCCCCCTGTACACCGTTGTATATCCCCCTCCTCCTATGTATACCGGTATATATAGATCCCCCCTGTACACCGCTGTATATCCCCCTCCTCCTATGTATACCAGTATATATAGATCCACCCTGTACACCGCTGTATATCCCCCTCCTCCTATGTATACCAGTATATATAGATCCCCCCCTGTACACCGCTGTATATCCCCCTCCTATGTATACCGGTATATATAGATCCCCCCTGTACACCGCTGTATATCCCCCTCCTATGTATACCGGTATATATAGATCCCCCCTGTACACCGCTGTATATCCCCCTCCTCCTATGTATACCAGTATATATAGATCCCCCCCTGTACACCGCTGTATATCCCCCTCCTCCTATGTATACCAGTATATATAGATCCCCCCCTGTACACCGCTGTATATCCCCCTCCTCCTATGTATACCAGTATATATAGATCCCCCCCTGTACACCACTGTATATCCCCCTCCTCCTATGTATACCAGTATATATAGATCCCCCCCTGTACACCGCTGTATATCCCCCTCCTCCTATGTATACCAGTATATATAGATCCCCCCCTGTACACCGCTGTATATCCCCCTCCTATGTATACCGGTATATATAGATCCCCCCCTGTACACCGCTGTATATCCCCCTCCTATGTATACCGGTATATATAGATCCCCCCCTGTACACCGCTGTATATCCCCCTCCTATGTATACCGGTATATATAGATCCCCCCCTGTACACCGCTGTATATCCCCCTCCTCCTATGTATACCAGTATATATAGATCCCCCCCTGTACACCGCTGTATATCCCCCTCCTCCTATGTATACCAGTATATATAGATCCCCCCCTGTACACCGCTGTATATCCCCCTCCTCCTATGTATACCAGTATATATAGATCCCCCCCTGTACACCGTTGTATATCCCCCTCCTATGTATACCGGTATATATAGATCCCCCCCTGTACACCGTTGTATATCCCCCTCCTCCTATGTATACCAGTATATATAGATCCCCCCCTGTACACCACTGTATATCCTCCTCCTATGTATACCAGTATATATAGATCCCCCCCTGTACACCACTGTATATCCTCCTCCTATGTATACCAGTATATATAGATCCCCCCCTGTACACCACTGTATATCCTCCTCCTATGTATACCAGTATATATAGATCCCCCCCTGTACACCACTGTATATCCTCCTCCTATGTATACCAGTATATATAGATCCCCCCCTGTACACCACTGTATATCCTCCTCCTATGTATACCAGTATATATAGATCCCCCCCTGTACACCACTGTATATCCCCCTCCTATGTATACCGGTATATATAGATCCCCCCCTGTACACCACTGTATATCCTCCTCCTATGTATACCAGTATATATAGATCCCCCCCTGTACACCACTGTATATCCCCCTCCTATGTATACCGGTATATATAGATCCCCCCCTGTACACCACTGTATATCCTCCTCCTATGTATACCAGTATATATAGATCCCCCCCTGTACACCACTGTATATCCCCCTCCTATGTATACCGGTATATATAGATCCCCCCCTGTACACCACTGTATATCCCCCTCCTATGTATACCAGTATATATAGATCCCCCCCCTGTACACCGCTGTATATCCCCCTCCTATGTATACCGGTATATATAGATCCCCCCCTGTACACCGCTGTATATCCCCCTCCTATGTATACCGGTATATATAGATCCCCCCCTGTACACCGCTGTATATCCCCCTCCTATGTATACCAGTATATATAGATCCCCCCTGTACACCGTTGTATATCCCCCTCCTCCTATGTATACCAGTATATATAGATCCCCCCCTGTACACCGCTGTATATCCCCCTCCTATGTATACCGGTATATATAGATCCCCCCCTGTACACCGCTGTATACCCCCCTCCTCCTATGTATACCGGTATATATAGATCCCCCCCTGTACACCGCTGTATATCCCCCTCCTATGTATACCGGTATATATAGATCCCCCCCTGTACACCGCTGTATATCCCCCTCCTATGTATACCGGTATATATAGATCCCCCCCTGTACACCACTGTATATCCCCCTCCTATGTATACCGGTATATATAGATCCCCCCCTGTACACCACTGTATATCCCCCTCCTATGTATACCGGTATATATAGATCCCCCCCTGTACACCACTGTATATCCTCCTCCTATGTATACCAGTATATATAGATCCCCCCCTGTACACCACTGTATATCCTCCTCCTATGTATACCAGTATATATAGATCCCCCCCTGTACACCACTGTATATCCTCCTCCTATGTATACCGGTATATATAGATCCCCCCCTGTACACCACTGTATATCCCCCTCCTCCTATGTATACCAGTATATATAGATCCCCCCCTGTACACCGCTGTATATCCCCCTCCTATGTATACCGGTATATATAGATCCCCCCCTGTACACCCCCTCTTCCCATGTGTGTCGGCATATTCCCCCTTCTGTATACCGCTGCATATCCCCCCTATGTGGCTCTGCCGCCTCTGCGGTTCGCACAAACTATGGGGTGTCAGAACAACGAGGACACAGCAGGGTCTTCTCGGAGGGGATGCCAGTAATCCCCGGGCCAGGCTGCGGGCACCCACCTCGTCCATCTCTTGTGCCATCTGCCCCAGTTTGTCGTCATCATCCAACAGCTCACTGAGCTGACTAGGAGACAAGTGGTTGAACTTGCTGCTATCGACAGCCATTGTTCCCGGAGCGGCTCCCGGGCTGTGCTCTGGCGGCGGCCTGCCTCTCCCCGGTGCAGTCACTCAACGTTGGCCGCCTAGAATGGCGACGTCTCCAGCGGCCCTCCCTAGCCCCGCCCACCGCAGGAAAGGGCGTGGGTAAGCTGTCAGCGGAGGGGCGTGGCCATATCCTAGTCACATGCTGTGTGCGTCAGACATGGCATGGAAATAGTGAGTATAAGGTCAGCTGTCTCGTGCGGCGCCACCGTGACGTCACTCCACAGTGCACGTGATCAGCTGCTAAACAGGAAGTGACTCCACTAAATAAAAGCTCGTGTCGCTCCGGGGGAGGGCGTACACCGGGACAGAAAAAACATCATATCTGGAAGAAACGGCCTCGGCTTCCGGCGCAGTTGTCTACTAAGGAACATTTATGAGCCCTTTGTGTCAGATTCCAGTGTCTGTCATTTGTTTTCTCCATAGCAAAAGTTTTCCCTTCTCTCTGGCGAGGATGACGGAAAACTGGGAGAAACCGCTCAGGATTCTGGATAAGGTGTTATTTTAAAGGGGTTGTCCACTGTTTTCCTTAGAGACTGTAGGCCAAGCATTGCCTGGTAATGGGGTACCGCTCCCCTCAATGTGCTGAGCCCCCCGTCTCCATGCTGCCTCCTGTTGGGGAACGATGTGACTGCTGCAGCGGTGACCTGAGCATGACACATATTGGGGTGAGGAAAGTGGGGGACAAGGACCCCCTGTGCTTGTATGGGGTTATCCGGGCTGTCCATAGCCGCGCCCTTCCGCAGCAGCCGTGCGCCATGCCGATGATGACACCTGCCTGTATCTACACATGTGTGATACCGGATAATTGTGCAGCCATCCCGGCAGGTGTGTGGGGCCATAATGCTGCCACCCCTCACGGTGCAGAAGAGCACATGTTTGCACATACATCCCAACTTTTGCAGAACAGAAAGAGGGACAAACCCGTCTGCTAATTATGACCATATGGGCTGCAGGGCGCACACCCAAATCTGGGACTGTCCACTGTATGCAGGATGGTTGGGACTATAGATCAAGAGATCGATTCATGGGACTCCAGTCCAGCATCTAGATCAGCACCACTGGGCAGCTGCACTGGTGGTCGCAAATCTCTTACCTTCCGGTGTCCCCAACGCGGCTTTTGATTACCCATGGCTGGCGCCAGGCCCAGCGTTAGAGGGCCCCCATCCAGTTGTGTGCTAATAGCGGCACACCATGCAGTTGCTATGGGCCCATGAGTGAGGAGGGCCCAGTGCTGACCCCCTTCCCCTGTATCGTGCATTCAGCTGTATCGGCAGCATAGATGCTGACATTCCCTCTCCCTTCATTCCCACCTCTGCGTCTGACACAGCAGGAGCGATAAAGTGACTTCATCGCGTGCCACACTGCTGAGGAGACACACTGCAGATACCGGAGCAGATGGGGAGAGGTGAGTATTGCATTTTTCTTTTTACATCTGTGATTGCTGAACTCCACCCTTAAAGCAGGAAAAAAATAACAGGCAAGCACATATCAAATAATCTTCCAAAACAGGAACAAACAGAATAATGAATCTGGTGCAAACCTAAAAAGGCACAAAGCTAGACAAAAAAGCAGGCATCAAAGCAATGATAAATTAATGTCTTCTTCTATGGTCTTTTATCTGTAAATTTGCACTCCCTGGCACTGATTAATCATTTGCAGGTTATTAGATTCTTTTTTGACTTGATAAGTTACCGTTTTTGGATTCAAATTCTTCAAAATGGTGCATACAATTCATGAATTTGGTGCGAAGTTAGAAATGGTGGCAAAAGTCACGTTTTGCAAATTGGTGCAAAAACTGAGCCAAATTGCTGATCTACTCAGAAATACCGTGGTGAGAGTATTCTTGCACCAAATTTTGCACTTTTTAGAAAGTCACTATTGATGTCTCAACCAAAAACATCTGGATTCTGCCCTTAAAGGACAAAAAAACAAACAGTTGAGAACAGATTAAAAAAAAGACACAAATAGAATAACAACTAGACAAAATATAGGCACAAAGGCAATGATGAATCTTGGCCATTGTGTTTAATCTGTAAACTTGTGCTCTTCAGAAAGGATGGCAAAAAAAAGATAGTGGTGATCCCAAGGACAATATAATTTGATAGCCAGTGGACCATGGCAGTTGAAGTCTAGGCACAAGACTTTAGGGCCAAATTTAGCCAGACTGTTAATGTTTATGCTGGTGTTGATGAGAGACGTGCTGGAGTCAGATGCTCCTGATTCATGAAGAGGTCCACACTTCTTCATGAATCAGGTGCATCTGATTTGCAGTGTGAGGTAAGCCAGAAATGTTACTCTAGTCAGGGACTAGAGTGAAATTTCTAATTCATGAATTGGACGACCTATGGAATCCTGTGCTCTAGTCCTGCCCCAGCTCTGCCCATTTTGGCGGAGCTAGGAAAAACTGTTCTAAAGACGCTAAATTTTGGCGCAGCTCCCAAGTTGCGACAAGATTTTGCACATTTTAAAGCTTTTACGCCAGAATTCTGGTGGGAAAGTTTTGATGATAGTGACAAAAAATTGTGGCTAAAGGCTGAATCTAATGGATCTGACTCCTTTTTTCAACCTATGTAACTATGAATCTGGCCCTATGAGTTGTGTGATCAGATGAGCATGTAGATCTCAGGTGTTACATCAATTGAAGTTTCTTGTTCCTCCTCATACCTGAACCACCTGAAAAGTAACAATGTACTACAATGACTTTGCACTCTCCTAGATCTCCTTATATCTTTCTAACCTCACAGTTAGGCCGGGATCACACATGCGAGGAATACGGCCGAGTCTTGTGTTATGAATGAGTCACCGGAGGAGGAGAAAACAAAAATACAAGCTAAGTCCAGAAAACCGGAGAGCTATCGGATTGCAGACCCCTGATCCTATTCACCACAACTAACAGTAGCCGTGGGGGGTTCCTACGGTGCCCTAGACCCCTCGTCACAGCCGGAGAACTACATAAGCCTAAAGAAAGAAAGGGGAAATCTAAACTGCCCCAGAGCAGACCCCAAAGCAATAGACAGCCCCCAACATGTATTGTCGGTGAAAAACAGATGAAAACACAGACAGAAAGACAGGCTGAGCAAACGATGGGGCCCAACTAACTAGATAGGACAGAAAAGATGTTGACTGCAATCCGCAAAAAACCCTACAAAAATGTCCCAACCGTCTGATAGGAAAAAAGGCCCTGAAGTCGCTAGACTTCAAAATCACTATATCAGCACTCAGGTATATTCTGAAAACAGAGCAAAGAGATCAACTGATCAGAGACAAAAATGGAATTCAGCCAGTCCCGACCAGGACTGGCTGAATACAAACACTAAGGAAACCAGACAAAATCTCATGGAATAATAGCAGGGCAAAACTTAGCTTTTAGTAGACAGGAACTAAAACTGGAAGCCAGAGCTCAGAGCAGAAAGGATCACCAGCAAACCCTGCAGGGCGTCGGCTGCCTTATATCCACTCAGAAATTCCAGATGTCCAATCACACTCCGCCTGTTTAGATGACAGGTTCTTCCCATCCCAATCAATTTCACTACCTCTCTTCACCAGCAGAGGGAGTTCATCAGACATCAAAGGTGAAGAGGAAAATTAACTCACAACAGTCTTGCATGTTAATATCCGGCACTCAGATCAGAGCATGCGGCCGCATAGCAATACATGGAGCCACACGCTTTGCTCCTGAGTGCTGGCGGCAGTCTCTGGTATTAACGTGCGAGAATCGGCTGTATTCCTCGCATGTGTGATTCTGGCCTTAGTGTCTACCATTCCCATACTACTTCCTCTCCCTGTTGGTGTTCCATAGAATCGTGGAGCTGGAAGGGACCTCCTGGGTCATCTGGTCCAACCCCCTGCTCAAAGCAGGATTCGCTAAATCATCCCAGTCAGATGTCTGTCCAGCCTCTGTCTGAAGACTTCCATTGAAGGAGAACTCACCACTTCTCGTGGCAGCCTGTGCCACTCATTGATCACTCTGTCAAAAAGTTTTTTCTAATATCTAATCTGTGTCTCCTCCCATTCAGTTTCATCCCATTGCTTCTAGTCTTTCCTTGTGCAAATGAGAATAAAGATGATCCTTCTACAACATGACAGTCCTTTAGATATTTGTAGACAGCTATTAAGTCTCCTCTGTCTTCTCTTTTGCAAACTAAACATTCCCAAATCCTGCAACCTTTCCTCATAAGACATGGTTTGCAGACCGGTCACCATTCTGGTCGCTCTTTTCTGAACTTGCTCCAGTTTGTTGATGTCTTTTTAAAATGTGGTGCCCAAAACTGGACACAATATTCCAGATGAGGTCTGACCAAAGAGGAGTAGAGGGAAATAATGACTTCACGTGATCTAGACTGTATGCTTCTGTTAATACATCCTAGAATTGCATTTGCCTTTTTTGCTGCTGCATCACACTGTTGACTCATATTCAGTCTGTGATCTATTAGTATACCCAAATCTTTTTCACATGTGCTGTTGCTTAGCCCTATTCCTCCCATTCTGTATATGTTTTTTCATTTTTATTGCCCAGATGTAGTACTTTGCATTTTTCCCTGTTAAAAACCATTATGTTAGTTGCTGCCCACTGCTCCAGTTTATTTATATCTTTTTGAATCCTCTCCTCTAGTGTTAGCTATCCCTTCTAGCTTTGTGTCATCAGCAAATTTAATCAGTTTACCCTCAATTCCTTCATTTAAATCGTTGATAAAGATGTTGAACAATACAGGGCCCAGGACAGAGCCCTGTGGTACCCCACTTGAGACATTCTTCCAACTGGATGTGCAGCCATTTACGACCACTCTTTGAGTCCGATCACTAAGCTAGTTATGAATCCACCTTACAGTTGCCTTGTCCATTCCATACTTTTTCAATAAGGATTGTATGAGATACTTTGTCAAATGCTTTGCTGAAGTCAAGATATACTATATCTACAGCATTTCCTTGATCCACCCAATCAGTGATTCCATCATAGAAGGAAATTAAGTTAGTCTGACATGACTTATTAGTTGCAAACCCATGCTGACTGTTTAATCACTTCATTCTTATCCAGGTACTGACATACATGTTGTTTAATAATTTGTTCAAAGATTTTTCCTGGTATAGAAGTCAGACTCACCGGCCTATAGTTGCCTGGGTCCACCTTCTTCCCCTTTTTGAAGATAGGAACAACATTTGCTCTTCTCCAGTCTTCTGGGACTTCTCCTGTTCTCCAAGAATTTTCAAAGATTATGGAGAGGGGTTCAAAAATTTCTTCTGCTATCTCCTTCAGTACTCTGGGGTGTAATTCATCTGGACCTGGAGACTTGAATTCATTTAGGTTAGCTAAGTGTTTCCTCACTATCTTTCTGTTTATAGATATCCTGGATTCTTCTATTCCCTTAATAGGACAGTGAAGAACAGTTGATGTTACATTTCCTTTCTGAGAGAAAACATGCAAAATAGGAATTTAAAAGTTCGGCCTTCTCAACATCCTGGCTTACCATTTCATCATTTTCATCCTGTAAAAATCCTATAGCATCTTTGACTTTTCTTTTACTTTTGACATAGCCCCAAAATTCTTTATTATTGCTTTTGACATCTCTTGCAAGCCTCAATTCATTGTCAGCTTTAGATAATCTGATTTGTGCCCTGCAGGTTCTGCAGACAGCATTATATTCTTCCTTAGATATGCCTCCCTTTTTCCATTTTATAAACATTTTTTTATTTTTTAGCATGTGCTTAAGTTCTGTGTTCATCCATCCTGGTTTCCTTAAATGCTTCCTATTCTTCCCTCTTTTCGGAATTGTTAACAATTGTGCTTTGAGAATTTCATTTTTCAAGATTTCCCAGCCTTCCTGGACATTTTTGTCGTTAAGGATATCCAGCCATTGGATCCCTCCAATTCTCTTTCTGAATCCCTTAAAATCTGCCTTTCTGAAATCTAACCTTGATGTCTGAGACTTCATAGGTCTTCCTCCTCTAGTTATCCAAAATTCTAAAATAACATGGTTGCTACCTCCTAGGGTCCCGGCCACTTTTACCTCCTCAACCATTTCCTCCCTGTTTATAAGGATTAGATCCAAGGTAGCAGTTCCCCTTGTTTTCTCCCCTACCTTTTGGAAGATAAAGTTACAAACCAGACAGGCCCAAATGCATCTGCACTATGCAGATGCATTTGGGCCTGTCTGGTTTGTAACTGCTTTTGGAAGATAAAGTTGTCAGCAAGAGAGGATAAGAATTTCCTTGACCTGTTAGTTTTGCCTGAGAGAGATTCCCAACAAATGTCTGGATAGTTGAAATCTCCCATGACAACTATGTCATTTTTTTGGAGAACTTGGCCATTTGATGCATAAAGAGTTCATCCATATCTTCAGATTGCACAGGCGGCCTGTAGTAAATGCCTACAATGGTGTCTTTTTCATTGTTCTGTCCTTGTATTCTTACCCAAACAGTTTCCACAGAACTCCCAGTCTCTGAAGCTTCAATCTCTGTGCAGATATACACGTTTCTAACATACAATGCGACACCTCCTCCAGGGGTTCCACTAGACTCTGTCCTGGAACCCCTACTCTTCTCAATCTATACCTTTGGCCTGGGACAGCTTATAAAGTCCCATGGCTTCCATTACCATCTATATGCTGATGACTCTCAGATCTACCTCTCTGGCCCAGATGTCACCTCTCTGCTGTCTATAATCCCAGAGTGTCTATCAGCCATATCCTCCTCCTTGTTCTTTCACTTCCTAAAACTCAATGTGAACAAAACTGAACTAATCATCTTTCCTCCATCTCACCTAACTTACCCGATCTATCACAACGAAGCCACACTTTTCTGAGTACCGGAAGTCCGCCGACTCTGCCCTGTCCTTAAAAGCAAACATCCAAGCTCATGCCATCTCCAACTCAAAAATATTTCCAGAATCTGTCCTTACTCATCATCTCCTGCCTCTACTACTACAATATTTTCTTTTTAGCCTCCCTGCTAATACTCTTGCACCTCTCCAGTGTGTTTAGTTCTGCTGCCTGATTAATCCACCTTTATCCTCGCTACTCCTCTGCTTCTTTCCTCTGCGAATACCTTTATTTGCCCCCAATTCCACAACATATCCAGTTGAAATTGCTAACGCTGACTTACAAACTCATCCATAGTCTGTCTCCTCCATATATCTCCGAACTAATCCCCCAATATTTTACAACACGTAATCTTCAGTCCTCCCAAGACTTCCTTCCTCCGAACTTATACGCCCCTCACCCAATCACTTCCAATACTTCTCCTAATTTCCCCCATCCTCTCGAATTCTGTGCCTCAACATATCTGATTATCCACCACACTTGCAACCTTCAGACAACTTGAAAACCTTCCTCTTCAAGAAAACAAAGCCTGCAATGACCCTGCTACCGCCTCACCAACAGAGGAGCTGCTGCAACCTCCGACCCTACTGCCTCCTTCCCCATTATCCTGTAGACTGTAAGCCACAATGGCAGAATCCTCTCCCTTCTGTAACAGTCTGTTATTGTTAGTTTGTTCACCTTATTTTATACTTCTATCTTGTATGCAACCCCTTCTCATGTACAACACCATGGAATCAATGGTGTTGTAAGATAATAAGGTATTTATTGCAAGAAATACAGGGGTTGGACAAAATAATGGAAACACCTAACGTTTTGGCATCATAATCTTCGAACATGTTTTAAAATACAAACCATGACATATGGTAATGTTTTGTAGATGATTATTTGTGTTATGTGATATGTGTATGTAAATTAACTGTTTGTTTTGCAGAATTGTAAGAACATTGATGAAAACATGATACCAATGGCAGACCTCTCTGATTTTCAAAGAGGCCAAATTGTTGGTGCTCGTACGGCAGGCGCTAGTGTAACAGAAAGTGCCCGAATGCTTGGCATATCAAAAAGTACTGTCTCCAAAGTAATGACTGCATTTGAAAGAGAAGGAAAAATGTCCGCAGCAAAGCACAGGTCCGGACGAAAATCGAAGTTGACTGAGAGAGACTGTCGGACTCTAAAGCGAATTGTGAGAGGATCGCAAGACCATGGCTCCGAAAACCACTGCCGAGCTCAATGAACACCTACAGAACCCAGTTTCCACGAAAAACGTTTGTCGGGAGCTGCACAAATCTGGATTCCACGGAAGAGCTTCAATTTGAAAACCGCTGCTCTCAATAACAAATGTTTCCAAACGTTTAGAGTGGTGTAGAAACCTCCAGAATAGGTCCCTCGAGCAGTGGAAATGTGATATTCTCAGACGAATCATCGTTTACCCTATTTCCGACCGAGTGTACGTTTGGAGACAGACGAAAGAAGCATGCCATCCAGACTGCCTTCTCCCAACCTTAAAACATGGCGGAGGTTCTGTGATGATCTGGGGTGCTATTTCGTGGAGATCCGACGGGCCTTCATGGAAGAATTAACAGCCGTGATTATTTAGGCATTCAAGCACTGTTCCTGGAGGGGAACGCCATCTTTCAGGATGATAATGCACCAATTCATACAGCTAGAATCGTTAAAGCATGGCACGAGGGAACATTGTAATAAAGTTGAGCATCTCATCTGGCCCCCACAATCCCCAGACCTCAACATTATTGAGCATTTATGGTCGATTTTGGAGATTCAAGTTAGACGTCGATTTCCGCCGCCATCGTCGCTCAAAGAACTGGAGGGTGTTTTAACTGAAGAATGGGCTACAATTCCTTTGGAAACAATTCACACCTTGTATGAATCCATACCTCGGAGAATTGAGGCTGTAATTGCCGCAAAAGGTGGACCTACACCATATTAAACTAACTTTTGTTGAGGTTTCCAGGTGTTTCCATTATTTTGTCCAACCCCTGTATGTTTCTGCACAAGAGGGCACTGGTGAATGTAATGCTATATTTTCTGTGATATTTTGAGAATTCTCCAAAAATAACATCTGGGCATGGTGTAAGTTCTGCTGTGTACTTTTCCTGAAAGCAATATTTAATGCTTTTATGTCAGTGTAATAAGTTATTGAATAGGAAAAATGCTTGTTGGAGAAAGAGAAAGTGTCATAAGGGCGGTCTCCCACGTCCAGATAATTCCTGTACCTGAAAAAATGGATACGTGGTGCCTCTGTGTGGCACACGCAGGGTCGGACTGAGATACCGGAGAATCCTCCGGTGGGCCCCGCCCCCATCCTCCTTCATTAGTCCCTGCCCTGCATGTCAATAGTGCCTTCAACTGACCGGCAGTGCTCTGTGCAGATGTCAGGCGCATCGGCGTCTGGGCACAATTTCTAGACTATGCGCAAACTTCTCTCATCTAGCTGAAAGCACTGTGCCAGCCAATTCCACATCATCCTATAAATCCCAACACATGATCAGGGGCCTCAGTGTATGCAGGACAATGGTGTGCTGGTTGTCATGGTGCTGGATGAAGGAGAGTTTATGCGTGGGGTCAGGAGGAGTTTACAGTGTGGATGTTGCGGAGCGGTGTGTGAACGAGGTGCACGGAGCGGAGCCGCGTGTGTATGGGTTGTGCAGAGTGGAGCTGTGCGTGTACAAGGTGTATGGAGCGGAGCCGTGTGTGTATGAGGTGTACGGAGCAGAGCCGCGTGTGTATGGGGTGTGCGGAGTGGAGCCGCGTGTTTGGGGTGTACGGAGCGGAGCCGCGTGTGTTTGGGGTGTACGGAGCGGAGCCGCGTGTGTATGGGGTGTACGGAGCGGAGCCGCGTGTGTATGGGGTGTACGGAGCGGAGCCACGTGTGTACAAGGTGTACGGAGCGGAGCCATGTGTGTATTTGGTGTACGGAGCGGAGTCAGTAGTTTACAGTCAGAGCGGTCGCATTAGCAGCGCTCCTCCTGTAAACTGATTAACCCCTGAGATGGATTACACCGTGGGACTTGACAGAGTGCCAGACAGGTAATGTATATTGTTGGTTTATTATATACTTTTTTTTTTTTTTTTTTTTACAGGAGAACGATGACGTAGATATTGATTTAGGAGTATAATAAAGCTTTAAACACTGTGTAGTGTATTCTTTCATTAAAATACTTTGTTCTTGTGTGTGTTTATTTAATCCTTGAACAACTCTAGGATTAGTAATGGATAGATGTCTTATTGACACCTCTCCATTACTAATCTGGGCTTAATGTCACCTTACAATAGAAAGGTGACATTAACCCCTTATGACCCCACTTGCCACTACTACAGGGCAAGTGGGAAAAACCCGACAAATCTCTCTTATAGGAGCATCTAATAGATGCACCTTTTCTGGGCAGCTGAGGGCTGCTGTTTTTAGGCTGGGGTGGGGGGGCAAGATCAATGGCCTCTTACTAGCCTGAGAATAGCAGCCCCCAGCTATTAGTTTTGCAAGGTTGGTTCACAAGCAGAGGGGGACCCCAGGTCGGGTTTTCATTCATCCATTCTTCTCTCCTCGCTGTTGCTGGCAGAGGAGAGAAGAATGACAGTCGCGTTCAGCACCAGCCGCCAGGGAACAGCAGCTTAGAGTAGCGCTTCTTCCCCGGCGGCCGTCCGTGTACATGGAGCACAGTGTCAACTTCTCCGTGTGCCGTGTTCAGCATGTTTTGCGGACCGTGGTCTCCCACAAACACTGACATATCTCCGTGTTTTGCACACGGACCGTGTGTCCGTGAAAACACGCTGACGTGCAGAGACACATTCATTTTAATCTGTCGACGTGTGTCAGTGTCTCCGTTACGTGAGGAACCAGTCACTGCACGTACCGGAGCCACTGATGTGTAAAACCGGCCTAAGCATGTTCCCACATGCTTTATGCATCCATTAGCCCTCTGTGTCTGTACTGTTACACACTTAACATTATGGCTGGTCCAAACAATCAGGGCAATTGTTACCACCCACCTTTCGTGTCTACCTTTTTTTTCCTCATAGATTGTAAGTTTGCGAGCAGGGCCCTCATTTCTCTTGGTATCTGTTATGATCTATGTGATTATTGTTATGCTGTAATGTCTATCATCTGTACAAGTCCCCTCTGAAATGTAAAGTGCTGTGGAATATGTTGGCGCTATAGAAATAAAATTTATTATTATAAGACGGTTTGAGAAAGTGTTTGAGGACATGAAACATCTGGTAGCTGCTACTGCACATTTGTCTCCATATACAGTCATATGTTAAAGTTTGGGTACCCCTATTAATGTTAACCTTTTTTCTTTATAACAGTTTTGGTTTTTGCAACAGCTATTTCAGTTTCATATATCTAATAACTGATGGACTCAGTTATATTTCTGGATTCAAATGAGGTTTATTGTACTAACAGAAAATGTGCAATCTGCATTTAAACAAAATTTGACCGCTGCAAAAGTATGGGCACCCTTATCATTTTCTTGATTTGAACACTCCTAACTACTTTTTACTGACTTCATGAAGCACTAAATTGGTTTTGTAACCTCATTGAGCTTTGAACTTCATAGCCAGGTGTATCAAATCATGAGAAAAGGTATTTAAGGTGGCCACTTGCAAGTAGTTCTCCTATTTGATTCTCCTATGAAGAGTGGCATCATGGGCTCCTCAAAACAACTCTCAAATGATCTGAAAACAAAGATTATTCAACATAGCTTTTTAGGGGAAGGATACAAAAATTTGTCTCAGACATTTAACCTGTCAGTTTCCACTGTGAGGAACATAGTAAGGAAATGGAAGAACACAGGTACAGTTCTTGTTAAGCCCAGAAGTGGCAGGCCAAGAAAAATATCAGAAAGGCAGAGAAGAAGAATGGTGAGAACAGTCAAGGACAATCCATAGACCACCTCCAAAGACCTGCAGCATCATCTTGCTGCAGATGGTGTCACTGTGCATTGGTCAACAATACAGCGCACTTTGCACAAGGAGAAGCTGTATGGGAGAGTGATGTGAAAAAAGCCGTTTCTGCAAGCACGCCACAAACAGAGTCGCCTGAGGTATGCAAAAGAACATTTGGACAAGCCAGTTACATTTTGGAAGAAGGTCCTGTGGACTGATGAAACAAAGATTGAGTTGTTTGGTCATACAAAAAGGCATTATGCATGGAGGCTAAAAAACACAGCATTCCAAGAAAAACACTTGCTACCCACAGTAAAATTTGGTGGAGGTTCCATCATGCTTTGGGGCTGTGTGGCCAATGCTGGCATCGGGAATCTTGTTAAAGTTGAGGGTCGCATGGATTCAACTCAGTATCAGCAGATTCTTGACAATAATGTGCAAGAATCAGTGACGAAGTTGAAGTTACGCAGGGGATGGATATTTCAGCAAGACAATGATCCAAAACACCGCTCCAAATCTACTCAGGCATTCATGCAGAGGAACAATTACAATGTTCTGGAATGGCCATCCCAATCCCCAGACCTGAATATCATTGAACATCTGTGGGATGATTTGAAGCGGGCTGTCCATGCTCGGCGACCATCAAACTTAACTGAACTGGAATTGTTTTGTAAACAGGAATGGTCACAAATACCTTCATCCAGGATCCAGAAACTCATTAATAGCTACAGGAAGCGACTAGAGGCTGTTATTTTTGCAAAAAGAGGATCTACGAAATATAAATGTCACTTTTATGTTGAGGTGCCCATATTTTTGCACCGGTCAAATTTTGTTTAAATGCAGATTGCACATTTTCTGTTAGTACAATAAACCTCATTTGAATCCAGAAATATAACTGAGTCCATCAGTTATTAGATATATGAAACTGAAATAGCTGTTGCAAAAACCAAAATTGTTATAAAGAAAAAAGGTAAACATTAATAGGGGTGCCCAAACTTTAACATATGACTGTACTATATCCTGTATGCACCTTATGTAAGTAAACAAATCTTGGATGAAGATTTGTAGTGAGAGCTGTGAATATATTTCTTTTCATGTAGCATTTTGTTGCATCTCTCTCTTATACACAAAGCACCACTCATTTTTAATGCGGAGACCTGTGGATTTTGCCTTTTACATCTGACATAGTAGTGCCAGGCTTATTTTCTTGTAGTGGAAAATACTTGTTGGACTTGCATATAGAGTAAGGGTATGTTCGGGTATGTTCACATCAGTGTTGGAGTCTCCATTGCGGATTCTGTTGTTTCAACTGGAACAATAACTATCAAAAAATACACAATAGCGCAATGCAATGGAAACCTTGATAAGCTAAAGGGGTTGGACAAAGCCTTCTTAAACAGTGCTCCATATAAAATAAAAACATCTAGACCCGCAATATTTCAGTGATGTCAGTGCTGTGTCAGCGGTGCAGACACCTGCACATTTGTGGCCTGCTAGAGGTCATTTTGCAGGGCTCTGGCAGTGCTCCTCCTTGCATAAAGGCTGAGGTAGCGGTCCTGCTGCTGGGTTGTTGCCCTCCTACGGCCCCATCCACATCTCCTGGTGTACTGGCCTGTCTCCTGGAAGTGCCTCCAGCCTCTGGACACTACGCTGACAGACACAGCAAACCTTCTTGCCACAGCTCGCATTGATGTGCCATCCTGGATGAGCTACACTACCTAAGCCACTTGTGAGGGTTGTAGAGTCCGTCTCATGCTATCACGAGTGTGAAAGCACAACCAACATTCAAAAGTGTCCAAAACATCAGCCAGAAAGCATTGGTACTGAGATGTGGTCTGTGGTCCCCACCTGCAGAATCACTCCTTTATTGAAGGTGACTTGATAAGTGCCAATAATTACCATCTATTCAATTTGCACAACAGCATGTGAAATTGATTGTCAAACAGTGTTGTTTCCTAAGTAGAGAGTTTGATTTCACAGAAGTTTGATTTACTTGGAGTTATATATTCTGTTGTTTAAGTGTTCCCTTTATTTTTTTGAGCAGTATATATATATATATATATATATATATATATATACACACACTCACACACACGTCATTGAGGCTAACAAATATATATATATATTTCTATTTCATACAGATCTAAGATGCGATTTTTGCACAAGTAAGCATCAGTATTGCACCCGTATGCCGAGATTTTCTCGCCGGATTGCAAAATGGACATATAATGGATCGTAATGACAGGTTAAAACACAAATGAAAGAATAGATAGACACATAGCATATATATATATATATATATATATATATACATATATATATATATACACACACGTCATTGAGACACACACATATATATATTTCATAGAGTTCTACATAGCATAATAGCTGCTAAATCAATTGCCGGCTTCTGTAAAATTACAAATCCCGACATGAAATGGCACATGGTTTACATACAGTAAACCATTTCATTTAGTTTTTTATGTCTTTGACTAATAATTAGTGTATGTGTGTAAAATTTTGGACAGGTAGGTGTTAAATTAACGGGTAAATTTGTTGAAAAAAATTGCGTGGGCTCCAGTGGTAATTTCTCCGCCAGAGAGGGAAAGCCAGTGAGTGAGGGCAGATTTTAATAGCCTAGAGAGGGACCATTGTTTTTGCCCCCCCCCCCCCGGCTAAAAAAAAAAAAAATCTGCGCCCAGGTACTCCAGCGGTACTCCAACTCTAGCTTCTCTATTCCCATTATCTTTAGCCGTGGCTCATGGGTTACTAATAATGGGTTAATGTCACCTTGCTATTGAAAGGTAACACTAAGCCGGGTTAATAATGGAGAGGTGTCATTAAGACACCTATCCATTATTAATCCTATAGTAGTAAAGGGTTAAAAGGAACACACACACACACACATTATTTCATTAAAAGACTTTAATTAATCACACAAAGTTTTTGACCAAATTTATTAATCTGCTAATCCAACAGAATTCCTTGTCATGTAAAAAAAAACAACAATATCTATACCTCTCCGCTGTTCAGTCAGGTCCCCCGCTGCAATCCATCACAAGGGGTTAACTAGTTTACAACATGGACCGGTGCTAATGCTACCGGCCCCACTGTAAACCACTGCAGAATGAATTAAATCATGTCTGTGCAGGCGCCCCGGCTGACCGGAGATGAACTAATAAGCGTGGGGAAGTTTCTGAACTTTTTCCCACGCTCCTGAGTTCACCTCAGGTCAGCCGGGGACTCCGCGCAGCCTCACTGACTACCGCTGACATCACTGAGGCTGCGCGGAGTCCCCGGCTGACCGGAGGTGAACTGACAGCGTGGGAAAAAGTTCAGAAACTTTCCCACACTCATCAGTTCATCCCCAGTCAGCCGGGGAGGCTGCGCAGAGTTGAATTCATTCTGCAGTGGTTTACAGCCGTGCCGGTAGCCTTAGCACTGGTCCCTGTTGTAAACTAGTTAACCCCTTGTGATGGATTGCAGCGGGGACCTGACTGAAATGTGGAGAGGTATGGATATTGTTGGGTTTTTATTTTTTGTTTATTTACAGGACAACAAAGGATTCTGTTGGATTAGCAGATTAATAAATTTGGTCAAAAACTGTGTGATCATTTCATTAAAAGAATTTTTAATTAATGTGTGTCTTTTTAAACCCTTTACTACTATAGGAATAATAATGGATAGGTGTCATATTGACACCTCCAAGGAGACATTAACCCATTATTATTAACCATGAGCCACCGCTAAAGGCAATGGGAATAGAGAGGCTAAGTGCCAAAAAAGGCGCATCTTATAGATGCGGCTGGGGGCAGATTGTTTTAGCTGTTGTCACGATCCCGCTGCTGACACCCGTATGTCACGGACGGAGGGATGTGATGCACTGCCGACACACGGCTATCACAGGCACAGGGGGGCTTATCTTAGTTATCCCACCGCTGGCACCATGTGATTAAAAAAACAGCAAGCTAGTCTTGCCCTAACAATTTATCGCAGGGGGGTTATTTTGGTTGTCCCACCACTGCCCACAATACTTCATGAAACTTTTCAGTTCCACTTTGGAACTCGCAGCTCTCCGGCGCCCCCCTTACCCTCAGGTCAGTCAAGGAACTACACCTGGGATAACTGGTCACCGGCCTGCTGCTTCAATGAGGTCTGGCCACCCGGCACGCTGCAGTGAGGGAATTATAAAATGCTCTGGCTGCAGCCACCCAATTAGCTTATAAAATCCCTTCCATCACTCTCAGCAGTACCCAGGGCCCAGATCACACATTGCTGCCACCAGCTCCAGAGTTTCTCTGATTATAAACTTAATAGAGGGGTTCGAAGCCAACACAATTCAGTAGCAATTATCTTAAAGGCACGTGTTCGTTTTTAGAGCATGAAGACAGACTAATAAAGTTATAATTTATTCGCCAAAGGGGGCAGTGATTACACAGATAAAAGATGTTACAAAGTTGAAACATTAGGTATGTACAATGCAAATATAAAATAAAATGGGATTAACAGAGATCAACACTTACAGTTGCTTAGATGGTCTGTAGGCTAACCATGTGGTGAGGCGGGGCCACACATCGCCCTGCATCGGGGGTCTTTTTGGCATCAAATCTCCAGCTCGAATGAACAATTTTAGGGAGGGAATGCCTTATAGCTTTGGGTTTGTGACATCACGAAAGGGGTGGTCTAGGGATGTTCCTCCCCCCTGCTCTAGGAGTTACAATTCTGACTACAAAACTTATAATGACTATATCTCACAGAGGGTCCCTCGTATAAACACGCACATGGTATCATTCTTTTTAGTCTGTCGCAGACAATAATTAAAGACCAAACATACCGTAATTATGTCACATCGTTTAGGAGAAATCCAGTTCTCGGTTTCTGTGGGTGCTGGAACCGTGAAAATTATGGGCCATAACGCTGGTTTCGTGTCCTACACGGATATGTCATTTTTATATCTCTGTCGCGTATCGTTTTCGCGATCCAGTCTCTTTAATATTATCCATACTTGTATCCAGCCGCATGGTGCTTCAAACAAAGACATTCTTCCCCCTTAGCTTAATTAACATTCCTTAGCTGTGGAGCGGAGAATGTTTGCACAGGAAGCATCTGGTGTAGGGTTACAAGCAGGCACATAGCTGCGGTGTGAGTGTAAGCTGTGGGCGAAAAGAGGAGGGGTCGCAGCTATGTGACAGGCTGGTTCTCATCTGTAGTGTAAGAATCAGGGAACCTTAAAGGGGGTTTTACACATAGCGATATTGCTAGCAATGTTCTTGTTATCACTTTCTCCTGAGCTAACAAGAAGATCACTGAAATGATGTAAGGTCATTTTGTGGCAGCGCTGAAAGTCAGTGGAAATTGAGCTTATGTGATGACGTTAATTTTATGGCAAGGAATGACTTTCCTTTTTTGTAATTTATGTGATCACTTTCATAATAAGCTAGACTTAATGCAAAATGACACTATTTAATCAGAAGCAACAAACTTTGTGAAAACCAAAATTTGTGTCAGTCTCAAAACTTTTGTCTACAGCTGTTTAGTTTATTGCCATATACTTTAGCACTACTTGTATAGAACACTTATTGTATAACATTATTTACTGCATGAAAGATCATTTCATAATATTTTTTTAAATAGTAAAGTAACTAATTAGAATTCATTTGATCACGAATTATGCATTTTTCTATTAAAAGTATTATTTTTGTTTTGTTTATTTTACTTCAAATCCTATTGCACTACTTTTTCTCAACAGTGTGAAAACCATACAACTGGAAGGGATTCTCCTGGACCTTGTCATTGAGGTGGTTGAGGGTCTGACCTTAGAAACCCCTGTCCTGACAATCAGCACAATGCAGGGGTCCTTTTTTTTTTACATACACAGGCATAGTTACCTAGCTCACATGCAGAACTAGCTGCTTTGTGTAGAAAATAAAATGAACTAGACATTTACATTTATTCTGCTGGGTTGGATGGACACCAATCAAACAATGATTCCCATGAAAACAGTAGACCATGAATATGGCTTCTACTATAGGAGTCAAGATAGCCAAATGACTCCTCATATGGCAGTGTTAGACTGCTTTCACATAGCCATAATATGGACAAAATTCATTATTTTTAATAAGCAGTGCTGTGAAAAGAAAAGCAAGCCAGCAATTAGTCCTCCGGAGCAACACCACTGCCGTGGATGCAAACAGATGAGGTAAAAAACAGGATCAGGATCAAACAGAGGAAAATACCAAACTTTAGTCAAACACGGCAAAAAAATCACGATGACATCAGATAAATGTACCAGTTACATTATCAATTACGGTACATTTTTCTGATATATCATAGTTTGAGCTGGATCCTATTTTATACCTGCAATAATCCACACTCCAGCAATTTAACTGAATCATATTTGGATTACCATAGAACCATATAGTAATCTGAGTTTGGTATACCGGAGCTGCAGGATTGGTGCTGCTGCAATACAAATGCTAAAATGTACCTGTGCTACAGCTCTGTAAAATCAAACCAACATGTATATACTGGCTGGTGAACTTGTGACATTCAACAACCCTGTAATGTGTGTCAACCCCATTAATAACACTGTGACATGTCTTTAGCTAACATTTACCTTTAGCTGGTCATAACAATTATCACATTCTTGCCACATTATTTACACACATGTATGAAGGCAGCTTGACTGTCCCTAAACATCACTTGTTGAGGGAATATGGGATCGTTAGGTTTTCCTTTAGGCTAAGTTCACACGTAGTGTATTTTTCTGCGGATTTCTAAGGGTACGTGCACACGCTGCGGATTGGGGTGCGGATTTGGCCGCGCGGATTTTGTAAAATCCGCAGGTAAATCTGCAGGTCAAAAGACCTGCGGTTTTACCTGCGGATTGCTCTGCAGTTTTGCCCTGCAGTTTTTCATCTCCACAATGGAGGAGCTGGCAAACCGCAGCAGAATCCGCAAAGAATTGACATGTCAATTCTTTCTGCGATTTAGAAACCGCAGGAAAACCGCGCGGAAAAATCCGCACCGTCTGCACAGCGGTTTTTAAAATCCATAGGATATTATGGTACTGTACACCGCAGCAAAAACTGCTGCGGATCTGCAGCGGCTGGAACCGCAGCAGAATCCGCAGCGTGTGCACACACCCTAAGGCAAAATCTGCAGCGTTTCTGCATTAATTCATTGCATTTTTTTGTTGTATTTAAAAAACTAAAACAAAAAAAGACATCATGCCAGGTCAGAGCTTTAACCTGCAGAATGAAGGTCTCTTTATTGAAATGAATGCTAAGAACACAAATTGATTTTAAAAACGCAACAAAAAAACAACTTCCACACAGATTCCTCAACAAATAGATGAGCAATATGAGGACATATTTTCCATTTTCCTGTAGCA
Source organism: Dendrobates tinctorius (assembly GCF_039654945.1). Lineage (NCBI taxonomy): Eukaryota > Metazoa > Chordata > Amphibia > Anura > Dendrobatidae > Dendrobates > Dendrobates tinctorius. The sequence continues at coordinate 8,024,623 of NW_027361758.1, forward strand.
TTGAGAACTGCAGCGCCATTTAAAGATAAAAAAAAAAATATAGGAGGAATTCATCAACAGCGACATTTTAAAAGCCAGTGTTGGTCTTGGGTCCGCTGAAATCGTTTGCACCAAATTCATTAATAGGTTTAAGTTCACCAGACCCAAATATATACTCTAGTCATTTATGACACTTTTGTGGTGTCCCTCCCACGTTTCAAAAAGATACTGGAGCTGTTTTCTGGCAAGACTTGTTTAGGAACCCCCTTCTCGCCTGCGTGTGGCTACCCTTAGGGAAGTCCAGTAGTTAAACTAACCTATACAATGTATATATGGAGAAGAAGCACAAAGAGTTACATTTTCACAAGCTGGAGAATTCATAATTAAAATTTGGTTTTATGGCGAAATTATTTTGTATTATTCCATTGTGACAGTGGCTTCCTATATAAGTAACTAGTGTTATCTTAATATAAGTAGCTCCAAATATGTGTCTGAGTGTTAGAAATTCTTTCTTATTCTCTTCAGTCATGCAAGAGCAGTCTATCACTACCAAATCAATAGGAAAATGTTAAAACCAGGGTTCATAGCCAAAACATGAATGATGAAAGCCACACAATATTAGGCAGTAAAACAGGAAATAATCTATTTTATCGTTTTTTGGGGGTTTTTTTTTTCAAAATTTAAATAAATTTAAATCAATTGTTAATCTTAGGCCAGGATCACACATGCAAGAAACTCGGACGAGTCTCGCATCTTAATACCCGGCACTTGGGAGCGGAGCATTGAGTTGCATGTATTTCTAGGCAGCCGCACGCTCCGCTCCCGAGTGCCGGTGGCAGTGCCGGGTGTTAAGATGCGAGACTCGTCCGAGTTTCTCGCATATCTGATCCCGGCCTTAGATTTGTGGACAAGTATCTATCTAATCTTGTTACAGAGGTATTTCAAACCTCGATTTTCTGACTTTTATCACTCATTTGCAGGTTCCCTCAGTCTTGACTCCTTTGTGGGGACCTGTAGTGACCTGGTGTGATCTTTCTCTTCTGCCCCAAGGCCAGAAACTTGCCGCTGAACAAGCTGGGAATAGAGTCCGCCTTCTTCCATCAGCTCTCTATGAGTTCCTTGTTGCACCACTCTGCCCCTGTCTAACACAATGATGTTGTGTGCCTTCTCCACGGTGCTCAGCCTGTGTGCTATAACTAGCAATGTGCGGCCCTGCAGATCGCTATTCATCGCTTGCTGGATCTGTGAAGGAGGAATCATTAACAGTTACTTATGTGTTGCACATATGTGAGAATTTTCTAAAACACAGGTCTGTCGTGTTTATTGTAGATCATCAGCAGTGCCGAGAGGCGTAAGGGAAAGAAAGCACCCCAACACAATTTATATTACGGTTGTAATGTAACATCTTAAAACCATGTATGGCAGGTGTAATATATCCGTATAAGCGTGAAGAATTTATTAATATGCTTAATACACTGGAAATACAAACTCTGGAAAGTGATACTTTATGCATGCAGTGGCCTGTTAAAAGCTGGAATATTCATGTTTAAATGTGACAAATTTATTATGGGAAAGGGAAGTCCTCATGTATTAAAATAGAAAAAAAAATAGGTAAGGCTGGGTTCACATGTGCGTTTTGACATTCCTTTGCCTGTTCAGTTTTATAAAGAAATGCAATTGATGGCAAAAATGGATCTGTCACAGAACTTCTTCTGTTAAAAAAACTGATAGATAATGGAACCCAAACAGACGCCGTAATTATCAGTGAGGCCCCTGTGCTTCTATTTGTATCAATGTATGAATTGTGTTCATCTGGTTGTATAATAGAGCAGGCAGCCAGAATGTCAAAACGCAGGTGTGAACGTCTATTAAATTTAAAGGGCCGGTCAAGAGCCAAAAGGGAAGTACTGTGAAAAGTGAAAACCATGACAAATGCACTCATGGAGCCTTGCTATAATGCATGTGACTTGAGGTTATTTTTCTCAGAGAGTGTCCTTTTTAACAGACTCTGTCAGCAACTTTTTGCCATGAAATCTGAGAGCAGCATGATGTAGAGGGAGATCCTGATTCCAGTGATGTGTCACTTACTGAGATGCTTCCTGCAGTGTCAATAACATCAATGTTTTATCAGCAGGAGATTATAACTAGAAGACCAGTTGTCTTGTGACATATAGTCCTCCTACTCCATGTAACTCCGCCCTCACCACTGATGGACAGTTTTCTGCCAATGTACAGTGAACAGAGAAACCTGCCAATCAGTGGTGTGGGCGGGTTATACAGGGCTCAGCATTCAAAGAATTGCTAGATTTGCAGCAGAGAAAACAGAGATTTTATAAAAAAAACTACATCAAGTAGACCAGTAAGTAATACATTACTGGAATCAGGGTTTCTACCCCCTACGCTATGCTGCTTTTAGATTACATAGCAAAAAACTGGTGACAGATTCCCTTTAAAAAGGACCTAATCCACACCTTACCATATTGTCCTTTTCTTGTATATTAACTATATTTAGAATGTCAATTTTTGTACTCCTGATAAAAAGTATATAAAAAGTCCAAATTATTACCTTTTGTGGAGCTGAAACTTTTGGTATCATTAATGTAGCTATTATACAGAGTGGGCCATTTATATGGATACATCTAAATAAAATGGGAATGGTTGGTGATATCAACTTCCTGTTTGTGGCACACTAGTGTTATGATTGAGTCACCGTAGGAGGCAAAAACAGAAATGCTAGCTAAGTCCAGAAAACCAGAGAGGTTGGCAGCTATCGGATTGCAGACCCCTGATCCTATCCACAACAACTAACAGTAGCCGTGGGGAGTTCCTACGATGCCCTAGACCCCTCGATCACAGCCGGAGAATTAAATAGGCCTAAAGAAAGAAAGGGGAAATCTAAACTGCCCCAGAGCAGACCCCAAAGCAATAGGCAGCCCCCAACATATAATGACGGTGAAGCAAGATGAAAACACTAACACAGACAGAAAGATAGACTGAGCAAAGACGGGGCCCAAGCTAACTAGATAGGAAAGGACAGGAAGGCTGCTGTCTGCAATCCGTGAAAAACCCTATGAAAATAAGAGCCAACAGACTGACAGTGAAAAAGGCCCTGAAGACGCTAGGCTTCAAAAAAGCTATGTCAGTACTCAGGAATATTCTGAAGACAGAGCAACAGGCAAAAGGAGATTCAGCTCACCCCAGCAGGGAATGGCAGAACCCAGAAAAGCAAGGAAAACAAAAACAAAACACAAAAGCTAACAGGCAAAGCAGAAAACTTAGCTTTAGAGGAGCAGGAATCAGACTGGTGTCCTAGAAGTCCACAGAGAAATCACCCGCAGGGCAGAAGGACGTCGGCAGCCTTATATCCAGTCCGTGACTCCACTCAGCCAGTCATCCTCATTAGGCTCAGGTGCCTGATAATCAGGATCATTACCTTCCTTTACAGGAATAGGGAGTTCACCAGACCTCAGTGACGAAGGGGAAAATGAACTCACAACAGTACCTCCCCCTTGAGGAGGGGTCACCGAACCCTCAACCACGCCACCAGGGCGATCAGGGTGAGCCCGATGAAAGGCACGCACCAATCTTTTGGCATGAATATCAGAGGCAGAGACCCAGGAATTATCCTCCTGACCATAACCCTTCCACTTAACCAAATACTGGAGTCTCCGTCTAGCCAGACGGGAATCCAGTATTTTCTCTACCTCATATTCCAGGTTACCTTCAACCAATACAGGGACTGGAGGTGCCACCCCAGGAACAACTGGTTCAACAAACCTCTTCAACAAGGACTTATGGAACACATTATGGATTTTAAATGTGACAGGAAGAGCCAAACGAAAAGAGACCGGATTAATAATCTCCAAAATCTTGTAAGGTCCAATAAATCTAGGCTTAAACTTAGGAGAAGCCACCTTCATAGCAATATTTTTTGATGATAACCGCACCATATCACCAATCTTAAACCGGGGACCAATGGTCCTATGTCGATTGGAAAACCGCTGGGCCTTTTCCTGGGAGAGAGATAACTTATCCACCACTTGGTCCCAGATCTGGTGCATTCTCTCCACCACAGTGTCAACACCTGGGCAGGCAGAAGGCTCCACCTGCCCCGAAGAAAATCGAGGATGAAACCCAAAGTTACAAAAAAAAGGTGACATCAAAGTGGCAGAACTAGCTCTATTATTTAAAGCAAATTCGGCCAAGGGCAAAAATGAAACCCAATCATCCTGATCAGCGGAAATAAAACATCTCAAATACGACTCCAAGGTCTGGTTTGTTCTCTCTGTCTGCCCATTGGTCTGAGGGTGAAAAGCAGAGGAGAAGGACAACTGAATTCCCAGCTTGGAACAGAAGGTCCTCCAAAATCTAGACACAAACTGAACTCCTCTGTCAGATACAATGTTCTCAGGAATCCCGTGTAAGCGAACCACCTGTTGCAAAAACAGGGGCACCAACTCAGGAAGATGGCAACTTAGGGAGTGGTACAAGATGAACCATCTTAGAGAACCTATCACAAATCACCCAAATAACAGTCATTCTTTGAGAGACCGGCATATCAGAGATGAAATCCATTGAAATATGGGTCCATGGCCTCCTGGGGACCGGCAAAGGCATCAACAACCCACTAGAGCGAGAACAAGATTTAGACCGGGAGCAAGTCCCACAGGACTGCACAAAATTCCTGACATCATGAGACAAGGTGGGCCACCAAAAAGAGCGACTCACCAGATCTCTAGTACCAAAAATACCTGGATGACCAGCCAACGCAGAGCAATGAACTTCAGACATCACTCTCTTCTTCCACTGGTCAGGAACATACAACTTTCCACTGGGACAACGCTCAGGTTTGTCCTCCTGGAACTCTTGCAGAGCAAGTCTCAAATCGGGCGAGATGGCAGAAAGAACTACCCCTTCGCCTAAGATGGTAGCAGGCTTGGTCACCACAGGAGAATCAGCAAAGAAACTCCTAGAGAGGGCATCTGCCTTGACATTCTTAGTTACAGGAAGAAAAGAGACCACAAAATCAAAACGTGTAAAAAACAAGGCCCACCTAGCCTGTCTAGGGTTCAAGCGTTTAGCCGACTCAAGGTAAATCAAATTCTTGTGGTCAGTGAGGACCACAACTTGATGCTTAGCTCCCTCCAACCAATGTCTCCACTCCTCAAATGCCAATTTCATGGCCAACAGTTCCCGATTCCCCACATCATAGTTACGTTCAGATGGAGAGAACTTTCGGGAAAAGAAAGCACAGGGATTCATTTTAGATGTTACAGGATCCTTTTGGGACAAAACAGCTCCTGCACCAATCTCAGAAGCATCCACCTCTACCTGGAACGGGAGTGAGACATCAGGTTGCCGCAAAACCGGGGCGGAGGTAAATCTTCGCTTCAGCTCCTGAAAGGAAGCAACAGCCTCCGGAGACCAATTCAACACATCAGCACCCTTCTTAGTCAGATCAGTCAATGGCTTGGCAATACTAGAAAATTTTGCTATAAATTTCCGATAAAAATTAGCAAAACCCAAAAACTTCTGGAGGGCCTTCAAAGAAGTGGGCTGAAGCCAATCATAAATGGCCTGTACCTTGGCCGGGTCCATTTCAATAGTTGACGGAGACAAAATAAATCCCAAAAATGAAATCCTCTGTACTCCAAAAAGGCATTTCGATCCTTTGACATACAGGGAATTCTCCCTCAAGATCCAGAACACAGTCCGAATATGTTCCACATGAGAATCCCAATCATTGGAGAAGATCAAAATATCATCCAGATAGATAATCAAAAATTTATCGACAAAGTCTCGGAAAATATCGTTCATGAAGCACTGGAAGACAGAAGGGGCATTAGTGAGCCCAAAAGGCATCACCAGGTACTCAAAATGTCCCTCCGGAGTATTAAACGCCGTCTTCCATTCATCCCCCTGCTTAATGCGGATAAGATTATACGCCCCCCTGAGGTCAAGCTTGGTAAACCAGCAAGCACCTCTAACTAGAGAATAGATCCGAAATCAGGGGTAACGGATACTGATATTTAATAGTAATTTTATTGAGGGCACGATAATCAATACAAGGCCTTAAAGAACCATCCTTTTTGGCCACAAAAAAAAAACCCGGCCCCTAAGGGTGAAGAGGATGGTCTAATATGACCCTTCTCCAACGCCTCCTTAATATAGGACCGCATAGCCTCGTGCTCGGGTATAGATAAATTGAAGAGCCGACCCTTGGGAAATGTACACCCCGGGCTTAGTTCAATTGCACAGTCATAACTCCTATGAGGAGGCAAGGACGCAGACTCATTCTCACTAAATACATCATAAAAGTCCGCCAAATAGTCAGGAACATCATGCGACTGAGGAGAGGTGGAAAAAAACGGAGCCTCACTAAAGGCACACCGACAACCCCAACTCATCACAGACACAGATTTCCAATCCAAAACTGGATTATGAATTTGCAACCAGGGAAACCCCAGAACAACAGCATCATGCAGACCATGCAACACCAAAAATCTGCAATTTTCTTGATGGTCTGGGGCGACCCGCATGACCACCTGGGTCCAAAACTGAGGTTTATTTTTAGCCAAAGGAGTAGCATCAATCCCCCTCAAAGGGATAGGCGTCTGCAGAGGTGTCATCGGAAATCCACAACGTTTAGCAAAATCCAAGTCCATTAGGTTTAGCGCTGCTCCCGAATCCACAAAAGCCTTGGCGGAAAATGTGGACAGGGAGCAGATCAGAGTAATTGCCAGAAGAAACTTAGGTTGAACACCACCAACAGAAAACGTGTGTGCAAAGCGTTTCTCTCATTTAGGACAAACAGAAATAATATGCGAGGCATCTCCACAGAAAAAACACAGCTTATTACGCCTTCTGAACTCCTGACGTTGTGCCTTAGACAAAACTCTATCACATTGCATAGGTTCAGACGTCTGTTCAACCGGTGGCAACACCTCTCATGCAATCCTGCGTTCACGTAAACGCCAATCAACCTGAATGGCTAATGACATAGAATCGTCCAGACCAGGGGGAACAGGAAATCCCACCATAGTATCTTTTACGGCTTCTGACAAACCCTTCCGAAAGAGAGCAGCCAAGGCATTATCATTCCAGGTAGTAAGGACCGCCCACTTTCGGAACTTTTGACAGTACAACTCTGCAGAATCTCGACCCTGGTTCAATGCCAACAGGGTCTTTTCAGCCTGATCAATAGCATTAGGTTCGTCATACAACAACCCCAAAGCTTGAAAGAATGCGTTCACATTAGTCAGAATAGGATCATCTGGTTTCAAAGAAAACGCCCAATCCTGGGGATCGCCACGCAGCAAAGAGATGACAATTTTAACCTGCTGCGCAGAGCTCCCTGACGAGTTAGGCTTCAAGGCAAAAAATAATTTACAATTATTTTTGAAACTCAAAAATTTAGATCGATCCCCAAAAAATACATCAGGTGTAGGGATCTTTGGTTCAACAGCATGCGAACGAGCAAGGTAGGCGGAAATTCCCCGCACTTCCGCAGCGAGCTGCTCCACACGATCAGACAATTGCTTTATCTCCATTGAGAGAAAAAAAAAAAAAATTCGCCCTACGGCCTCAGAGATATAGAGGAAAGAATATACACACCCTTTTTTTTTTTTTTTTTTAAACACAATTCTTTCCTGCTATTGAGTACCCTAGGATCTGCGGTATGGCGGGTGATTCTGTTAGGATTGTGTCACCGTAGGAGGCAAAAACAGAAATGCTAGCTAAGTCCAGAAAACCAGAGAGGTTGGCAGCTATCGGATTGCAGACCCCTGATCCTATCCACAACAACTAACAGTAGACGTGGGGGGTTCCTACGATGCCCTAGACCCCTCGATCACAGCCGGAGAATTAAATAGGCCTAAAGAAAGAAAGGGGAAATCTAAACTGCCCCAGAGCAGACCCCAAAGCAATAGGCAGCCCCCAACATATAATGACGGTGAAGCAAGATGAAAACACTAACACAGACAGAAAGATAGACTGAGCAAAGACGGGGCCCAAGCTAACTAGATAGGAAAGGACAGGAAGGCTGCTGTCTGCAATCCGTGAAAAACCCTATGAAAATAAGAGCCAACAGACTGACAGTGAAAAAGGCCCTGAAGACGCTAGGCTTCAAAAAAGCTATGTCAGTACTCAGGAATATTCTGAAGACAGAGCAACAGGCAAAAGGAGATTCAGCTCACCCCAGCAGGGAATGGCAGAATCCAGAAAAGCAAGGAAAACAAAAACAAAACACAAAAGCTAACAGGCAAAGCAGAAAACTTAGCTTTAGAGGAGCAGGAATCAGACTGGTGTCCTAGAAGTCCACAGAGAAATCACCCGCAGGGCAGAAGGGCGTTGGCAGCCTTATATCCAGTCCGTGACTCCACTCAGCCAGTCATCCTCATTAGGCTCAGTTGCCTGATAATCAGGCTCATTACCTTCCTTTACAGGAATAGGGAGTTCACCAGACCTATGTGACGAAGGGGAAAATGAACTCACAACACATTAGTATATGGAAGGGGGAAACTTTTCAAGATGGGTTGGAACCATGGTGGCCATTTTGAAGTCAGTCATTTTGGATCCAACTTTATTTTTTTTCAAAGGGAAGAGGGTCATGTGACACATCAAACACTGAGAATTTCACAAGAAAAACAATGGTGTGCTTGGTTTTAACATAAATGTATTCTTTCATGAGTTATATACAAGTTTATGACCACTTATAAAATGTGTTCAAAGTGCTGCCCATTGTGTTGGATTGTCAATGCAACCCTCTTCTCCCACTCTTGACACACTGATAGCAACACCGCAGAAGAAATGCTAGCACAGGCTCCCAGTATCCATTTTTTCAGATGCTGCACATCTCGTATCTTCACAGCATAGACAATTGCCTTCAGATGACCCCAAAGAAAAAAGTCTAAGGGGGTCAGATCAGGAGACCTTGGTGGCCATTCAACTGGCCCACAACGACCAATCCACTTTCCAGGAAACTGTTCATGTAGGAATGCTCGGACCTGACACCCATAATTGATGGTATGGTGTGGTATATGGAGTACAAAGATAGTGGGGCCATTCTTCATCAATGGAAACCTCAATGCCACCGGATATCTGAAATTGCTACATGATGATGTGCTGCCCTCTTTATGCACTGAAGATGGCACGTTCCCTGAGTTTTTCCAGCAAGATGGTGCATGACCACGTTATGGGTGTCAGGTCTGAGCATCCCTACAAGGAATCTGACCCCCTTAGACTAGCATTTCTTCTGTGGTGTTGCTATGAGTGTGTCAAGAGTGGGAGAAGAGGGTTGCATTGACAATTCAACACAATGGACAGCACTTTGAACACATTTTATAAGTGATCATAAACTTGTAAATAACTCATGAAAGAATAAAGTTAAATTAAAACCAAGCACACCATTGTTTTTCTTGTGAAATTCTCAATAAGTTTGATGTTTCACATGATCCTCTTCCCATTGGAAAAAATAAAGTTGGATCCAAAATGGCTGACTTCAAAATGGCCACCATGGTTCCCACCCATCTTTAAAGGTTTCCCCCCTCCCATATACTAATGTGCCACAAACCGGAAGTTGATATCACCAACAATTCCCATTTTATTTAGGTGTATCCATATAAATGGCCCACCCTGTATTTTGGAGGTACAAAGAGTATTGATCTAGTAATACTCTTCAAAGCGGCAGAGAAACGCAATGGACTTACCGCATGTTCGCTCTCTGCATCTAATGCACTGGTAGCTTCATCCAAAATGAGAACTCTAGGGTTTCGGATTAAGGACCTAGCAATAGCAACTCTCTGCTTCTGACCCCCTGAGAGCTGCGCTCCCTTTTCTCCCGTTTCTGATACACATAAAAGCAAAAATGGTATGGTTTACTTTAATGATACATTTCTGAAATAGATATTTAGGTATCCATTATATATGCTATTCTATAGGATATTAAAACTAATAAGACCCGAAGAGGACATTGCACCAAAACTTCTAACATAAATATGAATATCCGTTAATATTTTAAATGGCACTACCAAACTCTGGAACCAATAAAGACTCAAACCCAAAATAAGGAGTGAGTAAAGAATAGATCCATGCTAAAAGATTATTTCACAAAGGATTAAAAACCAACAAATAAAATAAGCAAAAAATGTCATATAGTGGACACTACTGGAGGGAGACAGGTAAGGTATAGATATAATGGACAAGATAATAATAATAATAATAATACATTTTATTTCTATAGTGCCGATATTCCACAGCACTTTACATTTCAGAGGGGACTTGTACAGACGATAGACATTACAGCATAACAATAATCACATAGATCATAACAGATACCAAGAGGAATGAGGGCCCTGCTCGCAAGCTTACAATCTATGAGGGGAAAAAAAGGGAAACACGAAAGATGGGTGGTAACAGTTGCCCTGATTGTTTGGACCAGCCATAATGTTAAGTGTGTAACAGTACAGGACACAGAGGGCTAATAGATGCATAAAGCATGAGGGAACATGATACGGGGAACCTGGTTATGGTAAAACTTTAGACTGTGCCACACAGGGATAGATTAGGTTAGTGTGTTGAGGCGATAGGCCAGTCTGAATAAATGAGTTTTCAGGGCACGCTTAAAATTGTTGGGATTGGGGACTACTCGTATTGACCTGGGAAGTGCATTCTAAAGAATTGGCGCAGCATGTGTATAGTCTTGGAGACGGGAGTAGGAGGTTCTGATTATCAAGGATGCTAACCTCAGGTCATCAGCAGAACGGAGGGCACGGGTAGGGTGGTAGACTGAAACAAGGGAGGAGATGTAGGGTGGTGCTGAGCCATGGAGTGCTTTGTGGGTGAGGGCAATAAGTTTGTACTGGATTCTGGAGTGGATGGGTAGCCAGTGTAAGGACTGGCACAAGGTAGAGGCATCGGTGTAACGATTGGCAAGATGGTATAAATAAAATAACTCAGCAGTCCTGTGACTGAAAATGTACTTTGAGGACTTCCTTTCTTATTATTAACAGGCCTTTTTCTATATGAGTCATAAAACTACATATATATTTTCTTTGTGCGTATTCCTTGTGAAGTACCAACTTTCAACTATTGATAATGGCAGGTTTATTATGAGGATATTTTGAGTCATTTTTAGTTACAGGACTGCTGAATTATTTTATTTATACCATCTTGTCCATTATATCTATACCTTACCTGTCTCCCTCCAGTAGTGTCCACTATATGACATTTTTTGCTTATTTTATTTGTTGGTTTTTAATCCTTTGTGATGGATTTCTTCTTTACCCGATCCTTATTTTGGGTTTGAGTTTTTGTTATTGGTTCAAAACGTCTAGCATGAATTAAACAAGAACCAGGATGCAGATTGCTCCCCCACAGTTATCTATTAAATGAGTGTAAAAGTGCCATTATGGTCATACCTTTATTTTAACATACTAAATCGTGATGACAGGTTCCCTTTAATATATCATGTATTATATTTATTCTTGGAGATAAAAACACAATGTTAATACCTGTGTCATACCCATTTGGAAGCTCCGTGATAAAGTTATGTGCATTGGCTCTTTTGGCAGCACTTATAACAACTTCCAGGGGGACAGAACTTAGACCATAGGAAATGTTACTGTTAATGGAACGGGCAAATAGCACAGGTTCTTGGCTGACCATTGACACCTAGTATAAAAAATACATTAACAAAACAGTGCAGAAATATACGCATTAATATTATTAAGAACTACATACCAGTAAGTAACAAGAACTACCCCATGCACAAGATACATTGTACATTTATGAAGGGAAACATAAAGGCAAAAGCCGTAATTGCACAAAAATTTACAATATAGAAAAAAAATTCCTCAGCTCCCCACTTCAAGGTAACAATAGTAGCTTGTTGGATGCGGAGCACGGACAAAGTGTCGGTTGGTTTCCCAGGATAATAATAATAATCTTTATAGCGCCAACATATTCCGCAGCGCTTTACAGTTTAACAGTTTCAAAACACAAGTCATAAGTAACAATGTTAACAAAACAATAATTAAAGCAAAATAAGACAACCCTGCTCGTGAGAGCTTACAATAAGGTAAAGCATATAATGCCAGCATCCGCAAAGGAAAAAAGTAAAAAAAAAACAAAAACATTTATTTCATCACTCTAACATTTCAAAAACAAAAGAAAAAAATGATGGAAACACTTGCCCTACACATTTTATGCCCACACAGGGCCCTTAATCATAGCTATGTTTACAGGCACTGTATGGGCTTGAAATGTGTAGGCAAAGTGTTTATCTTTTTGAAAATTTAGAGTGATGAAATATTTTTATTTTTTTTTTTACTTTTTTGTGGATGGTGGCATTATATACTTTACCTTACTCACAAAAAAATTACAAATTTTCCATTTTTACTGGAACTAGAACTTGAACTTTAACTGGTCTGCCCATCTCTACTGGACATACACATTAGAGTTATTCCCCCAAAAAAATCAGGTTATCCCCTATAGTTTTGCTAGGGGATAGCTTGCTGATCACGGGGGGTGCGACCATATTAGACCGTTGTGGTTAGATAATACTGCATCAAGCCAGTCACTGAAATTTAATTTGCCAATTGAAAGATTTTTTGTTTGTTTTCTACATGAAAAAAAAAAACAATCTTTCAATTGGCAAATTTCAGGTTATCCCCCATAGTTTTGCTGAAAGATTGTAATTTGTCTTGTGTAAAACAAACAAAAAAAGATGTTTACTAACCCCGATTCCCCTAATATAATTCATCCAACAAACAGAACTTGACTCCCCTTTGGGCTTCCCTACCCCCAATCCTATCCCACCCACTTTTCCCCCTTCCCGCATTAGTCATTATTGTTCTTCTTTCCATATTTTTTTTTTTAAAAGTCTGTACTCTGTTATCTTGCGTAGGCGGCCGACAGGGGGTTATACTTGATGGAGTGTATATCTCTCCCAGAAAGTTAAGCTGGGCGAGATATTAAAAGCAGGGTAGTACTGGTTGGTGCAGCAGCTTGGGTGCTGAGCCCTTTTATTTATGATAGTTCAGGGCCAGGTTTCATTGGAGTGATGAGGAGGATTTATTGGTGGGAATCATCACTCCCACTCCTGCTCTAGTAGGGATATTGCTGGAGGTTTAGCCAGCTTAGCTGAGAGAGGTCGTCTCATTACAGACACAAAAAAGACTGAAGGAAAAGCTTCAGAGAGACACAGCCTCCGAACTGATATTGTGTATTTCTGAGAAGGATATGCATGGCGGTTAAATGGGCTAAACACTGAGATATTGGACAGCCAAGCCTGCGCACATCTCTGGTAGCATGAGTCAGAGTTATGACGTATAGTTAGCACCTTGCCGAGCAAGTCTTTGTTGTTTTTTTTCAGTTGCTTTAAGCTACACTGGCTGAAAATGAAGCCCCATATTTTTCTTTACATGGACGGTTTCCGTTTGTGTCACTGCCATGCTGCCCTGCAACGCCCCCTGGTGCGTTACGTTACGCTTGATACATAATTGCTATGCTTGATCTTAAAATTTTCACTAAAAATCAACAGTTAAAAAAAAATCAAAAAGGCACAAAAAGCAGCACAGCGAAACATATGAAAGGACAATAACAAAAGCAAGGATGAACCAACCACTTTAGAACATCTCTGCTTGGCTTATGCCTTGGATCACTCAAGCTTCTATGCGTATTATGACAGGTGGAAAGCCGCACCATGCTCATCATGGAGTGGGACAAGTGATTCATGTGATACTTACGGTGTTATTGTAAAGTGCAAAACTGGTCATGAAACTGCAAAAGGAAAAATGTATAATATTCTTCAAAGTAGAGATAACCGAGGGATGTACTTGGCTTTCTCTTTCAGTCTTACAGACTTTTAATAGATTGCATACTCAGCGGTCACTCCACTCAAATGGGGGATTCTAATCCACTTTTTCAAGATTATTGGAAGTTCCACCATGCAGACCTCCAGTGATCACATATCATCTATATGAATCACCAATCCAAACAAGTGATCATTTGTACTCTTGGTACAACCCCTTTAGTAGTAGTAATGTTTGCAGTGTATATGAAGGTTTTTTGAGTCTAAGTAAAATAACTATATAGACTACAAGAGACAGATCATCATCACATAGATGTTTACGTACCCTTGCATGGAGATATTTGTGGTCATACATTTTAATTGCCTGATCATCAAGAAAGACTTCTCCTTCCTCCACAGGGTAAAAGTTTTCCAGAATGTTCACACATGAGCTTTTCCCGCTACCAGATGGACCCACCAGTGCAGTGACTTTTCCAGGATACAGTGTGAAGGACAGATTCTATATGCAGTCAAAATGAACATACATGTAATGTATTGAGAAGACAATCAACTGAAAGAGCCACCTTCTAAAACTAACACTCTATACACTGGTTTTTTTTCCCCATTTCATTTTGCAGGATCAATGATGATATGATGAGTAGTCATGATCAGCTTTTTTTTTTTCCTACTGAGGTTGATTTTTATCCATTCTCACTCTCTCCTCAATAGAGTAAAACCAGAATAAAAAAAGTAACAAAAGTGAACAAAAGTTAAGGCTATGTGCCCAAGTATGCAAAAATTTCCTGAGCAAAACCGGATTCCTTCCCAGTAAATCCGCATTTTTATTTTTCGCGCGTTTTTTCCGGAACAGCCACATTATTATGAATATTTTTTCCTGCAAAATTAATGAACATGCTGCATTTTTTTCCGCGATGCGTTTTTTTATGCGGAAAAAAACGCATCATGTGCACAAAAATTGCAGAATGCATTATAAGAATGGGATGCTTAATGTATGCGTTTTTTAAGCATTTTTGCATGGAAAAAACACTTAAAAAAAACACAAAAAAAACGCTTACGTGGGCACACAGCCTTAAAATCCTTAGAGTCACTTTTACAGGTTGTTCCTAAGCAGGCCGATTATCAATATTACACTGTGCAGGCATAATAGTTCCTTAGAACAGAAGTCAGCTGTGGATTAAAGGGCAGGTTGTAAAATATAATCTTCCTGCATACAGTAGTTTTATATGCCCTGCAAAAAAACAACAGGTTTCTTTTATCAACTGTCGCCAGAACTGAAACACAAGTACTGTGTGTTGTAGCAATGCACTCTTTATGTGACTGAGAACCACTGAACCTCGGCTTTGTGCTCTTTGTCACACAGAGATATTTTAATGGTTCTTGCAATGAAAGAAATGCCTGTCTTGCTGCAGTCTTAACCCAACTGCATATTACGGGAAATTAATTGGGTGAGGGCCGCTAGGCTTCCCAGGGAAATCTACTATAGATGATGAGCAACACGATTCAGCAGCTCATTATCATGCAGGTCTGTCATAAGTCCACACAGTAGTAATGATAATAATAATAATTAAAGTCTTAATTTCACACTTGCAACCAATTATTTCTTTGTTAGTTTATGGCTACATGGTGACTTTGGCTGCTATACCTGGAGCATGGCTAAACTTTGTAATATGCTGCCAAAATATCAAGTGAAAGGGGTCACATTCCAACCCTGCGGTACTGTGACCACGACACGCATGTCGCAAACAGTCTAGCCACCTGTTTTTTTACGACTTGCTTGTCACGGACGCAGTGTGATTTTCTTACTCCCAACGGTGACACATGTGGATTTGTGGACCCACTGTGCCTTAGGGCCAGGCCTATGCAGGAAGGGACGTAGCTAAGGGGCTACCTGGTGTTCACTGGAGCTCCTGATGATGGAGATAGACTGGGCTGCAGGTAGCCGCCAGGTACCACTCCTGGGCAGTTCCCGGTTCTGCAGCTGCTGTCCCCAGGAGTCAGGTATAGTGACACTGATTAGGGCTAGGTCTCCGTTTAGACTAGTAAGTTCTGGCACCTCTACAGAACGGTTACTGACATGAATTCAGGCTCAGTTCAGTCTAGGATACTGGATCAAGGACTGGCCGCTCACAGACCAGGGGACGATGTTCAGGCACTGGCCACACCAGGACCAGGCGACGAGGTTCATGCACTGACCACTCTGGGAACATGGGACAAGGTTAAGGCCCTGGACGCTCCGGGACCAGAGGACTTCACTTCGGGAACAGGGCTGCCTGTTCCAGGACCAGGAGGCTTCAGATACAGGACTGGCCACACCGGGACCAGTGGACTAAGGATACAAGCATGGCCACACCGGTACCAATGGACTTCAGATACAGGATTGGACACACCGGGACCAGGAGAATTCGGATACAGGTCTGGCCACACCGGGTCCAGGGATACAGGTTCAGGACATTGGCCACACAGGGACCAAGGGACCTCACAACTCACTAGTAGTACACCTTACTCACTAATCATTCTACTTGTTACTTGGCAACTCCCTAAAAAGCTGAGGCAATTTACTATATGTGCGAGCTGCCCCTTTTAAGAGTAGCGGAATGTGCACACACAGATCAGGAGCATGGAGAGAGACGAGGACAACATGCAAGAGTGCCAGCAATAGTGCAACAGATCCCATCCACTTGTATTGAGCTATGATGCAGAGGCAACAACTAGCAAACTTTGGTAACGCAACAAGTGTCATGGTCAAAGTCACCATGTTGCAGTATACTTATTGTGTCCCCAGTTTTCTCCATATATGTTTATATCTGAAATGCCACACTGGAGATAGCCATGGACATTACATTTTTGTCATCATTTCCTCACAATGTCATTGAGATCACTAAAAAATGCAAAGTGTAACACAGTCTCTACATAGTTGCCTGGAGAAGAAAGGATCTGGCAGGATTTCCACCTTAAGATTTTTCAGGAGATAAACAGCATGTGAGGTGTAAAGCTGCCCCTCATCTATAAACATGTATATTTAGAGGAGCTATTGGAGATGTCAGTAACTATACGATTTAATAACTGCTATCTAAAATGTTTGCAAGTCTAAAGCCATGATCACAAGGGCCGCTGAATTTATCGGATCAGTCATGTTCGTAAATTCGGACTTGACTGTTTCTATGTGCAGGATGGGTGCAAGAGCTAATTGCTATTTACAGTCCATGCTCTATTCTAGTCTGTAATTCAGACCAGGCTAGAGCAAGCTGCCATGTTTTTCACAGCAACTAAAGGTCCATTTGAAAAATAGCTTGTTTGAACAAGCACACAGGCTAACATTAGGCCCATGTGCTATTTAGTCTCCACACAGACAGCAAACAGACCAAAACTAGGTTTATCGGAATGTTCTCTAATTAGATGTTGATGGCCTGAATTCTCAGGCACTGCAGATCACCTTCTATAGAAAAGAATAATAGCTGAGCTGCAGTACCCAAGAATGGCTACTACACAGCCAAAGGACACATGCGCCGGCAAACGCATACCTGCGCACGGCCTGCATACCCAATGCTAAAAATAGGGTACGCAGGTCGCATGCAGCGTCATATGCTCATAGACGGAGCTGACCGGAGGAGGTGCGGCCATGGGCGGAGCTTCACAGCGGCCATGCGCATCCCTCCGCAGCTCCAGGAAACGCTAGTGTGAAAGTAGCCTAAGGCGTTTTTTTTTCCACTTACATTTCAATGGCAATTTTGTTATTTGGGAAAACATGACAAATATTGACATGAAACAAGAAAAAAAATGTGCCATGTACACTATACTGTAGGTGCACTTTCCTATTGAAATGATTGGGAATCTTATTTGCAGCAGATTGGGACAGTACCGACACATCTGCACTAAAAGCAGAATGACTAACATACCTTTAATGAATTCTCTGTAATCTAAAGCAGAATATGTTCTTGTACAGCACTGTCTGACTTACCTTTAGAACTTGTGCTGCTGGTCGGGTAGGGTATGCAAAAGTGACATTTCTGAACTCTACTTTCCCTTCTAAATGCTCAGGAGCAAAGGTTCCATCATTAACCATTTTTGGTTTACGATCTATGAACTCAAACACTTTCTCTGCAGCACCGACACCTTGCATTAATCCGCCATATACTGATCCAATGGACTGCAACACATAAATTATGAATGTCTGAATTTTCTGGTGTCTACTAAAAGTGTAGTCCACTTGCAGCAATCTTTAACACATAAAGGGGTTGTCCAGGACTTTGACATAGATGAGTTATCCTTGGGATAGGTCATCAATATTTGATAGTTGTGAGTGCCACAGCTGCTGTGTTGCGGAGCTGCACAGTCCAGATCTGTCAACTGCATAGTGATCATAGCCAGGTACTGCATATCTGCCCCCTATTGATTCAAACAGAGGGTAGATGTGCAGTCATGAAGCTGTGTTGTGCAGATTTGCAACTCGTCACATCTAGCTGCCAGCACCAGGAACAGCTGATGGGCAAGGGTGTTGGGTGTCGCACCACCACTGTTCAGATAGAGACCTATCCTAAGGATAGACTACAAATAGAAAAGTCCCGGACAACCTCATTAAGATCAAAGATCAACTAAACCTTTATAATTTTTTTTTCATATTTCAATCCCCTAATAATTACAAGGAGACTGGTGAGGGTCTAGATCCTGCGACCCCACAGATTGCTCAAACAAACCTTACCAAATCCTTTCCAGAGAGGTGCGCAGCTCAGCAGACATGAGTGCACAGCTCCTATTGGATCGCGCATACAGAGCGAACTATTGATTCAATAAAAAGAAAAGACTATGAAGCTTATGCCTTGTATTAAATTCATATGCTGCCCTGTGTGCACGATCAGGCAGGGGCTGTGCACTCTTGTCACCTGGACTGTGCACTTTTTGTGAGGATGGATGGGTTTTGATCAATCCATGGGGGTGTCAGAATCCAGACCCCCACAGATCAGCATGTAATTATGAGGGCACTTTGGTTTACTTACTTTTCAATTATTTTAATGCTTCCCTGCCCTAACATATACAAATACATCATATTAAGGAGCCTTTTAAGGCAAACTGATTTAATAGTACATCATGGTCATCACAGAGGCACAAATTCTGGGCTCCCACTTCAATGGCTGTAATCCCCCTGTAATGTACAGCAATGGTCAAACAAAAAGAAAATGCTTGGTCTGTGACTGCCGTAAAAAAAAAAAAAATAGCCAATATCCAAGAAATGCTGTGTTTAGTTCATCTTGCCTCATGGAAAATAGAATAAAAAGTGATAAAAAGGTCAAATAATCATACACCACAATGTCACAAAACCCCAGCGGTATTATGGTTTCTACAAATAAAGGTGATTATTCTGTATCAATTACTGGTGGTTTTCAAAACCACTGCTTGCTGTCATTCAGTGGGAACCTTTACTTTTTACCAACAGTGGATGAAAATCCGCTTGTGATCATGAGATGGACAAACAACAGGCCATATACAGTATATTAAGAGACATTAGACACTTTCACTGCCTGCCTCAAATCTAAATCACTTAATCATCACTTTTTGTATTAAATATCTCCCATCCACGATTTCGATTTCCCCATCATGAATTATTGGAACAGAAAAATAACAGAATGAGTACAGCACAGTCTGTAATGGGGCCGCCTGCATCTGTTCTTACCTCCATGCAGTCGCCCAGCAGAAATTCATAAATAACAAAGGATATAAGGTTACCGCTTGTCGTTTGTCCAGATATCACCAGATGTCCGCCATAGTACAGAATACTAATCTGTAACACTAACTGAGTGAACTAAAGGAAAAAAGGAACAAATTATTTATACAAATGTGTCCAAATGGAAGAAATATTGCTTTAGGCTAGGGCTATTCGACAACTTAGGCTACTTTCACACTAGCGTCGTGTGACGTACGTTGCAATGTGTCGTTTTGGAGAAAAAACGCATCCTGAAAAGTTGCCTGCAGGATGCGTTTTTTCTCCATAGACTTGCATTAGCGACACATTGCGACGTATGGCCACACGTCGCATCCGTCGTGCGACGGATGCGTCGTGTTTTGGCGGCCGCGACGCACAAAAAGTTACATGTAACGTTTTTTGGTGCGTCGTGTCCGCCAATTTCGACAGCGCATGCGCAGCCGAAACTCCGCCCCCTCCTCCCCGGACATTACAATGGGGCAGCGCATGAGTTGAAAAACTGCATCCGATGCCCCTGTTGTGCAAATCTTTCACAACGTGCGTCGGTACGTTGGCCTGACTCATAGCGACGGGCCTGTACCGACGCTAGTGTGAAAGTAGCCTTAGCCGTCACAACCTTCACAAAACTGAAGTTTGCTTGGTGCTGCTGCTACACCCCAGCGCTATAAAACTGAAAGAGGTCACATTGCGACACCTACACAACCACAACTGTGATCAGCAAACTGCAAAGAACAAATCAGACTTATTCAGATTTTTTTTGTAGCTTGCTTGATGCAGTAGTGGAGATGCCCTAATGTGACCCCATTCACTTCTATAACAGAGTGATGTAGCAGTAGCACCTTGTGCTGACTTGTAGTGCAGCCCTAGCCCTATACATACGAACATGACCGCTTTATGAAGTAAACAAGTCTGGCTATGACAATACAATGCAGATTATATAAGGTACATGACGTAGAAGAACATACTTACTCCAGTGGACCACACATAATAAGTGTAAGCGATAGCTTCCTTTTTGTACAGGGAGTAAACTTGCTGCAGTTTTTCACTATACACAATAGCCTCTGTCTCTTCATTGGCAAAGCTGCGGACCGTTTTTATTGCAGAAATTGTTTCTTCTGCAGTGCTGTTGGCCTTCGCTAAAGCGGTCTGGACTTCTTTGGCAAGTTTCTTTAGAGGGAAAAGAGGAAAAAAAGCATGGACACATCTATGAAACTTCTTAATGTGAGACAGATCCAAAATCATAAACAGATTTCTACAGTGAAAAAAAAAAAACGGAGAACCAAGAGTTCATGCTACCAAGTATAAACATTAGGGTGTGTGCAGACGCTGCGGAATCCGCTGCGGATTAATCCGCACGGATTTTGCAAAAACCGCAGATAAAACCGCAGGTCAAAAGACCTGCGGATTATCTGCGGTTTGGCCTGCGGTTTGGTCCTGCGGATTCACCATCTCCACAATGGTGGAGATAGGAACCCGCTGCGGATTCCGCAGAAAGAATTGACATGTCAATTCTTTCTGCGGTTTCAAAACCGCAGGAAATCCGCGCGGATTTATCCGCACCGTCTACACAGCGGTTTTTGTTTACCATTCATTTGAATGGTACTGTACACCGCAGCTAAAACTGCAAACTGCTGCGGGTCCGCAGCGGCCAAAACCGCTGCGGAACCGCAGCGGAATCTGCAGCGTGTGCACATACCCTTATTTTTATTGAAAAAAGTATTAAAAGGCATAAATGAATGGGCAAACGCAAACAAGTAGTGACAGAGCCCACAGAATGAGGGCTTGGGGTGCTGCCAGTGTGTAACAAGATACAATTACATATGGCAAAAAAGTAACTTTGGTCTATTAATATAGTCCTAGAACATCTTCATAAATAGCCTGTGCATGCATGAATCAAAAGGTAACATGAGTAGCAAAAAAGATCATATAAAGTCATTTAGCATAGCACAGATGGATCTTAGACCCATATACTCTGGTCCTGTCACTACTTGTCTTCATTTGCCCACTCATTTATGCTTTTCAATGAATTTTTCAATAAAAACATTAATTTTATACTTACTAGCATGGACTCTTGGTTGTCCGGATTTTTCTTATTTTGATTGAGTTGCTACAGATATTTGGGCACAAAATGATATATACTACTATAATGTACAGTGAGGAAATAATTATTTGATCCCTTGCTGATTTTGTAAGTTTGCCCACTGACAAAGACATGAACAGTCTATAATTTTAAGGGTAGGTTAATTTTAACATTGAGAGATAGAATATCAAAAATAAAATCCAGAAAATCACATTTTTTGAATTATATAAATTTATTTGCATTTTACAGTGAGAAATAAGTATTTGATCCCCTACCAACCATTAAGAGTCCTGGCTCCTACAGACCAATTAGACGCTCCTAATCAACTCGTTACCTGTACTAAAGACAGCTGTCTTACATAGTAACCTTCATAAAAGACTCCTGTCCACAGACTCAATTAATCAGTCAGACTCTAACCTTTACAACATGGGCAAGACCAAAGAGCTTTGTAAGGATATCAGGGACAAGGTCATAGACCTGAACAAAGCTGGAATGGGCTACAAAACCATACGTAAGGCGCTGGGTTAGGAGACAAATGTTGATGCAATAGTAAGAAAATGGAAGAAATACAAAATTACTGTCAATCAACATCGATCTGGGGCACCATGCAAAATCTCACTTTGTGGGGTTTCCTTGATCATGAGGAAGGTGAGAGATCAGCCTGAAACTACACAGGGGGAACTTGTTAATGATCTCAAAGCAGCTGGGGCCACAGTCAACAAGAAAACCATTGGTAACACCTTAAGGTACTGTCACACTTAGCGATGCACCAGTGATCCCGACCAGCGATATGACGCAGTCAGGATCGCTGGTGCATCGCTAAGTGGTCGCTAGTGAGCTGCCACACAGGCAGATCTCACCAGCGACATAGCAGGGGTCGGGGGTCGCTACTTACCTGTCAGACGAGGCGATCCTGACGTCCTCCCGCCCGCGTTCACGCGTCTCCACAGCAGGAAGCTGACGACAAGAAACGGCCCATGACGTTCTCGCGCGATCAGTGATAACCATCGGGGGAGCGGTCGGAGGTAAGTATCAGACATAGCAATATCGCTATAACGTCACAAAAAACAGTGACGTTATAGCGATATTGCTAGCGATATCGCTTAGTGTGACAGGCCCTTTACGCTGTAATGGTTTAAAATTCTGCAGTGCCCGCAAGGTCCCCCTGCTCAAGAAGGCACGTGTGCAGGCCCATATGACGTTTGCCAATGAACACCTGGATGATTCCGTGAGTGATTGGGAAAAGATGCTGTGGTCAGATGAAACAAAAATTGAGCTCTTT
Source organism: Dendrobates tinctorius (assembly GCF_039654945.1). Classification (NCBI taxonomy): domain Eukaryota; kingdom Metazoa; phylum Chordata; class Amphibia; order Anura; family Dendrobatidae; genus Dendrobates; species Dendrobates tinctorius. The sequence continues at coordinate 8,047,472 of NW_027361758.1, forward strand.
GTCGTTAACTCAATTGCCTTGTTTGGAGGAAGAGAAATGCTGCCTATGACCCAAAGAACACCATCCCCACTGTCAAGCATGGAGGTGGAAACATTATGTTTGGGGGTGTTTCTCAGCTAAGGGCACAGGACTACTTAACCACATAATGGGAGACTGGATGGAGCCATGTACCTTAAAATCCTGAGTGACAACCTCCTTCCCTCCGCCAGGACATTAAAAATGGGTCGTGGCTGGGTCTTCCAGCAAGGTAATGACCCAAATCATACAACCAAGGCAGCAAAGGAGTGGTTCAAAAAGAAGCACATTAAGGTCATGGAGTGGCCTAGCCAGTCTCCAGACCTTAATCCCATAGAAAACTTATGGAGGGAGTTGAAGCTCCGAGTTGCCAAGCGACAGCCTCAAAATCTTAATGATTTACAGATCATCTGCAAAGAGGGGTGGACCAAAATTCTTCCTGACATGTATGCAAACTTCATCATTAATTAAAAAAAAACTCTGACTGCTGTGCTTGCCAACAAGGGTTTGTCACCAAGTAATAAGTCTTCTTTGCCAGAGGGATCAAATACTGCCATGTCCTGATCCATCTGCTTTCATCCACAGGTATGTCTGCTGAACCCGCATCTTAATTCAGAATACTCACTGAACCCCTGAAACCTCATGCATTGTTTACCCTGTTTTTACTTGGTATGTCTGCTGAACCCACATCTTAATTCAGAATACTCACTGAACCCCTGAACCCTCATGCATTGTTTACCCTCTGTTTTTACTTGGCATGTCTGCTGAACCCGCATCTTATTTTAGAATACTCACTGAACCCCTGAACCCTCATGCATTGTTCACCCTCTGTTTTTACTTGGTATGTCTGCTGAACCTGCATCTTAATTCAGAATACTTACTGAACCCCTGAAACCTCATGCATTGTTTACCCTCTGTTTTTACTTGGTATGTCTGCTGAACCCACATCTTAATTCAGAATACTCACTGAACCCCTGAACCCTCATGCATTGTTTACCCTCTGTTTTTACTTGGTATGTCTGCTGAACCCGCATCTTAATTCAGAATACTTACTGAACCCCTGAACCCTCATGCATTGTTCACCCTCTGTTTTTACTTCTGATGTCTGTACTCTAATTTTACCCCTGACTTTAATTCCATGTATCATACTTCAAATTGACTGTATGCAAATTGATATACACATGGTCCTCGCACCTAGTCTTATCTGTCCATCCTGTCCTACCTCTTTCTTCAACTCTGATGCTAGTCAAATGTCCCATTAAAGGGGGTTTTACACATAGCGATATAGCTAGCGATATCGCTATGTGTGATACTTACCTCCGACCGGCTCCCCCGCTGTCCATCGTTGATCGCGCGAGATCGGCCGGCTCCATTTCTTGTCGGGAGCTTCCTGTGGCGCCGACGAGCGACGCGTGGACGCGGGCAGGAGGATGTCTTCATCGTCGCGTCTGAAAGGTATCATCCGCTGTATTGCTGCTGCATCGCTGTGAGATCTGCCTGTGTGGCAGCTCACTAGCGATCATTTAACGATGCACCAGCGATCCTGACCGCGTCATATCGCTGGTGCATCGCTAAATGTAAAAGGGCCTTAACTGCAGTCTGTTAATTGCCCCCTGCTGTGAACCGTCCTCTACCCCCTTCTCCCTCACTCACCTGGCTTCATTTCATAGACATTTGAATGGTATAAGTTGAAGAGAGCAGGTCAGATATGACCTTGGTCAGATGTGACATCATTTGAAGTGACATATTTAAAGTGACAGATGAGAAATATACCAGATATAGTCCAGAAATCGGTCAGACGGTAAGACTAACCACTGCTTTCTTACTTTACTTGCTTTTTTTTTTTCTTCTTTTAACCCTGCTCTTCAACCATGCTCACACTTTCCATCACCATTTTTGCTCCACTAATCTTCACTCTCCTTCGCTATCCCCAAACCCCTGCAACCTTGAACCAAATAACAATCTCCCCCTCTCTTAGCCTCCCCCCACCTCATCTGCAGACATACTCCTTAACCTCAGACCTCTCCTACTAAAATACAATTCAAGATGATCACTCTCCTTCATCCACCTGCTTTCCCTTTCTCTGCTTCTTCTCACTGCTGGTGACATATCCCCCCAATCCTGGCCCCCCCCTGCCTCATACATCCCACTTATCTTCCCCCCCCCTCTTTCTCTTTGGCGGTCGCTCCTGTAGGGTTCGCAACCACTCTTCTCCGCCTGTGATCTGGAAGACTGTCCATGACTCCCAGCGGGACTCGATCTCCCGACGCCATCGCCACTCCAGGCGCCCGAGGCCTCCTGGCACATATCGTTTCCCCCAGGAGTACGTTGGAGGGGGCCCCAGTCCATCCGGAACCATGGCAAACACCCGGACCTCTCTCCTGCGTTGGAGTAATACCGCCATCTTGGGCAGAATCAGCTGCTGCTTTGGATCCTCTGCAGCAACGCAGATCCGCCACAGCGTCCCAATTTGTAATCCACAGGTCAGTAATTGGTAGTCCACAGGTGTTTATAATCCAAAATAGAGCAGCCCAAGTTTTTCTCAGGCCTTCAGACGCAGGTCTGCCGCAGAAGATAGCGTGTTAGTGGCGGCAATCCTGCCAACTACGCCAAATGTAGGGTTGCTGGGGCGAGCTGGGGGTGGTCCCTCTTCTTACCGCGCAGAGATAAAACAGAGACAAGATGGAGGCAGATTCTGGGTGCAACAGGTCCAAGTTTATTTCACTCGCCGTCCGTCTGACGGCCTCAGAGCCCACCGCACTTTCTTTACCTCACGGCCCTCCGTTTCCAGGGCCGCTTCTTACACACCGTACTCTATACTGGGGTAGTGTATGCATACACCGTCCCCTCTGCACTCGTCGACGCTCCTGATAGGTACGTCACTGTGGCCGCCTTAGGCCCATAAACCAACAGCACTTCCACTATCAGTCGTCATGTCCAACACGGTGTCCTACACCCGGTGTCTCGTCTCTTCTGCGGTTCTTCCTGTCAGGACCACCCCCCTGACGTTCTCTCTCCTCAGTCCCCCTGATACGGTTTTCCTCACAGCACACGAACTGTCGTAGTCCTCCTGTCACTGGAGCTCCCCCTGGGGACTCGAACTTTCTGGAACCCTCCCTCAGTATTTATAGCACTCCCGGTCCCGTCACGATAACTCCGCCCCCCATGACCAATGGTTTCTAAAGCCCTAAGCTGAGGTCAAGTCCTTGGCTCACACTCCTCCCTGCCATCTAATGGTCAACCCAAGGTACTGCACGTCCACTACACTTTCCTAGCTGTTTCCCACTGTAGTAACTGACACCTGTCTAAACTGTGCAAACCTATCTTTCTCTATTCTGACACGTCCGTCCATCAGGTCACCTTCCCTACACATCCAGTACACATATGGCTCCAGTCCGTATACCCCACATACACGCGGCTCCGCTCCGTACACCAAGTACACACACGACTCCGCTCCGTACACCTCATACACGTACGGCTCCGCTCCGTACACACGCAACTCTGCTCCATACGCCCCGTACACACACGGCTCCGCTCCGTATGCCCCGTACACGAGCTGCTCCGCTCTGTACACCTTGTACACATGCGACTCCACTCCGTACACCTCATACACACGCGACTCCGCTCCATACACCTCGTACACACGCGACTCCGCTCCATACACCTCGTACACACGCGGCTCCGCCCTGTACACCTTGTACACATGCAGCTCCTCTCCGTACACCTCATACACACGCAATTCCGCTCCGTACATCTCATACACACGCGGCTCCGTACACCTTGTACACACGCGGCTCCGCTCTGTACACCTCATATACATGAGGCTCTGCTCCGTACACCTCGTACATGCGTTGCTCCGCTCCGTAAACATTGTACATATGGCTCCGTACACATCGTACATACACGGTACCGCTCTGTACACCTCGTACACACACGGCTCCGCTCCATACACCTCTTACACACACGGCTCTGCTCCGTACACCTCAAACACACATGGCTCTGCTACATCCACACTGTAAAACCCTCCTGACCCCACACAGAAACTTTACCTCATCCAGCACCCTCCATGACAACCAGCACAGCAGAGTCCTGCAGAGTGCAGACACAGAGGCAGACACGGCCCCTGAACATGTGACCCCCTGACTCCTCCCCTCTCACAGGTCCTGTGCGCACAGAACACACACAGCCGAGCCACATAGACAGGAGACCCATGATCATGTGACCCCTGACTCCTCCCCTCTCACTGGTCTTCTGCGAACAGAACACACACAGCCGAGCCACATTATTGCAGACTGTGGTGCATCTATCTGGGACGGCGAGCATGGCGTTGGTGGATGGGGGGCGTGGCAGTGCAATACCGGATGGTTGGAGCCATGAATTAGCCATGCGGTGCTGGAGGGGCCCCCTCTCCCCCGTTCAATGAACGGGCTGCACGGGCGGTGGGTCCGCCCCTGTTCCACCCTGATTCTCTCTTATATGTGCACATGTTGTGGATTTGGCCCTGCGGATCCGCAGCAGTTTTCGAAGGGATGTACAGTACCATGTTATCCTATGTAAAACAAAAACCGCTGTACACATGCTGCGAAAAATTCTGCGCAGAAACGCAGCGGTTTATTTTCCACAGCATGTCAATTCTTTGTGCGGATTCCGCTGCGTTTTTACACCTATTCCATTCTAGGGATCCCCAGGTGTAAAAACGCAGGCATTTTGACCTGCGGATTCTGCAGATTCCATGCGGAAAAATCCACACACGAATACTTAACGTGCGCCCCGTACCCTTAGAGCATTTTCTAAATGGATGGAAATTGTAAAATTGTGGCTAGCCCCAATTCATTCAAATTCTTACTTTTTGGGTGACTAATAAGCTGGATTCTCACATTTTGGTACCAATCGTTTTTTTAATAAAATGATTTGGTATATAAGTTCTAAGAAATTCCCATTAATGTGTGAGCATTCCCGATAACCTGATTCCTGTTTAATCCTGCAATGCCTGATACTTTGAATAGTAGTTTCATAAGACCTGGTTTAATAAGCAACTTTTCTGTTTTGCAGACACAGCTGATATGCATTCTAGGTTTTTACTACCTTTTGATATATTACAATTTAATTTCAACATACCCTTATATTCTCATTATCACTACAAATCAGGCACCATGTGTCCTCTCATTTCCTTCCCTCAATGTCTCTCATCCTACCCACTTTGTTATGTAGAGCTGGTATTTCAACTAAAGGATTAATGTCAGATATTTATTGGTTATTACTTAACCCCGATATAGATCAACACTGATACATGAACAAATGGGAACATTTTCTGGGGGAATCCCTCTCGCCTAGTAAGAAATTTGCAGGTGCACACATGCTTCACCTATAAGGAAAATCAATCTAAGTTACTTATGTACACACTCCTTCCCTATTACATAAAGTTAATCCTAATATTCCCAATTGCTGCTGGAGATGTGGCAACTCCGAGGGAGATTTACCTCACTTATTCTGGCTTTGTACAGATATTCCAGGATTTTGGAAATCAGTTAATGATCTTATTATTAAGCTCATTGGTCTTGAGGTACTCCTTAATCCTAAATTTCATTTACTTAATATTCCACTGTTTCAAATCAGACGTAAAACCCAACCACCTTTACTACACGACCACTGCTGCTAGATGTCTGATAGCGTCTAAGTGGAGAAGGACTCTACATCCATCAAATACCGAGTTACACATGTGCATACAGGGTGTGTAAAGCATGGAATATCTCACAGCCCTATTAAATAACAGAACACTTCAAGGTGGTCTGGGCCCCCTCAAACACATACTGGATACAAAGATACTGTTAATGAACATGGTTACAAAAATTAGGTTATGTAGTAGGGTGTCGAACTAGAATTGCTCTTCAACTCTTCTCCCCCGTTTCTTCGTTCTGTGTCAGTGTCCTGTCCGGTTATTGTCCATGTTTAATTGTAAGTGTAAGATGTGAACTCTTCAATGTTGAGTTTAGTCATTGTTACTGATTATTAAGTCAAACTATGCAATATTGTTTGCTAATATTTTGAATTTTTTGTCGTCATTCTGTAATTTCATATTTGGGAAAAAAAAATTATAAAGAAAAAATCCAGAGAGGTATTCAAAATCATGATAAATGACATGCCAGAATGCAGAGATGTTGGCTACTCATCTAGAAATCAAAGCATGTTATCAAAGATAACAAACACACTGGACAGCTGAGCCAAAACATTGAGGATCACTTTGGAGTGCTGCCTAGTAGTGATGAGTGAACATGCACTGACAAGGTGTTATGCGCGCATGCTTGGGTGCTAATTGAGTGACTTCGGCATGCAAAAATAATATGCTCGAGTCCTCACACCTGAATGTCTTGCGGATGTTCGAGAGCTGCAACACATGCAGGAATTACCTAACAGGCAATCCCCTGCATGTGTTGCTGCTGTCGGACAGCTGCGAGACATGCAGCCACAGGGACTCAAATATATTTTTCAAGCACGCAGAAGACACTCGGTTAGCACCCGAACATGCTTGGATAACACCTTGCCCACACATGTTCAATCATCACTACTGCCTACAGTAACTGGCTGGCTTAGTGATAGCAAGCAGAGAGTGGTTATAAATGGTATATTCTCTAACTGGGTCACTGTGACCAGAGGGGTACCGCAGGGGTCGGTGTTGGGACCTATTCTCTTCAACATATTTATTAACAATCTGGTAGACGGTTTACACAGTAAAATATCCATATTTGCAGATGATACAAAACTATGTAAAGCAGTCAATACAAGAGAAGATAGTATTCTGCTACAGATGGATCAGGATAAGCTGGAATCTTGGGCCGAAAGGTGGCAGATGCGGTTTAACAATGATAAATGTAAGGTTATACACATGGGAAGAAGGAATCAATATCACCATTACACACTGAACGGTAAACCACTGGGTAAATATGACATGAAGGAGGACTTGGGGATCCTAGTTAATGATAAACTTACCTGGAGCAGACAGTGCCAGGCAGCGGCTGCCAAGGCAAACAGGATCATGGGGTCCATTAAAAGAGGTCTGGATACACATGATGAGAGCATTATACTGCTTCTGTACAAATCCCTGGTAGGACCGCACATGGAGTACGGTGTACAGCTTTGGGCACCGATGCTCAGGAAGGATATAATGTAACTAAAGTGAGTACAAAGGCGGGCAACAAAATTAATAAAGGGGATGGGGACTACAATACCCAGAGAGATTAGCAAAATTAGGATTATTTAGTCTAAAAAAAAGACGACTGAAGGGCGATCTACTGTAATAACCAGGTATAAGTATATAAGGGGACATTACAAATATCTCTCCGAGGATCTGTTTATACCAAGGAATGTGACGGTCACAAGGGGGCATTCTCTGCGTCTGGAGGAGAGAAGGTTTTTCCACCAACATAGAAGAGGATTCTTTACTGTTAGGGCAGTGAGAATCTGGAATTCCTTGCCTGAGGAGGTGGTGATGGCGAACTCAGTCGAAGGGTTCAAGAAAGGCCTGGATGTCTTCCTTGAGCATAACAATATTGTATCTTACAGTTATTGTTAGGTTCTTTAGAAGGACGTAGATCTGGGGAATTATTGTGACAGAATATAGGCTGAACTGGATGGACAAATGCTTTTTTTAGGCCTTGGTAACTACAGGTGCATCTCAGTAAATGCATTTAATACTTGGTCGGGGCTCCTTTGGCATCAATTCCTGCAGGTGTGGCATGGAGGTGATCAGCCTGTGGCACTGCTGAGGTGTTATGGAAGCCCAGGTTGCTTTGATAGCAGCCTCAAGTAGCATGGATTGTCTGTCTCTCCACTCTTCCTCCAGACTCTGGGACCTTGATTTTCAAAGTCTAGTGTGAAGTATCCACAATCAGTGATAGTTTGGGGAGCCATGTCATCTGCTGGTGTAGGTCCACTGTGTCCACTTGGGTATTCATTGGCTGTAAGCCATAATCATCAACATTAACAGAAATAAACACTTGAAATAGATCACTCTGTTTGTAATGACTCTATACAATATATGAGTTTCACTTTTTGTATTGAAGAACGGAAATAAATTTATCTTTTTGAGGATATTCTAATTTTGTTAGAAGCACTTGTATATATTGTAGGGATTTAGCTCTTTGGAAGTTTTCAGTGTTCACACAGGCATGCCGTTTCTTGTCCAAACAGGAAGGTTTATTACTCCATAAACTTCCAGAAGGGAGTAATAAAGTATGAGAAACAGAACAGTATAGCTGCTCAATAGTCAAAGTCCAATATTCGGACTCTTGCAGAGTCTGAGCATCTTACACAGGCCCTCCACCTTGCATACACAGACCCACATACCAGAGATGTTTGCACTCTACTCCCAGACCAGGAATGACCAGCTCAACTGCCCTTTTATACCTGCTGCACCTCCTGGATTGAAGGATGCGAATGACCAGTTACCGATCTCATCTAATCATTCCTATGTGTATATTGGTCCCATTAACCCTCTCAGCTCCTCCTATCCAGGATTCTGCTAGCTGCTTGTCTGATTGATTAATATATATATATTGTGAGGTGTTGACACGCTTAGCTGCTTCTTCAGGTAGACACAGGATCACTTTGGTAGTGAAAAACCTGCTGGTTTATTAAAGTAATCATAGACCAAGGCAGGGTTCAGGAAAAACAAAAGCAGAGCCTTTCTGGCTTAACTTAAAAACAAAACAAACAACGTTCAACAGTCTTTTCTATGCAGGTTTCATCTGCAGACTCCTGGCAATGTCCTGCGCTCTTTCTGGAGCCATGTGGGAGTGCTTTCTCTCCCAATACACACCAGACTGTCTCTCATATCCAGGTATTTAACCAGGAGCATGTGATGATCACGTGATTGTGCCATCACCGCAGGTCCTGTCAGTACACATGCCAGTGTCTACTCTGCAAGAAGGGATACGGTGAGCACCCTCCCTCTTACTCTATGGGTGCGCACTTAAAACCAGCCCATGAATAACTTTAAATTAACCCTCTCAGCACGTAGCATCTCCCCTCATACACTGCAAAATTTTCATTTTGTCTGATTTTTCTCTTTATATGTATATTTTGAGTAAAATGTAAATTGTTCTTTTATTCTATAAACCACTGACATGTCTTCGAGTTTCCAAGCACTAAATTTTGTATTTATATTCAGAAAATGAGAAACAGTCAAAATAACAAAATAATGCAGTGATTGCAGACCTCAAATAATGCTAAGAAAACAAGTTCATAATCATTTAGAAACATCAATACTAATATGTTTTAACTCAGGAAGAGTTCAGAAATCAATATTTTGAGGAATAACCATGATTTTTAGTCACAGCTTTCATGCGTCTTGGCATGCTTTCCACCAGTCTTTCACATTGCTTTTGGGTGACCTTATGCCACTGCTGGTACAAAAATTTAAGCAGTTCTTCTTTGTTTGATGGCGTGTGACTATCCATCTTCCTCTTGATTACATTCCAGAGGTTTTCAATGAGGTTCAGGTTTGGAGATTGGACTGGCCATGACAGGGATATGATGTGGTGGTCTTTCATCCACACATTGATTGACCTAGCTGTGTGGCATGGCGCATTGTCCTGATGGAAAAACCAGTCGTCAAGAGTTGGGGAACATTGCCTGAGTAGAAGGAATCAACTGTTTTTCCAGGATAACCTTGTATGTGGCTTAATTCATACGTCCTTTCACAAAGATTAACCTGCCCAATTCCAGCCTAGCTGAAGCCTCCCCAGATCATCATAGATCCCCCACCAAATTTTACAGTCAGTGCAAGACACTGGCTTGTACACCTCTCCAGGTCTCCGTCTAACCATTAGACAACCAGGTGTTGGGTAAAGCTGAAAACTAGACTCATCAGAGAAGATTACCTTACTCCAGTCCTCTATGGTCCAATCCTTATGGTCTTTGGTAAACTTCAGCCTGGCTCTCCTTTGCTTCTCATTAATGAAAGGCTTTTTTCTAGCTTTACATGACTTGAGCCCTGCCTCTAGAAGCCTGTTACGAACTGTTCTTGCCATGCACTTCACCCCAGCTACCATCTGCCTTTCCTTTTGTAGGTCACTTGATGTCATCCTGCGGTTGCTGAGTGACATTTAAATAAGATGACGGTCATCCCGGTCAGTGGGGAGTCGTTTTCGCCCTCTGCCGGTCTGTAGCTTTGTTGTCCCCAATGTCTGCTGCTTGACATCGTTGTAATGGACTGCCGTCTTAGAAATTTTAAGGATGGAGGCAACATGACGCTCACTGTATCCCTCTGCTAGTAAAGCCAGAATTGAGCCCTTCTTTTCCTCACTCAAGACTTTTCTTTTCAACTCCTTTGGCATGGTCAAAAGTTATTTTTTCATTCTTATTACTTTTGGGATATTACTAGCACTTGTTTTGCCATCCAACTTGTCCTATTGGAAGAGGATTGTGAACACCACAGCAGGGTTTTTTATGCTTTCCTTCATTAAATAAGATTTGGTTCAGGTGATCACCTATTCAGAAGCACATTAAGTAAAATGAGGTGTACTCTGGTTGGAATTCAACTGACACGGGAATGGAATGGCTGTCACACATGTAGAGAAGATGATTTTTATAAAACTGTGCAGTGGTCTCTTAATTTTTGCCAGAGCTGTATATCTGTAGCTTGGTCGCCATAAAAGAAGGGGGTCCAAATATATATCACGCACAGGGGCCCCAAGCTGTCAGTGTCTTCATCTTCTTCCTGCTAAAGTAGATGTACACATTGTTGGATACCGACATCACATTGTTCAATGCTTACAGAAAACAGAGTCAGCTCCTTTTGTGTGTCAGTAAAAATGATGCAGGTAATGCGACACATGACAATACTTGAATCGTCTACACTGAAATGTAATCACAGCATTTACATAATAACCATTACACAGACATACTAGCACCCCACACAGAATAATGTAACACCAGAACTATTAATGCTATAGTTCAATGAAATGTAAAGGCTATTTGCATCTTAAAACTAAATTTAAGAACTAGCCTTCAGTAGACTTGTAGATCATTGGGCAGTGCCATGAATACACATTTTCTTCTTCCGCTAATTTGATATGAAAACAGGTCAACAATAAAAAAAAGGCGTTAGAGATATCTTCATCACTGTGCCATCTTGTAGCTCCGATCATCGTGATAAATTCACACCACTTCTTTACAACTCATCAAACCTGCTTCACACATCAATGTTTCATAGTCTGAGTACAGACTGCAATGTGCAGACTAGTCGAAGGGTCTCCTGAGCCGAACTCAACAGCCTTAGACTGTGCCAACGATGAGCTTTTGCTGAGTTTTTGAAGCTGCATATTTTTTCTGCATCAAAAACGCAGCGTCAGTCCCAGCAACGTGGATGGATTTTTAGGAATCTCACGCCCACTGTGCGTATTTCAAATCCGCAACTTTGTCAATTTTTCTTGCAGGTACGCTGAGTTTATATGCAGATTTTCCCCTTTGACTCTCAATACATGAAGAAAATCCGCAGATAAAAAACACACATGCGTTTTTAGTGCGCTTCCGGGGCAGAAAGGCATCAAAATCACATATAATCCAAACATGACTATATCAATAAAGTTTTGTCAATGCCAAATAACGTGAAGAATCAAAGCAGCTTTATTTAAAACATGACACACCAAGAGACAAAAAACACAGCATCAGAAATGCGGTAAAAACGCATGGAAAAAAATGTACTCATCGTCATCATGCTCATCATCACACAATAAGAGAAAAAAGAATGGATCTACCTGTGGCAAAACATTTTTGTATGCCTCATCACAGCAACATGGATATGAAATTACTGGTATTCAAAGGTAACTTCACAGCTCAGAGAGAGAGAAGAGTCTGTGAGTAAAAATTTATGACGACCTTTGACACTCTCAATGCTGGAATGAATGTGTCGCATGGATTTATGTCTTTTTACATCAATTAAGGAATTTGCTCCTAAGACCGTGTGGGCATCACAACACATTAGGAGACCCCAATCAGAGGACAATAAAACATCCGGACTCTTTATGAACTGAGCAATATTTATGTTTCTCCCTCTCACATAATGATAGTTCTGCTTCACGTCACTTGTCTCATCTATTGCATTTTTTCTGTGCTGTATTGTGCATAAATATGTGACTCTTCAGATTTTGTATTAGTCTATGCCTGATGAAGAGACCTGAGTGGTCTCGAAAGCTTGCAATGTGTTACCATCTTTTCAGTTAGCCATTAAAAGGTATCAACCACGGAGGACTCTAAATTCTGAATATTTTTCTATCTACTGGCTAACACTGTACAAAGATATACATCTTTACTGTATCAAATGTAGTTGGTAATTTTCAAGTTGATAATTTTGTACAGCCCCCAAATGATGGTATAAATATCCAAATGGCCCATGACAGAAAAATGGTTTCCTACCCCTGCTTTAGAGGACCATTCACCAAATGTTTAATGTTGAGCTGCAATGTAATAGATGTAATAGTGGCTGCAGAGTGGAATAAAATTAGTATGGACAATTTTGATTTGAGACTTGGATCAAAAATGGAAATGTTTTCTTATTTTTTGAGGAACAAAGGGTTCACAAAAAACACAGATATGTGAGCAGCCCTATATACTATGATGGTTACATGTCTTATATATGAAAAACACGACTACAACCTATAAGTGACTCACAGAGGACTGACTGAGGCCTAAGAAGTACATGAGTATCTGTACTGTGAACTTCCAAGGTTAATAAGTACTTACCTAAACACTGAATTTATCACTTTATATCTATTACATTATATATTGCAAAGTAAATGACTCAACTTTTTCTGTAAATACTAGGTGTAAACTGTGAGTCGAGTTCACATGTGAACATCCAAATGTTAAGGCAAGAGAAACAAACAGTGACATGAATACACATATACCCATCTGTGCATGCTAAACCACAGCTTACTTTCTAGGTGTGGCCCCTGGGTCTCACATTACATGCTGTAATGCCAAACTTATATTTGGATTCTGACTAATAACAGGAAGAAGGTGGAGGGAGACAGGTAGCTATTACACACAGACTGCCAGGTGACGACGTATATAAATCACTCACACTGTAGCTCTACGGTTCTAATGCAGGTGAATGACAACATAAATAGTAGAAATTAATTTGCATAGTTCATTTTCTGTACAATAGTACTGACACATCTCCCCAAAATTTCTACAAACCAATCTACATTGGTCAATGGCTGACTACCGTTTACTGGTTTCTGAATTATCATAACAACAAATACCGTAGTCAGTAGAAATGAATGAGCGTGAGTCTTGCAAGCTCCCCATAAGCAGTGAGGACTGTCCTGATGGAAATCGTCATCAGGTTCCCACTGTAAGGTTTTTCAAAAAAGTAATGGTAGAACGTGGTTTAAAAACTTGTTCCATGCTTAATCCACATACTAAGTATCAATCACACATCACCTTTTATCTCTTGTTTATCTGCGCAAAGTTGACTTTACGTGTCCCTAGGGAGTGCTGTTCATATGTTCATTTTTTTTTAATAACTTAGACATGATGTGGCTAAAGGAAGTGACTGGTCCGTTCAAAAAAAAAAGAAAAACAAAAAATGATGGCTAAAAAATGTCAGAAAAGACGGCCAAAAAAAGCAAAAAAAAGTTACTCATGGACAAAATGACGATATGAAGCATCTTCCTTCTGAAAAACTCCACGGATTCGCAGAAGTCTAAAAGAAGTTGTGTCAGAACCAGTCCGTAAAATAATACATCACCAGAACCTCCATCAGTGCAGTAAAACTTCACAAGAACCTCAGTCAGTGCAGTAAAACATCAATAGAACCTCCATCAGTGCAATAATACATCCCCAGAACCTCCATCAGTGCATTAATACATCACCAAAACCTCGGTCACTGCACTAATACATCACCAAAACCTCGGTCACTGCACTAATACATCACCAAAACCTCGGTCACTGCACTAATACATCACCAAAACCTCGGTCACTGCACTAATACATCACCAAAACCTCGGTCACTGCACTAATACATCACCAGAATTACTATCAGTGCAGTAAAACATCAGAACCTCCATCAGTACATCAATACATTGCCAAGTTTAGCATAGCAGTCTATTGGTGTCAGGTCAGCCCCAAATACAATTGAAAGCAGATATCTCAAGTTTGAAACTTATTCCCCATCCATGGGATAGGGTATTATTTTCAGATCATTGGGGGTTCAACTGTTGTGGTTACGACCGATCCTGAGGACAGGGGATCTGAATAGCCCCAGTTGAATGGAACAGAGGCATCTGCACTACACTAATGCTCCATTCATTCTAAGGGGAACGCAAAAGATCAGAAGAGCGCTGCATTCGGTAATCTCCAGCACTACCATTAAGAATGCATGGATCGGTAGTGTGGATGATCGACCTCTGCCCACCACCTACGGATACGGAATAAGTTTCCAGCTTGAAACAACCCCTTTGAGGAGCAATAAAGGGGTTGTCCGGTTTAAAACTATAAATATGCAGTCATTATGTGACTGCAGAGTTGTGAATTCCAGCGCACGCACCGCTTGCTGTGAGGATTTTCCGGTGTCAGCACCTTGAACAGTGGTCATATGACCACAAGTATGCCATATGCATACTACTGACCACAATACGACTAGATGGGTGAAGCCTCGCTCATTTTACTTGCTTAGTCGGATTGTGGCCGGAAGTATGCAAATCCCTTGACTGCGGCTACCGACACCGGAGAATCCTCACAGCAAGCAGTGCGTGATGTGAGCATTCACAAGTCTGGATTGGGGGATGGGAGACACGGGAGAGCTGGAACAGGGATTAGGAATTGCTGCTGCAGCTGTGATCTCATCAAAGATTGGTCACACAGACAGCGCACACCACAGAAGAGCACAAAAACAGGATCGCAGGAGATGCAGCAGGATTGCAATGGCCAGAGATTACTTCTCTCAGGTAGCACACAGGGGCCCTGCAACCACTCTGTACACCAGATCTGAGGGAAATATGGTGTGCAGAGCATCAATTGTGATTTTAAATTAACATTTTTGCCAATTGGTCAGAAAGCACTGATCAGCCAATCGGCACCAAAAGGGTTAATAAAGAGAGGTGAAGCTGTGATCACCTACCTCATCCTTTGGACTGCTGTCTCAGCCACCACACCAATCACAGTGCGCGACATTGATTTTTTTTTAACTGTATTGTTAAAACACTATGATTGGCAGGGGAGAGATGACCAGACAAACACAGCGATCGTTGATGAAGGGCGCAATACAGACCCTGTGATGATGTGCAGGGATGGTCTGCTGACTCTTGTCTGCTTGACGCTGTCACCGTACAATGTAGTGCCGAAACCGGAACTTGAGGCACTGTACATGTACAGCGGTTTCCGGGAACACACTTCCCATAGTGTCGTACATGAACGGTTGACGTCATGGAGGCGTTAAATGTTTTCTCATTTGCACTGCATGTACACTTACTTCTGCTGAACTTGAAATTAATAAAACCTTTGAATATACACAAAAACGTGTGGAATTTAGGCTGCAAGCTAATTTATGAGACACATACATGGGTGAATCCAGCCTAAGGCCTCATTCAGACGTCAATGATTTTTTCTGGTATGCAAAAACAAAAAAGGTCCGCTTATCATTGGTGTTTTTCATTTGATTTTCATCAATGTCTGAGTTTATACATCAGTGATTTTTGTATAGAAAACTGAATAAATGAATTGCAAAGCTTCTCCTATCCATTACAATGTTAACCATGGCAGCACACAGATTGCACATGAATGGCAATGTGTGGTCAGGGATTTTCTGTTGACTTCTGTGCTTTATGGGTTTCCTTTGATCGGTGACTCGAATAAATAATGGATGTCTCCATTTTTTGGGGCGGATCATTCAGTCTGCAAAAAAATGGACATGTTGACAGCATCATAGAGCACGTACCCATTATAACCTATCTCCAATAAACACAGAACACATACGTAATGTCTGAGTAAGGCCTAAAGCTTGGCAATGTAAGCACATCTCTTCCTAAAGCAGTCGTGTAAAGCATGCATCATGTAAACACAAGGAAAGAGAAAATACTCTTTGAAATTGAATGACGCATCAAGCTTGTTAAAAGATGACCCCATCACTCAGATATCTAGAAAAACATCAGCTCACAATAACAGACATTTATTAATAACCAAGGACCACACCTTGTAGTATCTGCCGTATACCCTGGAAACCAACAAGATGATGGGAAATCCCAAGAAGGTCAACATGGAAAGCTGCCAGGACAAGCTGAACATGAAGACTATTACTCCCACAGCTTTGACACAGCTGCGCAGGAAGACATTAACATTTTCCGAAACGACGTCGCTCACGGTTGTTGTGTCAGAGGTTAAGCGAGAAATGATGTCACCTAGAAATAAAAATAACAATATGTAAAACCATATATATCATTAACAAGCCTTGAAGAAGAAATGGTAGCTCCACTCTACAGGTTCTTATCAGGTAAGCGTCTCTTTTAAAGTATAGGATACAGTAAGGGCTCATGCTGACGTCCAGGCATATCGGTCCACGCACGGACTCCGAACACACGGACTGGCCACGGGTCTTTCGAATCCGAATGGAGCATGACAGCTTTATATACTTTTATGAGGCTGTTACACTCTGATTAGGAGACCCGCGGTCAGTCTGCGCATTGTGGTCTGAGATCGGGACATCCGCGTGAGCACTAAGCATAAGACCAGACAGAGCAGCACTGATACAACTGACATGAGGACAAAACCCCAGAAATCTGCATCCAATGCATTTAATACATTTATTATTCATTGGGTGCAGGATTTGGCCCACAAACCATGTCACCAACTGTAATGGCAGAGCAGTTTTGCAAATGAAACACAAAATCATGCACCCATTTAACAATCAATGCCATTCAGTCAGCATCACAGTCATGGAAGTGCGGTTGTTCTGTCTCATCTTAGAACTCATTCAGATGAGCGTATTATATGGACAGATGCTGTCTGCATGCACCACGGACAGCACACAGACCCATTATACCTCATGTGTCAGGGATATGGCTGATTTTCCACAGGGACCAACGGGCTGCATGGAAAAAAATGCAGCATGCACTGCTTTGGACTGATTTACAAACAAATTAATGCATACACAGTACCATGTAAATGATTAGGCACCCTGGGTCAAAATTACTGTTATTGTGAACAGATAAGCAAGTTGAAGAGGAAATGATCTCTCTCTATATTATATATAATATATATATTTAAAGTCATTTTTTACATTTTAAAAATTACAAAAGAAAGGGCAGATGCAAAAGTTAGAGATTTGTGTACTCATAACTTTGACCAAGGTTTCAGAACTTAATTAGCCTGGCAGAGTTATGGCTTGTTCACCATCATCGTTAGAAAAGGCCAGTTGATGCAAATTTCGCAGCTTTATAAAAACCTAGCCTCCTCTAAACTTGTGGCAAAAAAAAAAGCAGCCATGGATTCCTCTAAGGGTGTGTGCAGACGCTGCGGAATCCGCTGCGGATTAATCCGCACGGATTTTGCAAAAAACGCAGATAAAACCGCAGGTCAAAAGACCTACGGATTATCTGCGGTTTAGCCTGCGGTTTGGTCCTGCGGTTTCACCATCTCCACAATGGTGGAGATAGGAAACCGCTGCGGATTCCGCAGAAAGAATTGACATGTCAATTCTTTCTGCGGTTTCAAAACCGCAGGAAAACAGCTCGGATTAATCCGCACCGTCTACACAGCGGTTTTTGGTTACCATTCATTTGAATGGTACTGTACACCACAGCTAAAACTGCTGCGGGTCTGCAGCGGCCAAAACCGCAGCGGAATCCGCAGCGTGTGCACATACCCTAAGCAGCTGCCTAGCACTCTGAAAATGAAAATGGTGGAAGCCCACAAAGCAGGAGAAGGCTATATGAATATAGCAAAGGGATTTCAAGTTGCCCTGTCCTCAGATTGAAATGTAATTATGAAATTGCAGTTAACAGGAACAGAGGACGTCATGATAAAGTCTGGAAGACCAAGCAAAATTTCAGTGAGAGCTGCTCGTAGGATTGCTAGAGAGGCAAATCATAACCCCCGCTTGACTACAAAAGACCTTCAGAAACATTTTGCAGACTCTGGAGTTGTGGTTATTGTTATACTGTTCAGAGACAACTGCACAAATATGGCCTTCATGGAAGAGTCATCAGAAGAAAACCTCTCCTGCGTCCTCACCATTAAATTCAGTGTAAGAAGTATGCACAAAGAACATGTAAACAAGCCTGATGGATTTTTGGAAGGAAACACGTCCTGTGGACCGATGAGGTTAAAATAGAACTCAATGGAGCAACCATCAGCTCACCAGGCTGAGAAATTCCCAGAACAGGGGCGCGGTGCAGGGAGACTTCAGGGTGGTTTCCTGAGTAAATCAACAGTGAAGAAAATGGGAAAATCCAGCAAGCACAAATTTCATAAAACTTCACATTTATTAGTAGATTTAAAACATGAAAAGAAATATTTAAAAAAAAAAAAACACATCGACCATTATTTTTTAAAACTTTTTCCATTAATGTTTTAAATCTACTAATATATGTGAAGTTTTATGAATTTTGTGGTTGCTGGATTTTCCCATTTTCTTCACGGTTAAAATAGAACTCTTTGGCAACAATCATCAAAGGTATGTGTGGAGAAAAAAGGGCACAGAATTTCAGGAAAAAAACATCTCGCCAACCATTATGCATGGGAGAGGATCAATCATGCATGAATAAATTCTTGATGTGAGCATAACACCATCTGTGAAAAAGCTAAAGTTGAAATGGCTTCTACAAATGGATAATGATCCAAAACATACGTCTAAATCCACATTAGACTACCTCAAATGGCGCAAACTGAAGGTTTTACAATGGCCCTCACAGTCCCCTGATCTGAACATCATTGAAAATCTGTGGCTAGGCCTCAAAATAGCAGAGGATGCAAGACGCCCCGGGAATCTCACAGAGCTGGAAGAATTTTCCAAGGAAGATTTGATGAAAATCCCTCAAATAAGAAGTGAAAGACTCTTAGTCAGCCACAAAAAGCGTTTACAAGCTGTGATACTTGCAAAAGAGGGTGCTACTATGTAGTAGCCATGCAGGTTGCCCAAACGTTTGCATCAGCCCATTTTCCTTTTTGCATTTTTTAAAATGGAAGAATAAGACAAAATATTTTTTTGCCTAAAATACAAAGTTAATGTGTCATCTTTAACTTTAGGCCTTTTAGAGATCTTTTCATTTTCATCTTGCTTAACTGTTCACAATTTAACAGTTTTTTTGACCAGGGATGCCCAAAATTTACATACCACTGTAAATAGAAGATCCTGCACTCGTCCGCTATGTGGACAGGCATACAAATTCAGTCACATCTGCAACTTGTGGACATGACTGGTCCAAGCTTTAGGGTTCATACCCACTTGCGAGAAAAAAAAAACGATCCGATTTCCGGACCGAAAAAAAACGGACGAGTGTCATGCGAGTACAATGCGATTTTTCTCACATAGCATCCGTATGACATGCGCATGCAATGTGTTTTTTTTCTCTGCAACTATTTCTCTACAGTCATTTACAGGACCATTTACAGTGTTCTGTGACACAGATTGGAAATGTATCCGTAAAAATCGGACAGCACTCGCATGGTCCATATGCTGTGCAATTTTTTTTCTCGCACCCATTGACTTGCATTGGCGAGTCTCATCCGAGATACGCAGCAAATCGCTGCAATTTTTTTCTCAGTCCGATTTCAGCTGAGAAAAAAAAATCGCAAATGAGATGTCACCCACTGAATAACATTGGTCCGAGTGCAATCCGTTTTTTTAACGGATTGCACTCGTCCGTATTTCTCGCAAGTGGGTACGAGCCCTAAGTATGGCTTTCTGAACCAGGCCTTCCTCTAACTGGCACTTGAGGCATACACAAGTGGAATCATGACCGTGTATACGTTTTCACACTGCAGTCATATTTTGGAGACAACTGACTTAGTTCATAACAGTGATGGGCGTTTGTGACTGCTCCGTCACAGAGGGCTCACTCCCTTCTGTGAACGATGGCAGCTACTTGCAGTTTCTTAATGGCTTTCTCTGGGTAGTAAAATTTTGGTATTTGGTGCAACCGAAACACCGCCCTCCTAGCCTGAAAATGCTTTATCATTGGCTGTGGGTGAGCAGGCACTCTACAGCAGGGTTCCCCAACTCCAGTCCTCAAGGCCCACCAACAGATCATGTTTTCAGGAATTCCTTAGTATTGCCCAGGTGATAATTGCATCACCTGTACAATCCAAGGGAAATCCTGAAAACATGACCTGTTGGCGGGCCTTGAGGACTGGAGTTGGGGAACCCTGCTCTACAGCATTGGACGGCAATGATTTCACCATAAATATGTGCTTTATGTGATTGAACACATAATAGAGATCTGTTTGGGGATCCAAAAATTGTAAAGATCTAACACTCCACAGAAAGACATAGTGACAAGGAATTTAGATTGTCAGCTCCAATGGGTACAGAGATGATCAAAGCGCTGGTGGAATACGAAGGCACTATGTAAGAGAGCATAATAGATGTATTAATACATCGAAACAGAACCAATAAAAGCCCTTTGTTGCCATCTAGTGGAAAACAGCAGTACCTGCATGACAACAATGTTCAAAATCACCAGTATATGTATCTGCAGAACAGCCCTCGGCCATGTAAAAAAAATCTTACCACAATTCTGAGAAGAGGTAAACTAAACACATGCTGAATAAGAGCTTAGATTTCAGTGAGACAGTCCTTGATTTCTGAATACCTGTTTGTTTGTTTTTCTAAACTGTATGGCCAGCTTCTCTGAGTCTTGAGACATTAAAGCATAAGGCCGGGGTCACACTAACCGACGCAAAATACGGTCAGTATTTTACATGCGTAATACGGATGAATGGCCCCTAAACAGTGCTCCGTATGTCATCCGTAATCAAGGTGTGGTCGCGTATTTTGCGCATGTCAGCATCCGTATGTAATCCGTATGGCATCCGTATGCTGAGATTTTCTCGCAGGCTTGCAAAATGGACATAATGGAGTCCTATGACAGGGTTTCTAACAGAAACCAAAGAATAGATATAGACACATAGAATGCGTGTATATATATATTTATATATATATATGTGTGTATTCTATGCGTATATATCTATTCTTTCGTTTCTTTATTAAACCTGTCAGTGTGAGTTTACTGTATAGCGCACTGAATAGCCGGCTTTGCTAAAAGACACCGGTGCGTATTTCTCGCAAGTCACACGTGTGGTCCGTGTGTAATCCGTATTTTTTGCGCACCCATAGACTTGCATTGGCGTATTACGGCTGTAGTACGCTGACAATCGCAGCATGCTGCGATTGGCATGGACCGTAGAATACGGAGGAGAAATATACGGCTGATGGGAGCTGCCCCATAGAAAATCATTTGTCCGTGTCTAATGCGTGCTTTTAGCGCCTCTCACTCGGCCGTATTCCCCGCCAGTGTGACCCCGGCCTAACCGTGGTTTTCATTTTTATTTCAGAAATCAAATAATCCACATGAAAATACGAAACCTTGTAATATATCTTATCAGAGAAATCTGCATTTCTCTGCCAGAATTGATCAATCATTATCAAAATTGTCAATTCTAAGGTAAAATCTGTATTCAGTGAAGATAGCCTTTCCCATTACTGAGACAGGAGATGGCAGCCGCTACTGACCTCAGAATTGGGGCTCATAATCACATGCGAGAAACTCAGACGAGTCTCTCACGTCAGTACCCGGCACTGCCACAGGCACTCGGATTGGAGCATTCAGCTGCATAGAAATACGTACATTCGCACGCTCCGATCTGAGTGCCGGCGGCAGTGCCGGGTATTGACGTGCGAGACTCGTCTGAGTTTCTTGCATGTGACTGTGAGCCCTTGCTTTAAGAGAAGTGAGGAATTAACTGTGGCATTTCATTCTGCCATATTTTTATGAATGTGACTCTTCAGGGCATTAATTATAGGACCAGCATAAGCACAATGGGAGATTTTATCGCGACTGGCAGCCTGGCAAGCCGGCCTTAAACCTATAGCTACATAGTTGTAAGGAGCGTATGCCTCTTAATTAATTTGGCGCCTATTTGGTCTGTCCGTGTGTCAGAAAATGTAATATCTACCAGACATGAGCTGGCGGAGATTTGAGTTACAAATTATGCCAGTTTCATGGCGTACCTTGAATCCGATGGATGGAGGTAGCCCTTGTCATCTTTTACTAAGCCCCACCTATGTTTTGAAAAGGTTCATTGCAGCCATAAAAGGGCAAAAAGTAACCAAAAATTGGTTGCAAATACAATTTTGCGATTTTTTGGTACCAGCTTTTCAGAATACAAATGTGACGGCCGTCTGCGAATCTGGGCTGCAGTAGGAACAGCACCCCGAGTAACCCCGAGACCCTTAACCCCTATACAGGGATCTGGAATTGTAGCAAGGCCCAGGGGGTAGAAGTCTAGTGGAGCAGGGGACCAGAGCAGGACGGCCGCCAAGGGGTTAAAACTAAAACCCGTAATCAAGGTCAGGAGGCAGGAGTCGGAGGCCAGAGGGCAGCAGAGGTACGAAATCACCAGGCAGAAGAAGAATCAAAAATCCAGGCCAAGGTCAGTAAAACCAGGAGGGCAGCTAGGTACAGAATCAGCAGGCAGCAGAAGGGTCAGGAATCCAAGCGAAGGTCAGCGTCAAAAAATCGGAAGAGAGGCAGAGGTACAAAAACGGCAGACAATAGAATGGTCAGAAATCCAGGCTGAGGTCAGAGTTTAACTATAGCAAATTACACAGTAGCACGCAGGGGAACCAAGAATATATCCGGCGGCTTGCAAGACCAGTCCAAGGATATTTGAGGGATCAGGTCATCCCTCACAGGTTCCTGGACTGATGATGTAATTAGGACCAGGCCAGATGGAGATGCAGTAAGCCCTACATGACTGACAGAGGGGCGGAGCCTGCGCCCACCAGATGCCTGCGCAGGAGCCTCTTCTCTGTCACCACCCTCACCCAGGGGCGAACCACGGTGCCTCCCAGTGGCCGAGGCAGGAACAGCCGTCCCCGAGTCCGATAGCGACGTGACGGTCTGGCACCTCCTAGTGGCCGAGACCGGAACAGCAGGCCCCGGGTCTGGCGGCGACGTGTCAGTCCGGTGCCTCCTAGTGGCCGAAGCCGGAACAGCAAGCCCTGAGTCTGACAGTGACAACAAAGAATGATAAATTCCCTCCATTGTGTTTCAGAGGCTACTGGGTATTTTCATATATCAAATCCATTTTTAACAAGTGGTCAGAATCCAGTGAATGCATTGTCCCACAACACAGTGAGTGATATTTAATAAAACGGTCTATATTTTATACCGTGTGCACTACAGCCTCCCATACACAGTAGACGGTTAGCTAAACCCTCCGATATTGATAAAGATTATTATTATGGGATCGGGTGACAGTCTAATGTACATTGGGCCCAGTTAAATTGTCGGGGGGAAATAATTGGTTTGGCATGTCCGATTTTGGACTGCAGATTGTATTGTCTCCTTCAAATAGACCGCCGTCAAACATGTCTGGTGATGGCTCTCTTGTAAGGAACATAGGAGAGATCAGCCGAATGAGTGCTGCGAAATACAGGAGAGCCGGAAGAATGATCAGCTGATTACAGTTTGGCCGACGGGCATCTAATGCATATCCCAATAACATGCGCCACAAACACATCCCCCTTCTAGTTTTCCCATGCCTCCCCCTGTTGATTACGGTACTAAAACATGTATAAAACAGATTCTAAATGTGCCAAACTGGATGCAATAGTGTAATACATTTTTTTGCAGAATTTAGCTTAGCAACTCTTCTTCTGTATTCTGCTCATACAATTTTTTGCAACTTTAATTACCTTTAATTTAAATGGAATCTGTCAGCAGGATTCCACCCTCCTCCCTCCAAACTATTTATATGTTCAAGCAGCACATTTAAAGACAAGCCCAGCAATATCTTTACATGGTCAGTCCAATCCTCTATTACTGAGAAATCACCATCTGAATTGATATACAAATGAGACTTTAGATATGAAGCCCCTGTCACTCCAGCTCAATTCTCCGTCCAGCACTGCCTTCTCCTGCTTCACTGACAGCTCCTTATGCCTAAAGTCACACACCATAATGGTATCTCAGTTAAGCAGGAGGAGGCAGTGTTGGGCAGTGAATAGAGCTGGAGTGACAAGGGCTTCAGATCTACAATACCTTACAGAATGCTGTAGATAAGCCCCCGATGTCTATGCTGGCAGCCAATAGGGCAAAAAAAGGGTGACAGATTCCCTTTAAATCAAAAGAGTTATGTTACACAAAATAGTTAATAAATACAATTTACCACATGTCTACTATACATCAGCACAATTTTTGAAATATCATTTTTTGTTTCTCAGTGAGATAGAAGGATTAAAAGTTGACCAGCGATTTCTATTTTTTTCAACAAAATTTACAAAACAATTTTTTTAGGGACCACCTCACACTTGAAATAACTTTGAGGAGTCTATATATCAGAAAATACCCAAAAGTGACACCATTTTAAAACCACTTTGAAGAAGTTTGTTAACCACTCAGGAATAAATGTAATGTGGAAGGAAAAAAAGAACATTTAAACTTTTTTTCATAAAAATTTTATTTTCGATCGCAATTTTTTTATTCTCGCAAGGGTAACAGGAAAACAGTGACCCTCATTTTGGAAATTAGACCCCTCAAAGAATTTATCTACATGTGTGGTGAGCACCCTAACCCCTTCATGACCCAGCCTATTTTGACCTTAATGACCTGGCCATTTTTTGCAATTCTGACCAGTGTCCTTTTTTGAGGTAATAACTCAGGAAAACTTCAACGGATTGTAGCGATTCTGAGATTGTTTTTTCATGACATATTGGGCTTCATGTTATTGGTAAATTTAGGTCAATAATTTTTGCGTTTATTTGTGAAAAAATAGGAAATTTGGTGAAAATAATTTTTATTCTGATAAACCCTAAAGAGTCATGTGACAAAATAGTTAACAAATTACATTTTCCACATGTCTACTTTACATCAGCACAATTTTAGAAACAAAGTTGACCAGCAATTTCTCATTTTTACAACAAAATTTACAAAACCATTTTTTTAGGGACCACCTCACATTTGAAGTCAGTTTGAGGGGTCTATATGGCTCAAAATACCCAAAAGTGACACCATTCTAAAAACTGCACCTCTCAAGCTGATCAAAACCATATTCAAGAAGTTTATTAACCCTCCAGGTGTTTCACAGCAGCAGAAGCAACATGGAAAGAAAAAATGAACATTTCACTTTTTAGTCACAAAAATGATCTTTTAGCAACAATTTTTTTATTTTCCCAAGGATCAAAGGAGAAAGTGGACCCCAAAAGTTGTCCAATTTGTCCTGAGTATACTAAAACCCCATATATGCGGGGGGGGGGGGGGGGGGGACCACTGTTTGGACGCACGGCAGGATTCGGAAGAGAAGGAGCGCCATTTGACTTTTTGAATGGAAAATTAGCTCCAATCGTCACGTATGGAGAGCCCCTGTGAGCCTAAACATTGGAGCTCCCCCACAAGTGACCCCATTTTGGAAACTAGACCCCCCGAGGAACTTATCTAGATGTGTGGTGAGCACTCTGAAACCCCAAGTGCTTCACGGAAGTTTATAACGCAGAGCCGTGAAATGATTTTTTAGCCCGCAATTTTTTATTTTCACAAGGGTAACAAGAGAAATTTGACCCCA
This sequence comes from Dendrobates tinctorius, assembly GCF_039654945.1. Classification (NCBI taxonomy): domain Eukaryota; kingdom Metazoa; phylum Chordata; class Amphibia; order Anura; family Dendrobatidae; genus Dendrobates; species Dendrobates tinctorius. The sequence goes on from NW_027361758.1 coordinate 8,073,266, forward strand.
AAAGTTGTCCAGTTTGTCCTGAGTATGCTGGTACCCCATATGTGGGGGGAACCACTATTTGGGCACATGTCGGGGCTCAAAAGGGAAGTAGTGATGTTTTGAAATGCCAACTTGATGGATTGGTCTGCGGACATCATGTTACGTTTGCAGAGCCCTTGATGTGCCTAAACAGTAGAAACCCCCCACAAGTGACCCCAATTTGTCCTGAGTACGCCGATACCCCATATGTGGGGGTAAACCACTGTTTGAGCACATAGCAGAGCTCGGAAGGGAATGAGCACAGTTTGACTTTCTCAACGCAGAATTGTCTGGACTCCATGTCGCGCTTGGAGAGCGCCTAATGTGCCTAAACAGTGGAAACCCCCCACAAATGATATTTTGGAAACTAGACCCCCCAAGGAACTTATCTAGATGTGTGTTGAGAACTTTGAACCCCCCAAGGGCTTCACAGAAGTTTGTGACGTACAGCTGTAAAATTAAAAAATATTTTTTCCACAAAAATGATCTTTTCGCCCCAAATTTTTATTTTCCCAAGGGAAACAGGACCCCGAAAGTTATTGTGTAATTTGTCCTGAGTACGCCGATACCCCATATGTCGGGGGAAAGTGTTTGGACGCATGGCAGAGCTTGGAAGGGAAGGAGCACCGTTTGACTTTCTCAACGCAAAATTGGCTGGAATTGAGATCGGATGCCATGTCACGATTGGAGAGCCCCTGATGTACCTAAACAGTGGAATCCCCCCACAAGTGACCCCATTTTGAAAACCAGACCCCCCAAGTAACTTATCTAGATGTATGGTGAGCACTTTGAACCCCTAAGTGCTTCACAGAAGTTTGTAACGTAGAGGAAATAAAAATTTAAAAAAATGTGTTTTTTTCCACAAAAATTATGTTTTTGCCCCCAATTTTTTATTTTCCCAAGGATAACAGGAGAAATTGGACCACAAGAGTTGTTTTGCAATTTGTCCTGAGTAGGCTGATACCCCATAAGAGGGGGTAAATCACTGTTTGGGCACATGGCAGAGCTTGGAAGGGAAGGAGCACTGTTTGACTTTTTCAATGCAGAATTGGCTGGAATTGAGATCAGACGCGATGTCGGGTTTGGAGAGCCCCTGATGTGCCTGAACAGTGGAAACCCCCAATTCTAACTCCAATCCTAACCCCAACACACCCCTAACCATAATCCCAACACTAACCCTAGCCCTAACCCTAACAGGAAAATGGAAATAAATACATTTTTTTTAATTTTATTATTTTTCCCTAACTAAGGGGGTGATAAAGGGAGGTTTGATTTACTATTTATAGCGGGTTTTTATGTTTGGCAGCTGTCACACGCTAAAAGACGATTTTTATTGCAAAAAATTGTTTATGGATCACCACATTTTGAGAGCTATAATTTTTCCATACTTTGGCCCACAGAGTCATGTGAAGTCTTATATTTTGTGGGACAAGTTGACATTTTTATTAGTACCATTTTCGGTCACATGACATTTTTTGATTGCTTTTTATTCCGATTTTTGGCACGCATAATGAACAAAAAACAGCAATTCATGAGTTTCTTTGGGGGGGGGGCGTTTACACCGTTACGCGTGTGGTAAAATTGATAAAGCAGTTTTATTCTTCGGGTCGGTACGATTACAGTGATACCTCATTTATGTCTTTATGTTTTGGCGCTTTTATACAATAAAAATTTTATGCAAAAAATAATTATTTTTGCATCGCTTTATTCTGCGAGCTATAACTTTTATTTTTTCGCTGGTGACGCTGTATGGCGGCTCATTTTTTGCGGGACAAGATGACTTTTCAGCGGTACCATGTTTATTTATATCCGTCTTTTTGATTGCGTGTTATTGCACTTTTTGTTTGGCGGTATGATGATAAAGCATTGTTTTTTGCCTTGTTTTTTTTTTTGAAGTGGTTCACGAAAGGGGTTAACTAGTGGGACAGTTTTATAAGGCGGGTCGTTACAGACGCGGCGATACTAAATATGTGTACTTTTATTGTTTTTTTTTATTTTGGAATTTTTAAAAAATGTTTACACTTTTTATTTTTTTTACTTTATTACTGTCATGATCTCAGTGCGGGTTTGACTTGCACATGTGGGGTTAATGTCTGGAACCAGTGCTGATGACTGGCACTTCTGAGGTTAAAAGGTATGATCCCAGTGCAGGCTTACCTGCACACCTGGGGCTCATTATTGTGGCCTCTCCCTGGTTCTGGGAAGGCTTCTTATGGCCTCTGGAAGATCCTATCTCCGTCAGTTATACTTTCGCCCTTGGCAGAGTGTGTTGACCCCTGAGTGTGTTTGTGCTGTGTTCTTGTTTGCCTGATAACTTGGTGTACGACTCGGCCTGTTCTCTGGATACTGCTTGTTGGATTCTGCTTAGTACCTTCTATGTCTGTTTGGGTTTGACCACTGCCTGTCCCCGACTATCCGTTCTGTCTCATCCCTGGTACTTTACTGTTATCTCTGTGTATGACCCGGTTTGTCTGACTTTGAGTATTCCTGTATAGTATTTTGCCTATCTCTGGCAGCAGAATGCTAACCCCGCCCCTTACAGTCACATGACCGTAGGTCCTTCACTGCTCACTGACTTCAGCTTCTCCAGGTCCATCTTGCCTGAACTATCCAGCCGTGTCTGACCCCAGGCCCCTCTGCAGTGTGGGTGAGTCCTTGCTCAGCGGTGACTGCACACCGATCCTAACAGGACCGTGACAATTACATTGTCCCAGGGGGGGACATTACTATATGGTGTCTGATCGCTGATCGAACACTTTGCACTGCACTGTGTAAGATCTGTGATCTGACAGGCAGTGCAGGCGGCTTCTCAGTGCCTGCTCTCAGCAGGCACTGAGAAGTCACCTCCCTGCAGGACCCGGATCTGGGGCCATCTTGGATCTGGGGGCCTGCAGGGAGGAGACCCTCGGAACAAAGCGAGCACATCGCGTTGTTCCGACGGTCTCAGGGAAGCACGCAGGGAGCCCCCTCCCTGCGTGATTCTTCCCTATGCCCCCGGTACACTGCGATCATGTTTGATCGCAGTGTGCCGGGGGTTAATGTGCCAGGAGCGGTCCATGACCGCTCCTGGCACATAGTGTCGGGTGTCAGCTGTGATAATCAGCTGACACCCGGCCGCAATCAGCTGCGCTCCCGCCGACGTACTATCACGTCCATGGGCATTAAGGCCCAGGGGGCACATGGACGGGATAGTAAGTCATGTCAGGAAGGGGTTAAGGTAATGAATATACGCTCCACGCCTATGGAGGGGAGACGTGTGCATATTCATTACCTTAATTAGCGGTACCACGTGACCGCTCAGCACAGGGGAAGAGTTGCCTCACCAGGACAACGAATATGCAGGAACGTTCAGCGATGGTGCGAGGAGGGTGAATATGAGGTCACGGCCGCCAGCTCCTGCCACTGCTCTGCCGCACCCCTTTCCCTCCCCCGCTGGTTTTCTGGACAATGACTCGTGTATAAGCCGAAGGGGGCATTTTCAGCATAAAGAAATGTGCTGAAAATCTCAGCTTATACACGAGTATATATGGTAAATTAATAATTTCAGTAAATGGCGTAACGAAAAAAATAAACAAAAAACGACAATTACTTTTTCTGGGTCACCGCAACATTGCAATAACAGGCAATCAAAACATGATATCTACACCAAAATACTTTCAATAAAAACATCAGCATAAGCCCTCACCCAGCCCCAGATAATGAAAAATGGAGACGCTTTATTTGGAATTTTATCACTTAAATAAAAAAGAACCTATACACGATTGGTATCTACGTACTTGTACTGACCTGGGGAATCATATTGCCAGATTGGTTTTATCATTTAGTGAATTTGGTTATTATTCTCATTTTAACACATGAAAGTAAGCAACTGAGATGGTAGAATGTACAGTTTCATTTAGTTGCATAATAATTCTCCTAAGAAAGACCACGCCTCACTTTTAGTTTCTTAAATATTCAAGTTTATTAACCTTTTGGACTGACCGACAGCACTGTAGCTGTTCAATAATAAAATTAATCATCAAACAGACAAATTGCCTAATAATTGTGTACACAGTGTTGAATTATTGTGCTTTTATTAACCTGATATACTGACCTGTGTGATTCTCATCAAAAAAGGCAATCTCCTGCGATACCAGGGATCGAAAGAGAAGATTCCGTATTCGAATATTTAGTCTTGCAAATGTAAACGTAAAAAGGCCACCTCGTACTCCTGCAGAAAATGAGCTTAAAAAAGTGATATAACAGTTATGCACTAAAATTAAAAATGATAATATTATATTAATTCGCAAAAACTCTTAATTACCCTAAATAATGTGCTTCCTAGTGATTTCTGGTGGTGCGAAGATTACATAGTATTAAAGAACAAACAATATATTTAAATAGCTAGTTTGTAGAATATTCTTGCTGTCAAAAGCATAGAATACTCCATTAAATGGAATATGTCAGCAGGTTTTGGCTATGTACAAGTGCTTCTCACTAAATTAGAATATCATCAAAAAGTTAATTTATTTCAGTTTTTCAATACATAAAGTGAAACTCATATTATATAGAGTCATAGAATCATAGAATCGTAGAGTTGGAAGGGACCTCCTGGGCCATCTGGTCCAACCCCATGCTCAAAGCAGGATTCGCTAAATCATCCCAGTTAGATGTCTGTCCAGCCTCTGTTTGAAGACTTCCATTGAAGGAGAACTCACCACTTCTCGTGGCAGCCTGTTCCACTCATTGATCACTCTGTCAAAAAGTTTTTTCTAATATCTAATCTGTGTCTCCTCCCATTCAGCTTCATCCCATTGCTTCTAGTCTTTCCTTGTGCAAATGAGAATAAAGTTGATCCTTCTACAATGTGACAGCCCTTTAGATATTTGTAGACAGCTATTAAGTCTCCTCTCAGTCTTCTCTTTTGCAAACTAAACATTCCCAAATCCTGCAACCTTTCCTCATAAGACAGGGTTTGCAGACCGGTCACCATTCTGGTCGCTCTTTTCTGAACTTGCTCCAGTTTGTTGATGTCTTTTTTAAAATGTGGTGCCCAAAATTGGACACAATATTCCAGATGAGGTCTGACCAAAGAGGAGTAGAGGGAAATAATTACTTCACGTGATCTAGACTGTATGCTTCTGTTAATACATCCTAGAATTGCATTTGCCTTTTTTGCTGCTGCATCACACTGTTGACTCATATTCAGTCTGTGATCTATTAGTATACCCAAGTCTTTTTCACATGTGCTGTCACTTACCCCTATTCCTCCCATTCTATATATGCTTTTTCATTTTTATTGCCCAGATGTAGTACTTTGCATTTCTCCCTGTTAAAAACCATTCTGTTAGTTGCTGCCCACTTCTCCAGTTTATTTAAATCTTTTTGAATCCTCTCTCTCTCTTCTCTAGTATTAGCTATCCCTCCTAGCTTTGTGTCATCAGCAAATTTAATCAGTTTACCCTCAATTCCTTCATCTAAATCGTTGATAAAGATGTTGAACAATACAGGGCCCAGGACAGAGCCCTGTGGTACCCCACTTGAGACATTCTTCCAACTGGATGTGCAGCCATTTACGACCACTCTTTGGGTCCGATCACTAAGCCAGTTATGAATCCACCTAACAGTTGCCTTGTCCATTCCATACGTAGTCATTTTTTCAATAAGGATTGTATGAGAAACTTTGTCAAATGCTTTGCTGAAGTCAAGATATACTATATCTACAGCATTTCCTTGATCCACCCAATCAGTAATACCGTCATAGAAGGAAATTAAATTAGTCTGACATGACTTATTAGTTACAAACCCGTGCTGACTCTGTTTAATCACTTCATTCTTATCCAGGTATTGACATACATGTTGTTTAATAATTTGTTCAAAGATCTTTCCTGGTATAGAAGTCAGACTCACCGGCCTATAGTTGCCTGGGTCCACCTTCTTCCCCTTTTTGAAGATAGGAACAACATTTGCTCTTCTCCAGTCTTCTGGCACTTCTCCTGTTCTCCAAGAATTTTCAAAGATTATGGAGAGGGGTTCAAAAATTTCTTCTGCTATCTCCTTCAGTACTCTGGGGTGTAATTCATCTGGACCTGGAGACTTGAATTCATTTAGGTTAGCTAAGTGTTTCCTCACTATCTTTCTGTTTATAGATATCCTTGATTCTTCTATTCCCTTAATAGGACAGTGAATAACAGTTGATGTTACATTTCCTTTCTGAGAGAAAACAGATGCAAAATAGGAATTTAAAAGTTCAGCCTTCTCAACATCCTGTCTTACCATTTCATCATTTTCATCCTGTAAAAATCCTATAGCATCTTTGACTTTTCTTTTACTTTTGAAATATCCCCAAAATCCTTTATTATTGCTTTTGCTTGCAAGCCTCAATTCATTTTCAGCTTTAGATAATCTGATTTGTGCCCTGCAGGTTCTGCAGACAGCATTATATTCTTCTTTAGATATGCCTCCCTCTTTCCATTTTATAAACATTTTTTTCTTCCTTTTTAGCATGTGCTTAAGTTCTGTGTTCATCCATCCTGGTTTTCTTAAATGCTTCCTATTCTTCCCTCTTTTCGGAATTGTTAACAATTGTGCTTTGAGAATTTCATTTTTCAAGATTTCCCATCCTTCCTGGACATTTTTGTCTTTAAGGACATCCAGCCATTGGATCCCTCCAATTCTCTTTCTGAATCCCTTAAAATCTGCCTTTCTGAAATCTAACCTTGACGTCTGAGTCTTCACAGGTCTTCCGCCTCTAGTTATCCAAAATTTTAAAATAGCATGGTCGCTACCTCCTAGGGTCCCAGCCACTTTTACCTCCTCAACCATTTCCTCCCTGTTTATAAGGATTAGATCCAAGGTAGCAGTTCCCCTTGTTTTCTCTCCTACCTTCTGGAAGATAACAACTATGTCATATTTTTTGGAGAACTTGGCCATTTGATGCATAAAGAGTTCATCCATATCTTCAGCTTGCACAGGCGGCCTGTAGTAAATGCCTACAATGGTGTCCTTTCCATTGTTCTGTCCTTGTATTCTTACCCAAACAGTTTCCACAGAACTCCCGGTCTCTGAAGCTTCAATCTCTGTGCAGATATACGCGTTTCTAACATACAATGTGACACCTCCTCCTCGTTTATCAAGTCTGTTTCTTGCAAATAAGTTGTATCCTTTTAGTCTTGTATTCCAATCATGTGTATTGTCCCACCGAGTTTCAGTGATTCCAATGACATCATATTTCTTTTCCTGTGTTAGTAGTTCCAATTCTCCTTGTTTGTTGCCCATGCTTTGTGCATTAGTATAGAAACATTTTAGTTTGTGATTGGTTTCTCTTTCTCCAATATTTTTATTAATTAGATTCTTTCGTCTTTGTTCTTCCTTTCCACTTCTAATAGCAGAGTTCTCAATAGCATTTGTCAGGTGTATGGCTTTTTCTGGTCTTTTGCTTCCCTTCCCATGTTGTTCTAGTTTAAAGCTCTCCTTACAAGTGTAGCAAGGCGACTTCCAAATACCTGCTTTCCAGTCTTCGTAAGGTGCACCCCATCTCTAGCAAGTAGTCCATCGTATAAGTAGTTCACTCCGTGATCCAGAAATCCAAATCGTTGCTGACGGCACCATCGACGTAGCCAGTTGTTCACCTGCAGAATCTTATTCCACCTCCTTGTTCCATGGCCATCCACTGGGAGGATGGAAGAGAAGACCACCTGCGCTCCCAGTTCTTTCACTTTCTTGCCTAAGTCTTCAAAGTCTCTGCAGATGGTTTCCAGGTCGTTTCTTGCGGTGTCATTTATCCCCACATGTAGTAGCAGGAATGGGTAGTCATCTGTAGGTCTGAAGAGTCCTGATATCCTGTCAGACACATCTTTAATTTTTGCACCTGGAAGACAGCACATTTCTCTTGAAGTTATATCCGGTCTGCAGATAGCGGCCTCTGTTCCTCTCAACAGGGAATCCCCCATGACCACCACTCTCCGTTTCTTCTTCACAACATTTTTCTTTCTCCATCCAGGAGGACTCTGAAGGCGTACAAGGTTGCTGTTTGTTGGCAAAGTCTTATCCTGATGTATTTCTTCATCGTTTTCCTGCGTGAGAGCCTGGTACTGGTTTCTGAGCAGTATGGGTGCTGACTGCCTCCTGATCCTCCTGCTTCTCTGGGTCACATGTCTCCATTCCTCTGTTTCTTCAGGCGCACTTCGAATTTCTTCTCTTTCTGTAACATGAAGAGATAATTCTGCTCTGTCCAAGAACTCTTCACCTTCCTTAATGATCTTCAACGTAGCTAACCTCTCTTCGAGATTTTGCAACTTTTCCTCCAACAGGGTCACAAGCTTGCATTTGTGGCATGTGAAGTTTGGCTTTTCCACTGGTAAATCTGTGAACATGTAGCAAGAAATGCAGCTCACCAAATGGCTCCTGGCCTCTTCCATCTTGAGATTTCTTTAAAACGATGAAAGATGAGCCAAAATTCGCGCGCCGATAGGCAGATAGAGTCATTACAGAGTGATCTATTTCAAATGTTTCTTTCTGTTAATGTTGATGATTATGGCTTACAGCCAATGAAAACCCCAAAGTCATTATCTCAGTAAATTAGAATACTTTATAACACCAGCTTGAAAAATTATTTTAAAATCCAAAATGTTGGCCTACTGAAATGCATGTTCAGTAAATGCACTTAATACTTTGTCGCGGCTCCTTTTGCATCAATAACTGCATCAATGTGGCGTGGCATGGAGGCGATCAGCCTGTCACACTGCTGAGGTGTTATGGAAGCCCAGGTTGCTTTGATAGCAGCCTTCAACTCGTCTGCATTGTTGGCTCTGGTGTCTCATCTTCCACTTGACAATACCCCATAGATTCTCTATGGGGTTAAGGTCAGGCGAGTTTGCTGGTCAACCAAGCAAAGTGATACTGTTGTTTTTAAACCAGGTATTGGTACTTTTGGCAGTGTGGACAGGTGCCAAGTCCTACTGGAGAATGAAATTTCCATCTCCAAAAAGCCTGTCAACAAAGAGAAGCATGAAGTGCTCTAAAATTTCCTGGTAGACGGCTGCGCTGACTTTGGTCTTGATAAAACACAGTGGACCTACACCAGCAGATAACATGGCTACCCAAACCATCACTGATTGTGGAAACTTCACACTAGACCTCAAGCAGCTTGAATTGTGTGCCTCTCCACTCTTCCTCTAGACTCTGGGACCTTGATTTCCAAATGAAATGCAAAATTTACTTTCGTCTGAAAACAACACCTTGGACCACTGAACAACAGTCCAGTTCTTTTTCTCCTTGGCCCAGGTAAGACGCTTCTGACGTTGTCTATTTGTCATGAGTGGCTTGACATAAGGATTGCGTCAATTGTAGCCCATGTCCTTGATACGTCTGTGTATGGTGGCTCTTGAATCAATGACTCCAGCAGCAGTCCACTGTTTGTGAATCTCCCTAAAGTTTTTGAATGTCCTTTTCTTAACAATCCTTTCATGGCTATGGTTATCCCGGTGCTTGTGCACCTCTTTCTACCACACTTTTTCCTTCCGCTCAACCTTCCATTAATATGCTTGGATACAGCACTCTGTGAACAGCCAGCTTCATTAGCAATGACCTTTTGTGGCTTACCCTCCTTGTGGAGTGTGTCAATTACTGACTTCTGGACATCTGTCAAATCAGCAGTCTTCCCCATGATTGTGGAGCCTACTGAAACAGACTAAGGGACCTTTTAAAACACTTATGAAGCCTTTGCAGGTGTTTTTTCTTAATTATTCTAATTTACTGAGATAATGACTTTTGGGCTTTCATTGGCTGTAAGCCATAATCATCAACATTAACAGAAATACACACTTGAAATAGATCACTCTGTCATGACTGTAAATAATATATGAGTTTCACTTTTTGTATTGAAGACCTGAAATAAGTTAACTTTTTGATGATATTCTAATTTAGTGAGAAGCACTTTTAATCTGTGGACAGCATGAAGCTGGGGTTAAAACATAGATTTCAACAATGTGTCACTTATCAGGCTGTGTGCTGTTTATTTACAATAAATATTTCATCACTAGAACATTATCAATTCCTGGGCTAAAGCCATGTGAGCCCTGGTCTGACCATGCTCCTTACTGGGATAAGCACCTCACCATCAACTGACAATGTACACAAAAGCTGTGGTGTGGGCGGGGGCAACTTTCTGAGCTCTGCTAGATGCTACATCTAAAAACTGATTGTGTCACAACTGCTGCACCCTGTAATCTAAGTGATATATTGTTGGGTTCAGGGTCTCATTGCTTACATAATGCTAATCTCAGATGAGGTAGCAAAAACCTGCTGACCGATTCCCTTTAAAGTAAATCATATTTCAACAGCATACTTTTAAAAAGCAATCAGGCATATTCATAAAGGCAATAGAGCTTTACATGGTAAAGCCAATATATTAATCTAGATTTGAGGTGGTTCAAGTGGTTGAAGAATTTATTGTTCCAGACACATAAGCAATTGCAAAAATTGCAGGCTGAGTAAACAAGTTGCCCACTAATGCACTATTGTTCTTCCTAAAAGGACCAGAATATTATCAGTCACCTCTGCAGCAGTGTGTGAATGCAGACTTACAAAGGATTTTATGTAACTATTGTGTGTTTATTTCAATTATAATTCAGTCCTCTTCTTTAGCATTTGATGCGGCTATAAAAATTATTTTGGAAGAATTTAAGGCTATGTGCACACGTTGCGGATTATCCCGCGTTTTTTTCCGCACTAAAAACCGCATATGCTGACAGAAACCGCAGGTGCGGTTTTGATGCGGAAAACATGCGTTTTTAGCTGCGTTTTTGGAATCTGGAATTGTCTGCGTTTTCAACAGCATCACATATCAATAAAGTTTTACAAAGTAGACTTGTTTGAACAAAAAAAAAAAAAAGGATAATTTCCTGGTCCAACCCTTTTGTTTGCAATTTTGCTTTGCTAAATATAGTCAGACGCATGTACACACACATACTCACATTACACGTACTCAATGTACTCACACACGTACTTAACATGTACACACACACACACGTACTCACACATGTACTTAGAAACACGTTCTTCACATGCACTCACAAACACACACACGTACGCACGTACTCACACACGTACTTCACATGCACTCACACACACACACATATGCACGTACTCACACACTTACTTCACATGCACTCACACGTACTCACACACACATACACACGTACTCACACACGTACTTCACATGCACTCACACACACGTACTCACACACACATATGCACGTACTCACACACGTACTTCACATGCACTCACACACACGTACTCACACACGTACTTCACATGCACTCACACACACATATGCACGTACTCACACTTACTTCACATGCACTCACACACACGTACACACACACGTACTTCACATGCACTCACACACACGTACTCACACACACATATGCACGTACTCACACACGTACTTCACATGCACTCACACACACGTACTCACACACACATATGCACGTACTCACACACGTACTTCACATGCACTCACACACACACGTACGCACGTATTCACACACGTACTTCACATGCACTCACACACACGTACTCACACACACATACACATGAACTTCACATGCACTCACACACACGTACTTACACACGTACTCACACATGTACTTAGACACATCCCATAGTTTAAGGTTAATATGACGGTCTCTTTTGCTGTTGACGATCTAGGTTGTGGCACACACTCAACCAGGGAGAGCTGACACTGTGAGGAACCACCACCAATACATGGAGTGTCTCAGGGGCAATAAAAATGGTGTGAGGCACTATGACTGCTGTAACTAGAAGGCCGGCTCAAGGAAGACACAAGTGTGTCTGACAAAAGAGTATGTGCATCATACAAGACAAGACCTAGTGTGGACACAGGGCAGCACGGTGGCTCAGTGGATAGCACTGTAGCATTGCAGCGCTGGACTCCTGGGTTCGAATCCCACCAAGGCCAACATCTGCAATGAGTTTGTATGTTCTCCACCTGTTTGCGTGGGTTTCCTGCGGCTTCTACGGTTTCCTCCCACATTCCAAAGACATACTGATAGATAATCTAGATTGTGAGCCCCATTGGGGACAGTGATGATAATGTGTGCAAACTGTAAGCTCTGTGGAATATGTTTCCGCTATCTAAAAATAAAGATTATTATTAAAGATTATTATTCTCGTCATTAAAGCTTGTATTAAGGGTAACAACTGTGTAAATACTTAATGATGAGGACACATCAAGGTGCGTGCGACTGCACGCCAACATCCAAGGCATGTTATGCTAGGTGGCACGCCTGGGTTCAGACAAGGGTTAGGTGGCATATGACTCCTGACATTTGGCAACGATCAACCGGTCCGGACATCATGATGTGGACATCATCTCCGGACATCAGGTCGCAGTCATCACTCTCCGGACCTATGTCAGCCAACGCCAGACTACGTGCATCCGGCAGGCAAGCCAGGGTTCAAGGGTTCATTCAAGGAGGAGCGTCAGTTCAAGACATGGTCTAAGGCAGGATTCAACACAACGTCCTGAAGAGACACATGCCAGGGGCAGGTTTCTGGGCAAAGAGTAGAACATAGGCAGTAACAGGTGGGTACGGACAACACGTAAGGTTTCAACGCAGCTCATACAGATCAGAACACAACAGAGATTAAAGGTAGCAATATGCGAAAAAGCCTTCTGATAAAGAAGCACAAAACGCACAGTGCGAGAAACAGTGTGGGTGCAAGAAAGCATGGAAAACCCGGCTGAGGCACATAGAGGAGGGCACGGTTACAACCAGGCGCATGCAAGGGGCACACAGCGACAATGTAGGGCTAAGGTACAGAAGACGCATGCAAGACGTCACGGCAAAGCTTGTTCCAAAAGGTGAAAGTGAAAATGCACGTGCCTTCAAAAACATACACAAAAAAGTACACTAGGAACACAGGCAAGGTACAAGAGCTAGGGAACGTAACCTGAAGAACAGAGCAGAGTCTACGACAAATAATCATAACGTAAGGTAGAGCATAGAGACTGGAAAAGACAGATCATAGGAAGGAGCAAGAAGGACAACAAAATAATTTTGGAAACGTATAAATTTATTTATGGATAAATACCATTTGACAAACATGTCAACCTCTTTTTTTTCAATTTGAAAAAACATTGTGGACACAAATGAGTCCATTTCAGAACAACAGAAGAAAAACTGATAAAACAAAAAGATAACTTTAATTTAAGTTGTAGTACTGGGGGTAATAGCCATACCCAGTACTGCAATCTGATATGGAGTCTCCTGCTGCCTGCAACTGCTGGGTGAAGCTGTGGTGTTCACTGTCTTGGCGCACAGGGGCTGGAGGTTGCGGGCCTTGTTGTCTGGCCCGGAATAGGCCAAAAAGCCCCGTCCAAATCTGTTCATAGTTGAAGATCGGCGCAGGGTCCTTTAGAGCCGTTAGGGACATCTGGACCACACTCATGAAAATTGACTGCCTGTCCGGTGGCAATGATCGAGTTTGGCTTGCAATTTGCAGTGCAAAGAAATCATACTGGTCCTCTGAAGTGGATTTTTTAATCAACTCCAGAGTATCTGTCGCTGCCTTGACAGTAGGATCTTCATTTTTTTTTTTTTTGTCGGCTCTCCTGCCACCGGACAGGCAGGTTGGTGTCGAACAACAGGTTCTGCCGAACAAGATGTTCCTGCAGCTGGTGTTGCAGATGTTACATCAGATGCAGAGCATGTGGCAACGGCAGAAGGTGGTTCGACACTTGGTGAACAGATCTCCCCAGCTCCAGAGGATCCTGCTCCATCGTCGGACTCTTGTCCGGTCTGTTTAGACGGTTCAATGTTCCCTTGAGTGCTGGAAAGAAAAAAAAAAAAACATTAGTATGGTATGTAGCCTTGCGGCATAGAAGCTACACTTTGGACACAGCCAACATCCCACTCATCGAAAAGTGCTGCTCCCTTTTTCTTGCAACATGGTGATAAAGCCTGTTTTCAATAAAGACATGACAAATAACGATGCTATAATTTGACGTTTAAACTTAGCTTGCGTAGCAAGAACGCCTACGCAAGCTAGCTAGACATGCTGCATTGTACAATAAACATGCAACATGTCGTGTTAGGTAGTCCTCATCCCTACATCTTTGGACGCATAGTGTTGAAAGCATTTACGGAAATACACTTACATTTCCTGGAACATCTGTATCCTGGCAATTGAACGATGTAACATGACGCAGCGTTAATTACGCAACGCACCCAATTTTTACTGTACACATGGCTAAACACATTACAAGTTTTTTTGGGCTTTTTCAAAAAAATACCTCCGCACATTCCTGCTTGATATCACAAACTGGAGTTCTTCAAAAAAGGGAAAGTGCTTCGTGCTTGGCGATGATCCACTTTTGGAACAGTTAACCAGAAACTTGTTAAAACGGTCCCTTACCGACCGCCAATGCTGCTTGAGATCTTTCTCTACAGGACAAACAAAAAGAAAAACTTGAGTACATTTTCGAATATATATAATATTAGACATCATAAAAAGTTTGCAAATTACCAATTTGAGACTGTACGGCATTCGTGAATTGATCCCAGTCGGAAAACATCTGGCGGCAAATTTTTGTCCAGCACAGGTCCCTATAATATCGGTCCTTGTAGGTCTCCTCTGCCTGGTCCCAGACAGCTGGATAGTCCCGGACCTAAAATGTATAGACAGTAATGTGTTAACATGCTGTAACCAACACAAAATAGTTGATATTTTAAATTTAGGGAATATGCCACCGATTTTGAGTACAATTACCTGCCTGTACCGCCATCAGAGGATTAGCTACAGCATTCTGCCATGCTCTAGATATGCCACCAATGTTTGCATATGGATCTTGATCCCCCCCCCCGCATGTACATATGAGTCCGCCTCTGCCAAAGAAAGTCCGCATCTATAAGATGCGGAAATACTTGGGCCTAGCTACTCTCTTCCCACTACCATGTAGCGGCGGGATATGTGGTAAAATAGGGCTTAATGTCACCTTTTCTGATAGGTGACATTAGGCACGGTTAAGAATGGATAAGCGTCAATAAGACGCAGATCCATTTTAAATCCTAAACTGTTCAAAAGCAAATAACCCCAACATAAATAAAAATAATTGTAAGGAAAAAAAAAAAAAAGGGAGGGCCAGAAAAAAACGAAAAAACATGCAGGACGATATTTACAGCCTTGGAAAGGGTTAATATCCATGTCCCCTTTCCCAGGCTATGAATATGAGCCCGCAGCTGTCTGCGCAGCCTCTGGCTCCAAAAAAAAGGGGGACCCCCCAAAAAAAGATGACGTGGGGGTCCCCCATATTTTGGGCCCAGAAAGGCTAAGCAGACAACTGCGGGCTGATATTTACAACCTGGGAAGGGGTTAATATCCATGTCCCCTTTCCCAGCCTACGAATATGAGCCCGCAGCTATCTGCGTAGCCTCTCTGGCTTCAAAAAAAAAGGGAGACCCCCCCAAAAAAATGACGTGGGGGTCCCCCATATTTTGGGCCCAGAAAGGCTAAGCAGACAACTGCGGGCTGAGATTTACAACCTGGGAAGGGGTTAATATCCATGTCCCCTTTCCCAGCCTACGAATATGAGCCTGCAGCTGTCTGCGTAGCCTCTCTGGCTCCAAAAAAAAGGGAGACCCCCCAAAAAAATGACGTAGGGGTCCCCCATATTTTAGGGCCAGAAAGGCTAAGCAGACAACTGCGGGCTGATATTTACAACCTGGGAAGGGGTTAATATCCATGTCCCCTTTCCCAGCCTACGAATATGAGCCCACAGCTGTCTGCGTAGCCTCTCTTGCTCCAAAAAAAAGGGAGACCCCCCAAAAAAAAATGACGTGGGGGTCCCCCATATTTTGGGCCCAGAAAGGCTAAGCAGACAACTGTGGGCTGATATTTACAACCTGGGAAGGGGTTAATATCCATGTCCCCTTTCCCAGCCTACGAATATGAGCCCGCAGCTGTCTGCGTAGCCTCTCTAGCTCCAAAAAAAAGGGAGACCCCCCAAAAAAAAATGACGTGGGGGTCCCCCATACTTTGGGCCCAGAAAGACTAAGCAGACAACTGCGGGCTGATATTTACAACCTGGGAAGGGGTTAATATCCATGTCCCCTTTCCCAGCCTACGAATATGAGCCCGCAGCTGTCTGCGTAGCCTCTGGCTCCAAAAAAAAGGGAGACCACCCCCCCCCCAAAAAAAAAAATGACATGGGGGTCCCCCATATTTTAGGGCCAGAGAGGCTATGCAGACAGCTGCGGGCTCATATTCATAGCCTAGGAAGGGGTCATGGATATTGCCCCCCCCCGGCTACAAATATGAGGCCGCAGCCACCCCAGAAATGGCGCATCTATAAGATGCGCCAATTCCGGCACTTAGCCCCTCTCTTCCCACTCCCGCACCGCGGCGGCGGGATGTGGGGTAATAAAGGGGTTAATGCCACCTTTGATTGACAGGTGTCATTAACCCCGGTTAATAATGGAGAAGCGTCAATAAGACGCCGATCCATTATTAAGCCCATAGAGAAAGATTGAAAAAAAAAACAGACACATTTAAAAAAATTTTTTTTAATGAAATGAAACACTTTTTTTTACCAAAAATTTATTTTGCGCGCAATCCTATGCGACGCCCTCGATCAACCTAGAGAAAAAATAAAACAAACCAATTCTATACCTACCGTTCCGTCGCAGTCCATAAAACGAGTGTCCCACGATGATCTGACATGGAGAACAGTCACATCAGGTGATGTGACCATTCTCCATGGCAACAGAAACACACTGCCAGGAGCTCAGCTCCTGTAGTGTGTTACTGCGCATGTGCCCAGAGTTTACCTGAGTTCAGTGACTCAGGTAACCTCCTTTACGGCACTGCTGCGTGGGAAACTTCACACGCAGCAAGAGGGCCGTAAAGCGAGGTCCCGGAGCCGCCGAACACCGGGAAACTCGGCGATACACTGCAGGAGCACCGCTCCTGCTAGTGTATCGCCCGAGGACACAATTGATCGCCGTGGGACAATCGATTATGGATTTCTGCGGACAGGGAGTATAGATTTTGTTTATTTTTTTTTTTTTTGGGGGGGAACAATGGCTTCGGGGAAAAACATGTGCTGTATGGTGAGTATGTAATGTATGTTTTATGTTGTATGTCATGTCTTACATGTGTGTAATGTTACATGCATTGTACTTTTTTTTTTTTACATGCACAATTGTGCTCGGTCACCGCAGGGACTACTCCCCCATCCTATAGCTGGATGGGGGTAGCAGGCCCATACGGCGACTGAGCACAATTGTGGGGCTACTGTCGCATGGGGACTGACGCACACAGACTGACGCACACTACAGACAGACACACACACAGACAAACACACATACATACATGCATACATACCAAATCAATCAGACGTCCCACATCGATCCCCATGCGACGGTAGCCTTCCATGACAGCGACTTCCTGCTTTTTCCCAACACTACACTCCGCCCACACACTTCCTCCCGCCTGACATCTCTTCCCTATGCAGCGGTTTTGACACCCAAATCCGCAGCAAAAACCGCACATATGCCAAATTTGCTGCGGATTGTAAAGACTCTATACAAGTCTATGGGTGCAGAACCGCTGCGGAATTGCAGAAATAATTGACATGCTGCGTTTTGTAATCCGCCGCGAAACCGCGCAGTTTTTACCGCACCATGTGCATAGCGGTTTCGTTTTACCATTAACTTTAATGGTACTGTACCTTGTTGCGGAAACTGCAGCGGTTCCGCAGGGTTAAAACCGCTGCGGAATCGCGGGTAAAACCGCAACATGTGCACATAGCCTAAATATTCCTATCACTTGTGTATAATAAATAACACAAAAGAAACTTTTTTTTTCTTGTATAAATTATCAATTGTTAAATCATATACTATGAAAAGTTGGTAAATTGCAGAAAGTTTTGTGTAATCTTCCAGACAGAGAACTGGATAGGAACTGCCCTCAAACTTAATCTAAGGTCTACAATGGTTCATGCATTGTGAATTCTTTTAATATTGCACAGGTTTCATTTTTTTCCCACTAGATCAATAATTATCATGTGCTTTCTCTATGGGTCACCACTAGAGATGAGCAAATTTGTTCAGATTCGGTTCCAACTACGATCGGCATCGAATATTGTTTTTGCGATATTTGTTGAACACAACCGAACGTCATTAGAGTCAATGGGAGTAGAAATTACCGAATATGTTCAGAACCGATCATAAGACAAACATTAGGCACGAATAGTGCTCGACTATGGCCTGAATATGTCAAAATCAGATTCGGGGCCAAAATCCGAACAAATTCACTCACCTCTAGTCACTATCTGTTGGGCTGAAGTGGGGAACACTGTCACCTATGAAAGTCATCTAACATTAGGGTAGGGTAGGATGGAGTGTTCGTCCTGCGTCCACTTTATGTCTGCTCCCTAACAGTAAGAATGTTTGTAAAATATTTTTTTTACTGGAAATATTTTTTTTACTGGATCATACAGATGGTCACTGGCAAACCTCAAACGGGCCTAGATACACACGTGGTCAAAATTGTTGGTACCCCTCGTTTAATGGCAGAAAAACCCATAATGGTGACAGAAATAACTTGAATCTGACAAAAGTAATAATAAATAAAAAATCTATGAAAATGAACAAATTAAAGTCAGACATTGCCTTTCAACCATGCTTCCACAGAATTAAAAAAAAAATAAAACTGATGAAATAGGCCTAGAGAGAAATGATGGTACCCTTAACTTAATATTTTGTTGTACAACCTTTTGAGGCAATCACTGCAAACGATTCCTGTAACTGTCAATGAGACTTCTGCACCTCTCGACAGGTATTTTGGCCCACTACTCAAGAGCAAACTGATCCAGTTGCCTCGAGTTTGAAGGTTGCCTTTTCCAGATGGCATGTTTCAGCTCTTTCCAAAGATGCTCAATCGGATTTAGGTCATGGCTCATAGGAGGCCACTTCAGAATAGTCCATTGTTTTCCTCCTAGCCATTTTTGAGTGTTTTTAGCTGTGTGTTTTGGGTCATTATCCTGTTCCAAGACCCATGACCTGCGACTGAGACCGAGCTTTTCTGACACTGGGCAGCACATTTCTCTCTAGAAACCCTTGATAGTCTTGAGATTTCAATGTACCCTGCACAGATTCTACAGTGCTGTGCAAATTAATTAAGACAAAGCATTTTTTTAAGTAAAATCGTAAGTTGGTTACCAGTCAGTGATTCAAACCAGTTTTAACTGCTTTCAACAAGTGTGAGTGTACAACCTTGAATAACAAAATGTGGTTTGACTGGTTTTAGTCAGAAAATAACAGCTAGCTTCAGTTGAGAGCTTATTTCTGTGAGGAGTGGTTTAGTGTACTTTTTCTGTCAGTGTGATTCGTGCCTGTAAAAATGGATGTTACTCCACGGAAGAGGTCTAGAATTATTACTCTTAATGAACATACAAGTCTGACTGTAAGAGAAATCGCTTCCACCGTTGGTATTGGAAAATCTACCATTTCAAGAATAATTCGCAGACACAATGAAACTGGAGCGTTTTCTCCAAAATGAAATTGGAAATGTGGAAGAAAAAGGAAAATGACACCAAGAACTGATAAAACACTCATCAGAAATAGTAAAATTAATGCAAATAAACAAGTAAAAACCTCCACAGAGTCTTGTTCGCTGCAGGTATTGATATTAGCGATTTGACTGTACGGCGCAGGCTTCTGGAAGTTGGTCGGAGGGCAACAAAGCCAGTAAAGAAACAACTTCTGACATCTCCAATGAAGGCAAAACGACTCGCATGGGCAAAAAAATATAAATCTTGGACAACTAGCCAGTGGAAAAAGGTAATTTTCAGTGATGAAACCCATCTTTTTGTTCAAGCGTACAGAGCAAGTGTTGTTAGAAGAAGCAAAAATGAACCATTGCGAGCTGATCATATTCAACAAACTGTAAAACACCCTCAAAAACAGATGTTTTGGGGCTTTTTTTACAGCTGATGGTACAGGGAGCTTATTTCCTGTCGATGGTATGATGAATTCGTCCAAATAGTCGTTTTAAAACGTTTTATTGTGCCATTCATGCGTAAATTTGAAGGGACATTCTAACAAGATTTGGCTCCATGCCACAATTCCAAGTGTGTGAAGAAATTCCTGGAAGAAAATAAAGTAAAAGTGCTGGACTGGCCTGGCAATTCACCAGACTTAAATCCTATAGAAAATTTGTGGAGCATTGTGAAGAGACGTCTTGGCAAAATGGACTGTACAACCAAAGAGCGCATGATAACAACTTGGTAGAATCAATGCCAAAACGCATTAAAAAGCTCATATCTGCTAAAGGAGGACATATTTCTTACTAAAATTAGTATGTAACAGTGCATTATAACATTTTATTATTAAATATTCAAAAATATGTGTTCTTTTGCTTTCTCCCAATTAATTTGCACATAACTGTAGACACCCTGTGCCAGATGCAGCAAATCAGCCCCAGAACATAACCGAGCCTCCTTCATGTTTCACAGTAGGGACAGTGTTCTTTTCTTGATATGCTTCATTTTTCCATCTGTGAACATAGAGCTGATGTGCCTTGCCAAAAAGTCCATTCTTGTCTCATCTGGCCATAGGACATTTTCCCAGAAGCTTTGTGGCTTGTCAACATGTAGTTTGGCAAAATCCAGTCTGGCTTTTGTATGATTTTTTTTTTTTTTTTTTTATAAATCCTTTTTATTGATTTTCAAAAACATAGTCAAACATTAGTGGTACATCTCAAAGTAGCGTACATATACCTGCTTAATATGGACACTACGGAACCATTGATAGAAATTGCCAAATATCCCAACAGTGCCACTCCCACCCCTTCCCTCTAGTATAATCAAGTGATGCTTTCTGGATCATAAATGAACTTTACATATCGCGACATGGTTCTCCCTCCACTTTCCTGCCCTCTGATTCACGTCCGTGGATCTACCCCAAAACTCAAGCCTCCCAACATGCCCTGCAAATCCTCTAGGTTGTACCAGGATGTATTCCGGAAGGGTGAAACCAGGTCATAGATATCATCTCTGGAAAGTTGTTGTAGAATAAAATACTTCCATTTTGAAAAAAAAATGTTGTCGTCTTGGTGTCTTTGTCGCTCTCTGCCCTCGATTTTCTCTAGAGTCATTACCCTCTTTAGCTCCACCACCAGCTGACGGCGACCCGGTGTGTTCCCATCCAACCATTGCCTTAAAATAAGTCTTTTGTACAAGATTGCAACAGTATGCAATAGCTGAGTGTTTGACTTGGTTAACCTTAAATCAGTGCTCTTATGAAATATCCATAACATTTTGTCTAGTGGAAGGTGCATGTTCATCAAACCTTCCATCCAGTTTTTTTTTATCTCCTCCCACTGAGTGTATACGTTATCACATTCCCATATACCGTGAAACATGTCTGTCCTGAAAGTATCACATTTTGGGCAGACCTGTCGCCTTTCCTTGTGTGTTTGTGTGACCGGTATATTAAAGCCTAATATGGCTCTGTGTATCAATCGGAAGTGGGCATCCCTCCATCTTTCATTACTTAGGCTGGTTTCACACTTGCGTTTTTTTTAGCGGTATTTTAGCGCTAAATAGCGCATGCGTTTTTTTCCCCTATACTTTGCATGGGATGCGCTTATGTGCGCATACACATACGTTTGTACGCGTTTTTCCGCGCATGCGTTTTTTTGCGGTATGCGCTCGGGCGCACAAAATGCAACCTGTTGCATTTTTTGGGCGTCCGACTTGCCTCAAAAAAACGCATGCGCGCGCAATGCGTTTTTTTACAGCAAGACACCCATTATAAGTCTATGGTGAGCATATGTGCGCATTGGCATGCTTATGTATGCGTTTTTTTGCACATGCGTTTTTTTTTTTTACCATTAGTTTAGACAATGGAATTTAGGGGTTTGGGTTAGAGTTAGGGTTAGTTAAGGGGGTTTAGGGTTAGGGTCAGGGTATGGTTTGGTTAAGGGTTAGGGTCAGGGTTAGGATCAGGGTATGGTTTGGTTAAGGGTTAGGGTCAGGGTTAGGATCAGGGTATGGTTTGGTTAAGGGTTAGGGTTAGGATCAGGGTATGGTTTGGTTAAGGGTTAGGGTCAGGGTTAGGGTTAGGATCAGGGTATGGTTTGGTTAAGGGTTAGGGTCAGGGTTAGGTTTAGGGTCAGGGTTAGGGTCAGGGTTAGTAAAGTCATGGTTTGGGTTAGTGTGAGGGGCCACCTAATGTTTGGAAAAAACGCAAATGCGGTAAAAACGCACTAAAAACGCATACAAACGCATAAAAACGCTGCGTTTTTTTCATGCATGCTCATAAAAATGCTTGAAAAAAACGCAGCAGTTGTATGCTTTTGTATGCGTTTTTTCAATGCGTTTTTTTGCGGGAAAAACGCGCTGCAAAAAAAAGCAAGTGTGAAACTAGCCTTACATGCTTACGCAGCTCATTCCACCCAGACAAAATCAATTCCCCTACCCCCGTCTCCTGCAATCTAGTTTCCCAACTCTTAAACAACTCTTGTGGGCCCGATGGTAATAAGGTCTGACCCATTGTTCGGTATATGGTTGAGATGTTCACGTCAGATATGTGCCTTGAAAGAAGATTGTCGAGGTCAGAGGAATGACACTCTTTGTGTAAGTCTCGCAATTTGGAGAACACGTGATGTCGCAACTGAGCAAATTGCAGAATATGGGAAGGGGCAAGTCCCCACCTGGAAAAAATCTCGTCTGCTGTCATCCATCTGTTTTCTTGAGTCTGCATCAAGTCCCCCAAAGTTGACTCCCTTGTCTCTCCAGATTTTAAACAGAGCATTATCTTTTCCTTGACAGAAGTCAGGGTACCCCCAGGGTGTCAGATATTTAGATATCCTCCATGACATGCCTAGTGTCACGTGCCCCGTCCTGAGTGACACGGACAGCAGGCCGGTAACTGATAGGACAATTACACGTGCTGCGTCCTGTTGTATGTGACACGGCCCGCAGGCCGGAAACTAATACAATAAGACAAGGGAATACCTGGGTAACAATAACAATGGTGGCCCTGCGATAGGGAAACGGGGAAGTGGAGACCTCCTGCACTCCCCTGAGTCAGTGTCTCTACACTCCTAACGTTCCCTAGACCGATTCCGCACCGGGTGCCGTTCAGGATAGCTAATATCCCTAGCTCACCCTGCACCTAAACCCTAACTAGGGAAATGGTCGGTGCGGAAACTAATCCCACCACTGCACTAAACACACATAAGGAAAAATGACAAAACAGGGGAACACCACTTAGCTTTGCTCTGTTGCTTACGCTCCCAGCAACAGAGACCACCACCTGCGTGCATCTTTTCCTCCGACCGGATCCAACACCATAGTGCAGCCTTGGAGCAAACAGAGTCCACCACCTGCGTGCAGCTGTCCAGAAACAGAGTCCAGCAAATGAATCCAGCTTTTCTGCCAAAGAGTCCAACATTTTGAGTCCAGCTTTCCAGCAACTGAATCCAGCATCCTGAGTGCAGTTCTACACCATAGCTGCCACTCCACCAAGCCATGCAAGAACTCCTTGCTGACATCATAACTGCGACTCCACCAAGCCATGCCAGCCCTCCTTGCAGACACCATAGCGGACACTCCAGGACTCTTAACTGAGCTGCCCGTGACTCTCCTTCAGCTCCATTCTTCACCCAGGCTTGCTTGCAAATGAGGAACTATCCCCAACCGTGATTAACACACCTGATACTCTTTTATAGAGCAACACACCTGTTACATAATTAGGTGCACAAAACTAAGGTAACCAGAGTGCAATGACCCTAATGGCCACCGGGGGGGAAAACTACAACTGAAATCACCACAGTGCAATGACCCTAATGGCCACCGGGGGCAAAACCACCTTTGGCACACAGCCAAAGGAAAAAAATAGAATTAGACTTACTGGTAATTCGGTTTCTAGAAACCTTCCACGACATCATAGGAGGCTGTCTCCACGCCCTAATGGGGGACAGGAAGCACGAGAGGTTAAAAGGTCCCTCCCACCTCCCTCTCACCAGTGACTTATAACTGATTACCATAGCACCGGTTACCTTAGGATTCTCAGAATTTGTCCAAGAATGCAGGGAGGGAAATAGTGGTGTCGTGGAATGTTTCTAGAAACCAAATTACCGGTAAGTCTAATTCTATTTTCTCTAGCAACCTTCCACGACAGCATAGGAGGCATAACAACCAATACTGCACTAGGGGGGGGGGACAATGGCCTGAAGAACTTTTCGGCCAAAGACTAGATCCCTGTTGGACACAAGGTCTAATCTATAGTGTTTAGTAAAAGTATGTAAGGAGGACCAGGTTGCTGCCTTACAAATCTGCTCTGAAGATGCACCTGCCCTCTCAGCCCATGAAGTAGAGGTAGATCGTGTTGAATGCGCTTTGATCCCTGTAGGGGGAGTGATGTTTTGCGCCAGGTATGCTTCAGAGATAGCCTTTTTAATCCAATTGGCAATGGTGTTCTTTGCCACCTTCTTTCCTCTGTTTGGACCAGAGGTATGGATAAATAGGTTGTGGTCAATTCTATATGGTTTGGTGTACTCCAAGTAGTGGAGATTTATATGTCTTACGCCCAGCGTGTGGAACAACTCCTCTTTGGGGTTTGCTGGGTTTTGACAGAATGAAGGATGAGTTATATTCTGAGACCTATGAAAGTCAGACACAACCTTTGGTAGAAAAGATGGATCAAGGGAGAGAACTATGGAATCGTCTCTGTTAGGTAGGGTTCCTTGATTGAGAGAGCTTGGAGCTCTCCTACTCGCCTTGCTGAGGTTATTGCTATAAGGATGGCTAATTTGTAGGTGAGGAGCTGAGAAGTACAGGATTATAGAGGCTCAAAGGGTGACTGAGTGAGTCTCGTAAGCACCATATTCAAGTCCCATGGTGGAACGGAAATTAGTTTTTTTGGATGTAGCCTAGCGGCTGATGTCATGAATCTTTTTATCCACCTGTGGTTAGCCAAGTCACAGTCAAACATGGAGCTTAATGCCGATACTTGTACTTTTAGTGTGCTAGGTTTTAGACCTAGTTCCAGCCCCCTCTTCTATGGGCAGGAGGAATGGCCCGTCTACCCGTAGTTCTGTAATTAGAGAATACCAGATCCTCTTTGGCCACAGCAGAGCTACTAGAATGGTTGGGGTCTGATCCTCCCGGATTTTTCTTAGGGTTGCAGCAAGGATTGGAACCGGTGGGAAGGCATATGCTAGACGGAACCTCCACTTGTGGGCGAAGGCGTCCACTCCCAGGGATCTGTCCCTGGGGTTCAGGGAGAAGTAGTCTCTCACTTGAGCATTCTCTCCTGAGGCTAGAAGGTCCACCTCTGGGAGACCCCACCTGCTGACTAGTATTTGAAAGATTCTTCCATTCAGGGTCCATTCGCCGGGCTGGATGCGTTTTCTGCTAAGGAAATCTGCCTGAAGATTGGCCGTACCTTTCAGGTGGACTGCTGTCAGGGAACGGAGGTGTCTTTCGGCCCAGCAAAATATTCGGCCTGAGAGGCCCTCCAGGTTGCTGGATCTTGTGCCGCCCTGATGCCTGAGATGTGCCGCTGTTGTTACATTGTCCGAGTAGACTGATATGTTGATCTTGGACCAGATGTTTTGCTGCCCGGAGGGCTTCCTCCACTGCCTTCAGCTCCCTGAAGTTTGAGGATCTTGCACTCATTTTCTGGCTCCATAACCCTTGGAATGGTTGTCGAGAGACACTACAGCTCCCCAGCCTTTTTTGCTGGCATCTGTCGTAACCGTAATTAAGGGGATCTGGGACCAGTTGATTCCCCTGCACAGGTTTTTGCGGTCCATCCACCATGCCAGTGAGGCTTTTCACTGTTCCTGGGGTCTGGACTCTTTTGTTCAGGCAGGTGTGATCCCTGTTTGTTTCTTAAGATATGGGATTGGAGCGTTCTGGAGTGGGCTTGAGCCCAGGGCACCGACTGGATGCAGGAGGTCATTAACCCTAATATGAACATGGCTGACCTGAGGGTCGGGGACCTCTGTCCCCTGAAATCTGAGACTCTTGACATTATGGACCTCTGATGTTCCTCCGGGAGGAAGGACATCTGATTCTTTGAATCTAGTAGGATTCCTAAGAATTTTACCTCCTGAGAGGGTTGAATTTGTGATTTCTTTATATTTGGGATCCACCCCAATGATTGAAGAATGTCCAGAGTCTGGGCTACCTGGTCTTCCAGGGTCTGGTAGGAGGACCCTATTATCAGTAGGTCGTCCAGGTAAGGTCCAATACATATACCCCGGCTTCTGATGTAGGACACGGCTTCTGTCATAATTTTGGAGAAAACTCGGGGGGCAGAGGATATTCCAAAGGGAAGCACATTGTATTGAAAGTGCTTGACTTCCGGACCTTGACGAATCGCAAACCTCAGATACTTCCTGTGGGAAGGATGTATGGGGATGTGGAAATAAGCATCCTTCAGATCTATGGTTGCCATGAAGTATGACGGCCCTATCAGAGGAAGGGCGGTCTTTACTGACTCCATCTTGAATTTGCGGTACGCAATGTGTCGGTTGAGGCCTTTCAGATTTATTATTATTCTTACCTCCCCTGTGGGCTTTTTTACTATGAACAATCTGGAATAATGCCCCCTTCCTTGTTCCTCCGCAGGGACCCGAGAGATGGCTTTTGAGTGTAGAAGAAGCCGAATGCCGGATTTTAATGCTGGAATCTCCCAAGGTGGTAGGGAGGTAACTCTTCTACCCCGCGGGGGGGGAGGATTCGAGCTCTAACAGAAGGCCCTCTCTGATCACACTGAGGACCCAGGGGCTGTTGGAGATCAACTGCCAAGCAAGAAAAAACCCCGAAAGTCTTCCCCCGACCGGGGTCGAGTCATTGCTTTTCTTGAGGTTGCTGCTGCTGCTGGGGGACCAGGATGTACCTGCCTCTCCCATTAGCATATCTCCATCTTCCCGTCTTTCCCTTTCCTCGCGGTTGGGATGACTGACTCTGGGGGGCTCGAAAAAGACGATTTCTTGTGGTCCTCTGCTCTGGAAGCACCTTCTTTTTATCTGTGGCCTTTTCTAGAATTTCGTCTAAGGCCGGGCCAAAAACATGTTCGCCTTTGAAGGGTAAAGAGCAGAGTTTAACTTTGGATGTAACGTCCCCACTCCATGTTTTAAGCCAGAGGGTCCGTCTGGTGGAATTTGACTGGACCATGGCCCTGGCAGAGGCACGGATCATCTCCATTGATGCATCCACCAGGAAACCCGTAGCTCTCTGCAAGATAGGAAGGGAGTTGATTAGGTCACTCCTTGAGGTACGAGAAATATGGCTCTCTAGCGCCTCAATCCATTGGAATAGGGACCTAGAGACACAGGTGGACGCGATTCCAGATTTTAAAGTAAAGGCAGAGGTTTCCCAGGCTTTTCTTAGGAGGCTTTCTGCTTTACGGTCCATCGGGTCTCTAAGCTGGGATGCATCATCGAACGGCAGAACAGTCTTTTTTACCACTCTTGCTACCTGGACATCTACCTTCGGGATGTCCCATCTAAATTCCTCTCCCTCTAGGGGAAATCTATGTTGGAGTTCTGAAGGGGCCGAGTAGCGTTTTTCTGGATACTCCCATTCCTGGGAAAACATATCTGCTACACTCCTGTGAACTGGAAACCCCGTTCGCTTAGGCCCCTCATATCCACCGAACATGCGATCCTGTGCTGTCTGCGTGACGGGTTCGTCCTCTAGGCCCATAGTGGCACGTACTGCACTGACCAGCTCCTCCACATATTCCGTGGAAAGGAGGTACCTTCTAGTGTCAGCTGACCTAGAGGTTCCTGGTTGTTCCCAATTCTCGGATCCCGAATTGTATGATCTTTCTGATTCTGACTCTGAATCCTCTATTTGAATCTTCCGTTTTTTAGGGGGTGGTGAACCCACCATCGGATGGAGTGGAGGTGGTGGGGGGGCAGGGCAGCTAAAGAGGTTTGAACCTGATGGGTAACCAAGCTGCGGATTTCGTCAATCAATGACGGATGCTCAGCCCTAACCACCTTATCCGTGCAAGCTTGACATAGCTTCTCCCAATTTGAGGGAAGTTTTGTGCTGCATATGGCACATTTGGTCGACTTGCTAGATGTATTGGTGCTCTTATGGGCAGACTTTTCTCCCTATGGAATAAGGGGGAGAAGCATTTTGAGGACCTATGCCCTGACCGCACCATTAGGACCCCCCCCTGGACACTTACTGTGGCAGCGCTGGGCTCTGCAAACGCAGGGCAGGAAGACCCGTCCATGCTAACAGGGGATTCTCATCTTACCTGTCGGCATCTTCCGGCGGGTTAATATGAGATTAACCCCACCCTCAGCGCAGTCATCTGTTTCCCCCTCCTCCTCCCTGGGTCCCGGAGCAGGCACAGCAACGCTGGCGAGCTCCACGCGCCGGCTCTAGGATGGGGGCCGCCAAGACAGCGCGACCTCCACATACCCCGGAAGTGACACGAGCGCTGACATCACTTCCGGTATCGCACTGCACGCAGGGGGAGGAGGAGAGACCGGAGAGCTGCAGGAGGCCTCCGGTCAGGGATCACTGGCCCGCTTTACTCCCCATAGGGGAGCGCGGGAGGGCCAGGAAACGGTCCCGAATTCAGAGAAGACGGGAGCAGAAACGGAGGAGGGGAGGCGGCGCCACCGACCACCATTGTCCGGCTTTTGGCATCTTCCAGGTACGCTGCGGCAGCTGGCCACACAGCATACCAGACCTCTCCATGCCCCATGGGGGACAGGAAAGTCACTGGTGACAGGGAGGTGGGATTTACCTTTTAACCTCTCGTGCTTCCTTTCCCCCATTAGGGCGTGGAGACATCCTCCTATGCTGTCGTGGAATGTTGCTAAAGAAAAAAAGGTTACTTTGTGCATTTAATCTGTCAGATCCAACCTGGATCGTGACACCTAGTTTGCATCTTATGGCCTTCCAAACCCCCTAGTATCCCGAAAGATCACTGAGTTTCTCACTTTCAGGTCTAATGTCCCGCTTGAGGAGTGCAAGATTGCTGTGAGGTCCCAAGGTTTGCACCATTCGGCCTCCAATGTATAATCCGAATGTTTACTAGTGTGTCTTAGCCAGTCAAGAATGTGTCTGGTGATGCAGGCCAGATTATACCCTCTGATGTTGGGCAATGCTATCCCTCCCTCATCCCTCGGTAGCATCAATGTACGTCTGCAAATTCTACTTTTTCTCCCTACCCATAAAAAGTCAGAAAAGGCCTTATTGAGCTTGCTTATATCTACGTGTTTTAAAAGGAGGGGCAATGTTCGCAGGGGATATAACAAACGAGAAAAGGTGATCATCTTGATCAAATAGTTCCTTCCCAAGAGTGACAGTGGCAGGTTTTCCATCTTTTTAATTCTTGTATAATGTTATTTATAATGGGGGCATAATTAAGTCTATAGATACCCCTTGTGTCTTTTCCCAGAAAAATCCCCAGATATTTTATTGCCTTGCTTGTTATTGGTATACCATGTATGAAGGCATGTCCCCGTTCTAGCTGGCCAATTCCTTGAGGCCTATGAGTAAGGCACAAAGCCTCGCATTTAGTTTTATTAAGCCTTGTAACGGGGTCTTATGTGCTGCTACCTCTTACATTACCACCCCGTGTTCAGGAGATCCACTCTGCTTTTCCTCACTTCTGGAAGAAGGACGCTGGCTTGAAAGGCTTTGTAACATGGGGACATATGAAAGATCACTGTTTCTCCACGTATTTCCAGTGTGACAACATTTTACTCACCGGTCTCAGAATATATATACATACAGAGGACAGGACAATCAATATGTGTCAGGCCAGTAGATAACAGGCTCCAATTAAGACACCAGACGTACATTACAATAGCTGCAGGTGGCGGGCGACCACCCATCATTTACCGTGGGATTTAGAAAGGTGGGGGGAGGTCAGAAGTGGGATATCTCATTTACCTCAGCCCAGGGGTCGCAGCCGGTCGGTTGCTGCATTAGGGGTTTGCATCTCACATTGCACCCATCATACATTCATCTCCTATTCGGGGTGCTGGCGGGTTAACACAGCTCCTGTTGTGAATTATCTCTCTGGCTTCCCTCTGGTGCTTACTGAAGAGAGTGGAGCTGGTCAGATTGAGAGTTTTCTTTCTGGGCTCCCTCTGGTGGTTACTGGAGGTAGTGGAGCTGATCTGATTGATAGAGGCTTGCCACCTGATAATGAGGAAGACTATTGGAGATCTGGGGTTTCTGATTGGGATTTAAGACAGCTGACTCCCTCTATCCCTGCTGGTGATTTTTTTCCTGTGCCTCCTGAGGTCTGATGTCTCCTGCTCTTTCCCTGCATGTTCAGCTAAGTGGTTCATTTGCTATTCTGTTTGCATTTGATCTGGTTTTATTTATCTCTGCTTTGTGCGGGTCAGCTAGCTCTGGCTGGGACTGTGCTGAATCACCGCCCATATGTTACTGCATGTGCCAGTTTGTTTTATCCCCTTTTATATTGGTCTCTTTTTGCTTTGCTTTCAGAATATACCAGAGTGCTGATATAGTGGGGGGTGAAGTCGTGCGACTTCAGTGTTTTTGTGCATCAGACGTGTTCGACTTTTTGCAGGGTTTTTTGCATGATTGCAGACATTGTCTTTCCTTTCCTGTCCTGTCTAGTCAGTGTGGGCCCCATCGTTTGCTCAGTCTATTTTTCTGCCTGCGTTTGTGTTTTCATCTTGTATCACCGACAATATATGTTTGGGGGCTATCTATTCCCTTCGGGTCTGCTCCGGGGCAGTTTAGATTTCCCCTTTCTTGCTTTAGGCTGTTAGCTCTCCGGCTGTGCCGAGGCGTCTAGGATCATCGTAGGTACGCTCCACGGTTACTGCTAGTTGTGTGGACAGGATCAGGGGTCTGCATCCGCTTAGTTACCAACCTCTCTGGTTTTCTGTGGCTTAGCCTGGGCCTGCTATCCTCCTCAGTGACCTATTCATAACAGAATCACCAGTCTAACTGTAGACTCTAGGGTACTCTAAAGAAGGAAAGAATTAAAAAAAAAAAAAAAAAAGTGTCAGAATTTTTTTTTTTCATATATTTTCTCCTCTTTTTTTTCTGGGGCTGAAAGAGGATATTTTTTGTCTAAATGGAGACTAAGCAATTGTCTGATTGTGTTGAGCAGCTCGATGCTGAAGTGCGGGGAATTTCTGCCTATCTCACTCAATCATCTGCTGTTGAACCAAAAATCCCTACTCCTGATGTGTTTTCTGGGGATCGTTCTAAATTTTTGAATTTTAAGAATAATTGTAAATTATTTTTTGCTTTGAAACCTGACTCATCGGGGGAGCTCTGTGCAGCAGGTTAAAATTGTCATCTCCCTGCTACCCGGCGATCCCCAGGATTGGGCCTTTTCTTTGACACCCGGAGTTCCTATTCTGGCTAATGTGGATGCATTTTTTCAAGCCTTGGGGTTGTTGTATGATGAACCTAATGCTATTGATCAAGCTGAGAAAACTTTATTGGCATTGAACCAGGGTCAGGTGTTGTGAGCTCTCTTGATCCGACTTTTGAGGCAAGGCTCCCTCTGGTAGATACTGCTGGTAGTGGTGCTGGTCAACATGATGTTAACCCAACACCTGCAGAAGATAATTGGAGGAGTGGTGGTAGTGACTGGGACTACATCAGCGAGCAGACTTCTCTCAGTGACTGCTGGTGATACTTTCTTTGCTTACTGAGGATTTCTGTCTGCTGCCTGATCCTGCATTTTTTCAGCTAAGTGTCATTTGCTAAACCCTTTGCATCTGTTTTTGCCTTGCTGTCAGGGGTCAGATTGCTCCCCCTGGGGCTGCTGGCTCCTGCCCTGTATTTTTGTATCTTGTGTTTGTTTGCTCAGTCCCCTGCTGTATTAGCCTGTTGCTAGCCGCCAGTTCACACCTGAGTGCTGATATAGTGGGGGCGAGGTGGTTCAAACCTCAGTATTTTTGTACATCACTCCTGTTGGAATTATTAGGGTTTTTGCGTGATTGCAGACAGTGCCTTTTCTGTCCTGTCCTATCTAGTCAGTGTGGGCCCCATCATTTGCTCAGTCTATTTTCTGTCTGTGTTTGTGCTTCATCTTGTCTCACCGACAATATAGGTTTGGGGGCTGTCTATTCCTTTGGGGATCTGCTCCGGGGCAGTTTAGATTTCACCTGTCTTTAGGCTTAGTTAGTCCTCCGGCTGTGACGAGGCGTCTAGGACAACGTAGGAACGCTCCACGGCTACTGCTAGTTGTGTTGTTAAGATCAGGGGTCTGCAATCCGCTGAGCGACCAACCTCTCTGGTGTTCTGGTGGCATAGCCTATTACGCTCTCCTCCTTGGTGACCCATTCATAACAGAATCACCGGCCAAACTGTAGACTTTAGGGTACTCAAAAGAAGGAAAGAAATGAAAGAAAAAAAAGTGCCAGAATTTCTTATATAATTTTTCCTCTTTTTTCTCTGGGGCCGTAAGAGGATTTTTTCCTTAATGGAGACTAGGCAATTGTCCAATCGTGTTGAGCAGCTCGCTGCTGAAGTGCGGAGAATTTCTGCTTATCTCGCCCAATCATCTGTTGTAGAACCAAAGATCCCTACTCCTGATGTGTTTTCTGGGGATCGGTCTAAATTTCTGAACTTTAAGAATAATTGTAAACTATTTCTTGCTTTGAAGCCTAACTCCTCGGGGAGCTCGGTGCAGCAGGTTCAAATTGTTATTTCCCTGCTGCGCGGCGATCTCCAGGACTGGGCCTTTTCTCTGACACCTGGAGATCCTATTATGGCTAATGTGGATGCATTTTTTCAAGCCCTGGGGTTATTGTATGATGAGCCTAATGCTATTGATCAAGCTGAGAAAACCTTATTGGCATTAAAACAGGGTCAAGATGATGCTGAGTTATATTGTCAAAAATTCTGAAAGTGGGCGGTCCTTACTAAATGGAATGATGATGCCCTAGCAGCTCTCTTTCGGAAAAGTCTGGCAGAATCCGTAAAGGATGTTATGGTGGGATTCCCTGTCCCTTCTGGTCTTGACGACTATGTCATTGGCCATTCAAGTTGATCGACGTTTACGAGACCGTAAAACTACGCGAGAGGCGGTGTCGCCTTTCGAACAAACCTCTGAACCCATGCAATGTGATAGGGTTTTGTCTAGGGCGCAACGTCAAGAGTTTAGAAGGCGTAATAAGTTATGCTTCTTTTGTGGAGATGCTTCTCATGCTATTTCAGCCTGCCCTATATGAGAGAAACGTTTTGCTCACTCAATTGCAATGGGCAGTGTGCAGTCTAAGTTCCTTTTGGCTGTTACCTTGATCTGCTCCTTGTCTACATTTTCGCTAAGGCATTTGTGGATTCAGGAGCAGCTTTGAATCTAATGGATTTTGACTTCGCTAAGCATTGTGGTTTTCCTATGGTGCCCCTTCGGACCCCTATTCCTTTGAGGGGTATTGATGCTACCCCTTTGGCAGAGAATAAACCCCAGTTTTGGACCCAGGTGATTATGCGGGTCGCCCCGGACCACCAAGAGAATTGTAAATTTTTGGTGTTGCACAATTTACGTGATATTATTGTACTAGGTTTTCAGTGGTTGCAGACACATAATCCTGTTTTAGATTGGAAATCTGTGTCTGTGGTGAGTTGGGGTTGTCAATGTGCTCTTGGAGACACTCCTGTTTTCTCCACCTCTCCCCAGTCTCAAGATGTTCCTGACTATTTGGCTGATTTTTCTGATGTATTTAATGAGAGCAATTCCGCGTCTGCCTCCTCATAGGAGTTATGATTGTGCAATTGAGTTGATGCCCGGGTGTAAATTTCCCAAGGGTCGCTTTTCAACTTATCGGTACCTGAACAGGATGCTATGCGATCTTATATCAAGGAGTCATTAGAGAAGGGTCATATAAGACCATCCTCTTCACCTTTAGGTGCTGTTTTTTTTGTGGTCAAGAAAGATGGCTCATTAAGGCTATGTATTGACTATCGCTCCCTTAATAAGATCACTGTTAAATATCAGTACCCGTTGCCCTTGATTTCTGATTTATTTTCCAGGGTCAAAAGTGCTTGTTGGTTTACCAAACTTGACCTTAGGGGGTGTATAATCTTATTCACATCAAGCATGGGGATGAATGGAAGACAGCTTTTAATACTCCTGAGGGACATTGTGAGTACCTGGTGATGCCTTTTGGGCTCACTAATGCCCCTTCCATCTTACAGTCTTTTATGAACGATATTTTCCGGGACTTTGTGGATAAGTTTTTGATTATTTATCTGGATGATATTTTGATTTTTTCCAGTGATTGGGATTCTCATGTGGAACATGTTCAGACTGTGTTCCGGATCTTGAGAGAAAATACTCTGTATGTTAAGGGATCGATGTCTCTTTGGTGTACAGAGGATTTAGTTTTTAGGATTCATTTTGTCCCCATCTGCTATTGAAATGGACCCGGCCAAGGTACAGGCCATCTATGATTGTGTTCAGCCCACTTCTCTGAAGGCTCTTCAGAAGTTTTTGGGTTTTTCTAATTTCTATCGTAAATTTATAAGTAATTTTTCTGGTATTGTTAAACCACTGACGGATTTGACCAAAAAAGGCGCTGATGTGGTGAATTGGCCTCCAGAGGCAGTCTCGGCGTTTCAGGAGCTTAAGCGGAGATTCACTTCTGCTCCGGTTCTGCAACAACCTCATGTTTCACTCCCATTACAGGTGGAGGTAGATGCTTCTGAGATTGGTGCAGGAGCCATTTTGTCTCAAAGGGATCCGGTAACCTCTAAGATGAATCCCTGTGCCTTCTTTTCTCAAAAATTTTCCCCATCTGAACATAACTATGACGTGGGGAATCGAGAGTTGTTGGCCATGAAGTGGGCATTTGAAGAGTGGAGACATTGGTTGGAGGGAGCTAGACATCAAGTTGTGGTCCTTACCGACCACAAGAATTTGATTTATCTTGAATCAGCTAAGCATTTGAATCCTAGACAAGCTAGGTGGGCCTTGTTTTTCACGCGTTTTAATTTGTGGTCACCTTTCTTCCTGGCACTAAGAATGTTAAGGCGGACGCCCTATCTAGGAGTTTCTTTAGGATTCTCTTGATGTGACCGAGCCTACTACCATTCTGGGGGAGGGTGTAGTTCTTTCCGCCATCTCACCCGATTTGAGACGTGCCCTGGAAGAATTTCAGGAGGACAAACCTGAACGTTGCCCTATGGGAAAATTGTATGTCCCTGACCAGTGGAGGAAAAGAGTAATGTCTGAAATTCATTTCTCCGCGTTGGCTGGTCATCCAGGTATTTTTGGTACCAGAGATTTGGTGAGTGGGTCTTTTTGGTGGCATGCCTTATCTCGTGATGTCAGGAATTTTGTGCAGTCCTGTAGGACTTGTTCTCGGTCCAAGCCCTGTTCTTGTTCTAGTGGGTTGTTGATGCCCCTGCCGGTGCCCAGGAGGCCATGGACTCATATCTCAATGGATTTTATTTCTGATCTTCCTGTCTCTCAGAGAATGAGTGTTATCTGGGTGATCTGTGTTGGTGCCCTTGTTTTCACAAAAAGTGGTTCGGTTGCACGGGATTCCTGAGAACATTGTGTCGGACAGAGGAGTGCAGTTTGTTTCCAGATTTTGGAGAGCTTTTTGTTCCAAACTGGGAATTCAGTTATCTTTCTCCTCTGCATTTCATCCTCAGATCAATGGGCAGACAGAGAACAAACCAG
Organism: Dendrobates tinctorius; assembly: GCF_039654945.1. Classification (NCBI taxonomy): domain Eukaryota; kingdom Metazoa; phylum Chordata; class Amphibia; order Anura; family Dendrobatidae; genus Dendrobates; species Dendrobates tinctorius. The sequence continues at coordinate 8,108,966 of NW_027361758.1, forward strand.
ACTTTAGAATCCTATTTGAGATGTTTCATATCTGCTGATCAGGATGACTGGGCCTCATTTTTGCCCTTGGCCGAATTTGCGCTAAACAATAGGGCTAGTTCTGCCACTTTGATGTCGCCCTTTATCTGTAACTTTGGGTTTCATCCTCGATTTTCTTCAGGGCAAGTGGAATCTTCGGCCTGCCCAAGTGTGGATTTTGTGGTGGAGAGAATGCAGCAGATTTAGGTCCAAGTGGTGGATAAGTTGTCCCACTCTCAGGAAAAGGCCCAACGGTTTTCCAACCGGCATAGGACCATAGGTCCCCGGTTTAAAGTGGGTGATATGGTTTGGTTGTCTTCAAAGAATATTCCTATGAAGGTTGCGTCTCCAAAATTCAATTCATTGGGCCTCAGAAGATTTTGGAAATGCTTAATCCCGTTTCTTTACGTTTGGCTCTTCCAGTTACGTTTAAGATTCATAACGTGTTCCATAAATCCTTGTTGAAGAGGTTTGTAGAGCCAGTAGTTCCCATGGCGGCGCCTCCTGACCCCGTATTGGTTAAAGGTAACTTGGCCAGGAGGATAATTCTTGGGTCTCTGCTTCTGACATTCATGCCGAAAGATTGGTTCGTGCTTTTCACCGGGCCCATCCTGACCGGCCTGGTGGCGTGGATGAGGGTTCGGTGACAACTCCTCAAGGTGGGTACTGTTGTGAATTCTCTCTCTGGCTTCCCTCTGGTGATTACTGAAGATAGTGGAGCTGGTCAGATTGAGAGTTCTCTTTCTGGGCTCCCTCTGGTGGTTACTGGAGGTAGTGGAGCTGATCTGATTGATAGAGGCTTGCCACCTGATAATGAGGAAGACTATTGGAGATCTGGGGTTTCTGATTGGGATTTAAGACAGCTGACTCCCTCTATCCCTGCTGGTGATTTTTTTCCTGTGCCTCCTGAGGTCTGATGTCTCCTGCTCTTTCCCTGCATGTTCAGCTAAGTGGTTCATTTGCTATTCTGTTTGCATTTGATCTGGTTTTGTTTATCTCTGCTTTGTGCGGGTCAACTAGCTCCGGCTGGGACTGTGCTGAATCACCGCCCATATGTTACTGCATGTGCCAGTTTGTTTTGTCCCCTTTTATATTGGTCTCTTTTTGCTTTGCTTTCAGAATATACCTGAGTGCTGATATAGTGGGGGGCGAAGTCGTGCGACTTCAGTGTTTTCGTGCATCAGACGTGTTGGACTTTTTGCAGGGTTTTTTGCGTGATTGCTGAGTGTCTTTCCTTTCCTGTCCTGTCTAGTCAGTGTGGGCCCCATCGTTTGCTCAGTCTATTTTTCTGCCTGCGTTTCTGTATTCATCTTGTCTCACCGACAATATATATTTGGGGGCTATCTATTCCTTTAGGGTCTGCTCCGGGGCAGTTTAGATTTCCCCTTTCTTGATTTAGGCTGTTAGCTCTCCGGCTGTGCCGAGGCGTCTAGGATCATCGTAGGTACGCTCCACGGCTACTGCTAGTTGTGTGGACAGGATCAGGGGTCTGCATCCGCTTAGTTACCAACCTCTCTGGTTTTCTGTGGCTTAGCCTGGGCCTGCTATCTTCCTAGGTGACCTATTTATAACAGGCTCCCTCTTTTCAGCAATGCGATCGGCAAACACAGTCTGCCTTAACGGATCGGCTTGGGGATGACCGAAGTCTATGGGGTTGGTACAAGTTCCGTTTGTCGACTTAGTCCATCGGCGTTACCATTTTGTTTGCCGGGTCTGTGGTGGATGGTGAAGTCTAGAGGTTGTAGGGCTAAACTCCACCTCGGTAATCTGGCGTTGTCTCCAGAGACCCGATTAAGCCACACTAGGGGATTATTGTTCGTTAGGAGGGAAAACTGTCGTCCATACAAATATGGTTGTAACTTGAGTGCCCATACTACTGCCAGGCACTCCTTCTCGATGGCCGCATAGCTTACTTCGCGGGACAGTAGTTTCCGACTCAGGTAAGCACCGGGTGGTCTTGACCGTCCGGCCCGACTTGGCTCAGCACTGCCCCCAGTCCAAACATAGAAGCGTCTGTGTGAACAAGGAAACGTTTAGTTGGATCGGGTGCGGCCAATACCGGGGTATTTGTGAGGGCGTTCTTTAGCTGGCAGAAGGCTTCCTCACACTCGGGGGTCCAGGTTACCTGGCGGGGGAGGTTCTTACGGGTCAAATCAGTGAGGGGCTTGGCTATGCTGCTGTAATTGGGGACAAATTTCCTATAATACCCTGCTGTCCCTAGAAACGCCATGACCTGGGTTTTAGTGCATGGGGTGGGCCATTTGGCTATGGCCTCAATCTTGGCTGGTTCTCGTCGCTATTTCCCACTTCCTACCCAATGTCCTAAATACTGAACCACTACTTTGCCCACGTGACACTTGCTGGGGTTCAAGGTTATTCCGGCCTTGTGGATCCTGTCCAATACTGTCTCTAGGTGATTTAGATGCTCATCCCATGTCGTGCTGTAGATGGCGATGTCATCCAGGTAGGCACAAGCATAGTTCTGGAGACCATCCAGAAGCCGGTCAGCCAGCCTCTCGAAGGTCGCAGGGGCATTCTTCATCCCGAATGGCATAACTCAAAACTGGAATAAGCCGAACAGGGGGACAAATGCAGACTTGGAAATAGCGTCAGGACTTAGGGGGATCTGCCAATAGCCTTTGCATAGATCGATGGTGGTCAAATACTTTGCCCTCGCCAGCCGGTCTAACAACTCATCCACACGCGGCATGGGATACGCATCCGTGACTGTTTTCTCATTTAGCTTGCGATAGTCTACACAAAACCGGGTAGTCCCATCGTTCTTGCGTACTAACACTACGGGGGATGCCCAGTGACTGACTCTTCAATGACCCCTAAACACAACATCTCTTGTCGCATCCCTTCTCGTACAGACTCAGGGACGCGGAAGAGGGGTTGTCTCAGGGGGGGTCTGATCCTGGGTCTCAACCTTGTGTTGAGCCAGGGGGGTGAACCCCAGTCTCTCTGAAAACATCCTCTGTCGCTGCCTCAACAACGCCTCCGCCTGCTGTCTCTCCCGGGGCCCTAGGATTTCCCCCATGTTTTAGACTGAGTCCTCTCCCCTAAGACATCAGGCAAGGGGAGTCCTGCTAAATGCTCTCCTTCGGGTGCACAGATGGCCACTACCTCTTCAGGGCGCTGCCGGTAGGCCTTCAGCATATTAACGTGAAACACGCGGATAACCCTGGGGTCGTCACAATCTGTGACATTGTAGGTGGTGTCGGCTATTTTCCCCACTACCTGGTAGGGCCCCTGCCATGCAGCTTTGAACTTGTTCTGCCTAGTTGGTTCTAACACCAGGACCTTCTGTCCTATCTCAAAGGTACGTTCTCTGGCCCTCCGATCGTACCACACGCGCTGGCGCCGTTGGGCCGCCTGCATGTTCCCACGCACAGCCTGAGTCAGCTCCTGTAGCCGATCCCGGAATTCCAGCACATAGGGGGCACAATAGGTATTCCTTCTATGATTCCCTCCCCTTCCCAGTGTTCTCGCACTAAGTCTAGGGGTCCCCTTACCCGCCTCCCGTATAACAGTTCAAACAGGGAGAACCCCGTGGATTCTTGGGGCACCTCCAGATAGGCAAACAGGAGGTGTGGCAAGAATTTCTCCCAGTCCCTGTAGGTCCTGGTAAAAGTCCCAATGAGTTGTTTTAATGTTCCGTTAAAACATTCACACAACCCATTGGTTTGCGAGTGGTACAGGGCGCTTCTAATGGACTTTACGCCGCACAGCTCCCACAGCTGGTTGGTCACCTCTGCTGTAAACTGGGTACCCTGGTCCGAGATAACCTCCCGGGGAAATCCAACCCGTGAGAAAACCTGGAGCAGGGCAGTCGCCACCGTCTCTGCCAGTATGTTAGGTAATGCAACCGCCTCTGGATATCATGTGGCATAATCTACCACTGTCAATATATACTTTTTCCCTGACGGACTGGGTTTGGCTAACGGCCCTATCAGACTGACCGCTACTCGGCTACATGGCTCCTCCACAATGGGGAGGGGGTGTAATTTGGCCTTGCAGCGATCTCCCCTCTTGCCAATGCGCTGGCAACTGTCACAAGTCTGGCAGTACTGACGAACATAGGTTATCCCCGGCCAAAAGACGTTTTGTGTCAGACGATGCCTGGTGTGACTGACGCTGAGGTGCCCGGCCAAGGGTATGTCATGAGAGATTCGCAGTAGCTCCTGCCTATACTTCTTGGGCACTACCAACTGTCGTTTTATAGTGGGGCTCGTCCCTGTGTGGCGCTGCTCTGTAACCCAGTAGAGTAGTCCCTGATGCCATACAAACTGTTCCCCTTCCAATACTCCTCTCCCCTCCTGTGCCTTCCCACGATACCCCTGTAATGAGACATCCTCAAGTACCTCTCTTTTAAACTCAGCTGGGGTGGCCCAAGAAATGTGTCTGGCTATGGGAATACATGTAGGGCTGGGGTGTCTTACCTGGGCCTCCTGAGTGTGATTCCGGCTCCGCAGCTCGAGCTTGTCTCCGGGTGGTCACAGGATAGGTGTCAGCCAGAGGGGCGACTGAGAATGCAGACAACATGGGCCCCAAGTAATTTCCCAGCAAGACATCCGCAGGCAAATCCTCCATCTGGCTGACCTCAACAAGGCCATCCCCGACTCCCCAGTTCAGGTGAATCCTGGCAGTGGGAAGTCGATGTATGGCTCCCCCAGCTACACGGACAGCCACTGCCTGGTCCGTCTTCTCTTGGTCCCGGACGAGATGAGGCTTCACAAGGGTCAAAGTTGCTCTGGAATCTCTTAGTCCCTGCATACGTTTCCCATTAACCCACACCGCCTGTCGATGCTGTTGTCGATTATCTGCCCAGGCTGCCTGCACGGGGTCTACTTCATGCAGCACTTCCTCCATCTCTTGCATCCCGGGATTAATCCTAGCCTCCAATGCCGGGTCAGCTTCACCTTGGTAGTAGTGTACAGCGGCCCGGTTGACGGTAGCCGTTCCCGCCTTTTGGCCACTGGGTACGCTGAGTCCGGTTGGCACATTGTCTTTGCAGGTGCTCCAGATGGCAGGTGTAGCATCGCTCCCCAGGGGGACTCTGATAGGCCGGGGTTCTAGCTGGTCCCCCGACAATCTTCTGTGGTTTAGGGGCCTCCAGACCCTTGGGAGGGCCCCTAGTGACAGTCTTTGATCCTGGCAACTGAGACCACCTGGCATCATGATGTTCATCGGCCAGACGAGCGGCCTCCTCAAGAGTCATTGGCCGTCTGTCCCGAAGCCATTCTTGTGTCTCTGGGTTTAGTCCAGTAAAGAATCGCTCTAACAAGAAGAGCTGGAGGACGTCCTCCTCAGTGGTTGCTTGGCTCCCTAGTACCCACTGTAGCAGTGACCGCCGTAGTTTACAGGCCCATTTAGCGTGTTTTATAAGTCCACGGAACTTTTGGCAGTCAGTGCATACCGGGCCAAGATCACTTCTTTGACCCGCTCATAGTCCATGCAGTTCTCATTAGGTACCATGCAATAGGCGTCCGCTGCCCGGCCTGTCAGCTTGCTGGCCAGAACCTGAACCCAATCCTTCGGCTTTACTTGATGAAGGGCACACTGCCGCTCAAAGTCCTGCAGAAAGCCATCAATGTCTTCCTCTGCCTCCCCCAACTGTCGGAAGGCATTATACTGGATTTTTTTGTGGCTTACTGCTGACGGTACCTGGGCGGAGGCCAGAGCTCCCCCTGCTCGCTGACTCTCCTCTCTCCGCCCTGCCATCTCCATCTTGGCTAGCTCTATCTTGGCTAGCTCTATTTTGGTCCGCTCTGCCATCTCCATCTTGGCTAGCTTAATCCTGGTCCGCTCTGCCATCTTTTCCTTCAGATCAGTACGCACATCAGCCATCACCTCTCGTACGATCTCTACTGCAGGGTTTGGGCCATAGAGCGCCAGTCTGCTCTTTACCTCCCTCTGGAATTCAGTCTCTTCCACGTTCACATTGGGAGGCGCTGCACTGTCGTGTTCCATGATGGCTGCTATCAAATCCGCTTTTGTTTTGTTGCTGGCGATTAACCCTCGAGCTTCCACAAGGTCTTTTAATGTATTTTTCTTTAACTTCTGGTAGTTGTTTTCCATTCAGTCCTTTACTCCTATAGACGGGGTATCATATCTCACTGCTGCCACCAGTGTAACGGGGTCTTCTGTGCTGTAATACCGCTTACATTACCACCCCGTGCTTAAGGAGGTCCACTCTGCTTTTTCTCACTTCTGGATGAAGGACGAAGGCTCGAAAGGCTTTGCAACATGGGAACATATAAAAGATCACTGCTTCTCCATGTATTTCCAGTGTGACAACATTTTACTCACCGGTCTCAATATATATACATACAGAAGACAGGACAATCAATATGTGTCGGGCCAGTAGATAACAGGCTCCAATTAAGACGCCAGACGTACATTACAATAGCCGCAGGTGGCCGGCGACCCCCGATCGTGTACCGTGGGATTTACAAAGGTGGGGGGAGGTCAGAAGTGGGATCTCTCGTTTACCTCTGCCCAGGGGTCGCAGCCGGTCGGTTGCGGCATTAGGGGTATGCATCTCACATTGTACCTATCATACATGCATCTCCTATTCGGGGTGCTGGGGGGTTCTGTAACACGCCTAAACCCCGATACCTCTCCAAAGGTATCCAGCTCCCTCATCAATCTAGGAAGATCTCTACTTGGTGATGATTTAGCTTGGGGCGCTGCGTGAGGAACAAAAGCAGCAAATAAAAACAATACCACCTATTTGTCTAAACAATAAAATAATTATAATTATATAAATATCTGCGCTAAAAGTGTGTCTTAAAATCCAAAGACAAAACACCCTAAAGTATAACATGCAATATCCATAAAAAATAAATATAAAGCACTACTATGCCTAAAGAAATGGGCTCGGAGTGATTTTAAGATAAAACACAATTATGTTAACCAGACGAGTAGCTTTCAACACCTGAATAGAGCCATGTTCAAACGGTGCTCTGTAATACCAATCCAAGGCTGAGTACACAGAGTGGCTGCTCCCACTGAAAGCCAAAGGTCCTTGTGCTGAAAAATTGTCCCGTTATAGTCCAAGTGAAGGAAGCTGTAGTCTTCTGAAACGCGTAGGAAATTTGGTCCTTCTAGCGCTCCTTAGCTGATCACGTGACTCATCGCGTGATTGTGACGTCACGCAAGGTCCTGTTCCTTGCCGGCTTGCAGCTTTTACACAGCGCGTCTGTCGCTGTGCTGCGGCGCGATTCTGTTAACTAGGTGGATGATTGTCACTGGCTGGGACATCGTCCTTTACCTGTCATCACATTAGTGACATTTTATCATTAACCTTTGATACCAATTTTGGAGGTTCCTTCACTTGGACTATAACGGGACAATTTTTCAGCACAAGGACCTTTGGCTTTCAGAGGGAGCAGCCACTCTGTGTACTCAGGACACACTTTTTTAGCGCAAATATTTATATAATTATAGATCTCTACTTGGGTCTGCCATATAAAGGATAATGTCGTCCGCAAAGAAACTAGATTTTATCTCTCTTTCGCCCATTTTAATCCCCTGTAAGCTTGGGCCCGCATTAATAAACCTAGCAAGTGGTTCGATGGCTAAATTAAACAGTAGTGGCGAAAGGGGGCAGCCCTGTCTCGTGCCTCTTTCCAAAGGTATTATGTCTGACAAATCTGCTGCTGTGTGAAGACATCAGTGACACAGAGCTGTCTCATTCACACAGCAGAGGCTTTGTCACAGAACAGATTACATCAGTGACTCCCATCCCCTGTGCAGATTAGAAGCTGCAGACCCCCATCACTGGCCATCACACAGTCTGTTCTCACTGCTGCCAGCAGCCGAGCCCCATCACTGGCAGCCCAAGCCCCATCACTGCCAGCAGCCTGGGACACTGAGGGAAGGAATCACTGATAATGAGTGAGTTATGTATTGTAATCATGGAGTGGCCCAGAATACAGGACAATTTTTCCTCCTCACTAGAGTTTCACTTTCCATAGATCACTGTTCAGTGTGTGTCTGGGGGAGGAGCAGCTGGGTGATTCTGCTCTCTGCACTGAGGCTACTAGAGGGGGAGGATTTGTTACTGTGTGAGGAGGGCTTGTTCATGTGGACGTGGAGGGCCTGTTGCTATGGAGGGTGGGGTTGTTGCTATAGAGGGCAGGTTTTTAGTAGAGTAGGAGGAAACGACCAGTTCTCATTTCAATGCCAGAACACCCCCCCCTTGGACGTTCTGCTCAGAAGCAAGAGAGTTATATCTAGAAAACCCTGCAAACTGGTGACAGAAGGTAAATTACTTATTGCCACCATTCTGCAGCCCAGATATGTACTGAGATTATGTGAAAAGCCCGGACAACCCCTTTAACTTTCTTTTGGTGACCATTTGAAACGCTAGTCCAAAATCACACATCAAGTTTATTTTCTTGTACATCTAAAAAAAACCCAATTCATCAGTGAGATACGGTTGTTTTTTTTTCATTGTGACCCTTTTTTACGCTCCATGTGTCATCACTTTTTTAATATGCAATAAAAAGAACAGTGGAAGTTTCTCAAGCTTCTCTTAGCATTGAGTGAAAATTGGACAGTACATGAATGCAATGATGGTATCTGTGTGCGGTCTGGTTTTGTTTCCACTGGCCCATTCACTGAAATAGGGCAATTTATTTAGCAGATCAGTCCAAAGTAGGACATGTCTTCGTACTTTTTATGTAGACTATGAAGCAGCAGGAAAAAAATTGATATGGTAATGAGGCCTTAAGCTGGGCTTACACAAGTGTATTTCAAATCAAATTTATTATCGCCAAGTACATATTACATATATACAAGGAATTCTTTGTGGCAAAGAGGCAACATAATATATAACAACAGATACAACAAGTAACATCTAACAAGACAGATACAGTATATAGTCTACACATGACGATTTAATTGTTGAACAGAGAGTGGATAGAAGCTGATCATATGGCGGTTGGTGCTGCATTTGGGGACTCTGAAGCGACGTCCTGAAGGGAGTAGTTGGAATGAGGAGTGTCCCGGGTGAGAGGGATCGGATGAAATTTTCAATGCGTGGGATCGAATACTGTTATCATAAAGATCCTGTATTTTAGGCAGGGGGGAACCTATAATTCTCTCTGCTGTTCTGAAAGTCCTTTGTATATCGGAGTTTGTCATGCGCAGTGTCTCCCCCATACCAGACTATCAGAGAGGAACAAATCACAGATCTGATGACAGCATTAAAGAATAAGATCAGCAGATTCTTAGACAAACCATATCTTTTCAGCTGACGCAGGAAGAACATCCTCTGTTGTGCTTTTCTTATAACAGCATCCACGTTTTTCCCCCATTTAAGATCATGAGAGATGATAACACCAAGGAATTTGGTCTCTGTGACCCGAAGAACCACTTCGTCATGGATGTAGATTGGAAGTATTTCATGTTGATCTTTCCTAAAATCCACAACCATCTCGGTATTTTACAGGCTGCATATGGACTGCAAAGTCGGGACTGACCATGGGTCTCCTGACCCTAAATTACAGCCTGAAATGTGTCTCTAAATTTGGATTGAGAGATCGCGCTCACTCCTGCAATTACTGTTGGCATACTGACTGTAAAATATACCTGTGTGAACCTGACCGTAGTCATAGCTTCTATGAGACAAATTGGGTGGAGCTGGGGCATTTACCTTACACCACATATTTTACTCCAGTCACTGACTAGAGTAAGATTAGTGGCGAAACACACAATGTCGCACACCATTTTTCAGAGGAGCAAAATTTATGAAGTGACATGCCCCTCTTAATGAATCAAGAGTGTCTGACTCCAGCAGGCCTCTTCATTAAGACCACCATAGACATTGCCATTATTGATGATTTGGGCCATAGTTAGTGATGAGCAAATATACTTGTTGCTCGGGTTTTCCTGAGCATGCTTGGGTGTCCCCCCGAGTATTTTGGCATGCTCGGAGATTTAGTTTATGTCGACGCAGCTGCATGATTTGTGACTGCTAGACAGCCTGAATACATGTGGGGATTCCCTAACAAACAGGCATTCCTCACATGTATTCAGCCTGTACAGCAGCCGCAAATCATGCAACTGCGACGACACAAACTAAATCTCTGAGCACGCCAAAATACCCGGAGGACACCCAAGCATGCTCGGGAAAACCCGAGCAGCGAGTATACTCGCTCATCACTAGCCATAGTCTAAAATAGGAGAAAAATAGGAGAAAGAAAACAGACAGGAACTCGTCAATCAGGTTATGTATAGAGATTAGAAAGACAAACACACAGCAATAAATTACGCACCATTATGATAAATCGGTAATCAGTATATAGTAATAGCACATATTGGTGCAAAAAAATAGGACCTATATATGGAGCCAATCGCATATCAAAACTAGCACAAGAAAAAATGATCAAAAAATCCCACTTTTATTATAAAAATTTAAATTTTATTATCTCATCAAAACGAACATGAACATGGGAGAGACACAGTGCATATGTGCATAGACAAGAAATATACCAAAAGGGTACAGATAATGCAGGGCATTAAGGAATACCGTATTTTTTGGACTATAAGACGCACCGGACCATAAGACACACCCCAATTTTTAGAAGGAAAATAGGGAAAAAAATAATGTGTCAAATGGGGGTCCGTCTTACAGTTCGAATTCAGCTTACCTGGGAAGGGATCCGGCACAGGTGGAGGAGTGGTCACAGGGGTCATTCAGTGGTCCAGGCTCGTGCGGTGGTGGCTCTGTGCTGGGGCAGGTTGGTTGTGCTGGAGCAGCTGGGCTGTACTGGGGCAGCTGGGCTGTGCTGGGGCAGGTGGGCTGTGCTGGGGCTGGAGCAGCTGTGCTGGGGCAGGGGTAGCGGCTCTCTGTGCTCCGGTGCAGGGGCGGCGGCTCGACCGGCATTTCCTCCATGCCAGGAGGCCCCCGCACATCCCTTACTCCTCTGGGAACATGAATGCCGGGAAGATGGCCGCCGGTCCAGGGACGGCGCATGCGCAGGTTCAGATCTCGTCCCGAGATCTCGGGGGACAAGATTCAAATCTCGGCAACGAGATCTCGTCCCCCGAGATCTCGGGACGAGATCTGAACCTGCGCATGCGCCATCCCCGGACCGGCGGCCATCTTCCCGGCGTCCATGTTCCCGGAGGCCACCGCAACATGGCGGCGGCCAGCAAGGGATGTGCGGGGGCCTCCGAGCTTGGAGGAAATGCCGGCGGAGCCGCCGCCCCTGCACCGGAGCACAGAGAGCCGCTACCCCTGCACCAGCGTACAGCCCGCTGCCACCACCGCACTACAGAGCCCCGCAGAACCCGCACCAGCCTCCAGCCATGATCAGAGGTTAGTATATTGCGACCATAAGATGCACCCCCCACTTTCCCCCAAAATTTTTGGGGAAAAAAGTGCGTCTTATGGTCCGAAAAATACGGTACTAAATATCTGGAGATCCATGTAAATAGTTAAAGATTCGTTCAATATACATATCAATACATAGTTACATCATGCAATGTGCTGGCCCACATAAAGGTAAGTATATAATGATAATAATAGAGCCACCACCGCACAAATGATTTTACCGATCTTGCCCCCTGACGAAGGCAACGCCGAAACGCACATTGGAGTGGGTGCAGGTCCCAGGGCATCGTTATTATTACACAGGTAAGATCTTGTCTATGCATATATGCACTTTGTGTCTCTCCCATGCTCATGTTCTTTTTGATGAGATAATAAAATTTATATTTTTATAATAAAAGTGGGCTTTTTTGATCGTTTTTTCTTTTTCTTGTGCTAGTATGTATAGAGATTGTGTTTAACTTATGAATACAATTAAAGGCATTGTTTGGTTTTAACAAGTTATAACCTATCTGCAAGATTGTTGATTGGTGGGTGTCTGAGACCCACAATGGATCGGCAGTGCTCAAGTGTGAACTGCGTTTCATTCATTCCCTATGGAACGCTCAGCTTTTTCCAGTAACAAAATATGTAATAAATGGAAATAAATTGGGTATTCGATCAACAAGTTATTGCTCATCCAACAGATAGGTGAGAATACCTTATTATTATGATGGGACATATCACTAACTCATTCTGTTCTCTGCAGGAGGGTGATTTCACTGACAAGTTTAATTTAAAGCCACATATCAGATATCTCCTTCACAAGCATACAGTATATACATATATCAAAAACTAAATAAAAAGTATTATTTATCTATTTCTAGTTCAAAGTAAACCAATCTTTTTTGAGGAAACGACTAAGGCTGGAATCGCACGAGCTTATAACATCAGATGCTATATGCTAATGACACTCGGCTCTTACTCTGCTGCGAGCGGGAGCCAAGTGTCAATGCTCTGTGCTGCGACCCTCCTGCATGAGAGAAAATCTCAGCACAGCTGGGAAAGGAGACGGAGAAAGCAATTTCTCCATCTTCTCCAAGGCCTGTCTTGTCATATATTAGACTGCACTAGGATGACATCCAAACGCAGTCCGATGTTTCACACCCACATATAGACTTGTATGGGTGCGTGTGAGCTGAGTCTCGCTGCCAATCACAGCATGCTGCCATTGTTTTCTCATGCTGAGTTCCTACCCCTGAAGACAACAATCATGCTATGTGTATAGTGTCATGGGGTTTTACAAGTAGCGTGTTATGGTAATGTACAGTATGTAAGTAATGTAAAATGTTAATGTATAATATGGGTAGTCCATAGTGCAGGGTAGAGTCAGGATTAGATTAACGATAAGATAAATACTGTTTATATACTAAGTGGTTTAGCACAGTATAGAACAATAGGTTAAGCCTATAAGATAGGACATAGATAATAATAGAACTAGCCCAGTGGGTGGGAACTAGTGTTAATAAAAGGTGGGCACTTCCTCATAGCAAAGGAGACAAGGTGCGGTGACAAGTATAAGTTTAAGTCCAGTGGGTTCCTAGGGTCAGCATGTATCTACCATTTGAGGCAGTGGGACGCTATACTGGAATCCTAAGCGTATTCTCATGTCGTGCCTTGAGTCAAAGGTCATAGGGGCTGCCGGGCCCATTGTGTGCTTTGGCATACAGGGGAAGATGAACAGGAGCCAGCCAATGTGGAGGGTAATGGATCCCAGGTGCACTGCCAAATAAGAAGGGAGATCCCTGGGACTAGAAGCCAGTGGGTGATGGGATACTCAAGGGGGAACGAATGCTAGGGTTGAAGATCTGTTGTGCTAAGGAAGGTACGAATAAGAAGTGCTTTGCCCTACCCCACGTGCTATCACTTGATGGACTTGAACTGACAAGTAAACGTTTGCTTGTTGCAATGAACCTGGGTGTCCCCTGAATAGTGTGAGGCGGCTCCTGAGGATGGAGGCCTGGAGACTGTGGAGGCCTGTGGTCTACAAGCGAGTATAATGCACCCAACACCACACTGAGACTGGGACACCGTTTGCCTGTAAAGTGCCAGAGAGTAACCGGACAGCAGCTTGGTTACGCCTATCGCTCCCGCACAATTTACAAATTGGAATGAGAAAATAATCGCCGATCTGCACTGCCCCAACAGTGGGCCGAGAGCCATCCGATAAAACATCAGCTAGCACTCAGCCATGTTATACGCTCGTGTGACCCCGATCTAATACTACAGATGGTACACTATGCTAGGTGGTTTATCAGAATATCACGCCAGAGAAAGGAGTTAGAAAGTTACCTCAACACAGCCAGGATTGCTAGTATTACAACCGCGCTGGAAAACTGTTTCAAACTTCTTTGGACGACAATGCCATCTATGACCAGTCCTGTGTAATATGGACTAAATATTTCTCCTGTGATAAAGGAAAACTACATTTATAAACTGATAACTAGCCCCCAACAAGAGGCTTCGGTTTGTGGTCCCGGCTGTGAAAACAATTTTTTAAAGAGCAGTTCGATCATGAAATGGTATCCCGCACACAGATACATTGTTCGTGGTCTCATACCAAGACTTGATATACAATCATGACCCAACTGGATAAAGCTCTACATGAAAACATATTTCTGCACAGGCTGAGTAGTCTTTTCCACATTATTGTATGTTCACATAGTGTTTTAGACAGGGGCAAACACCAACAGAAAGGCCGCTGTGCAAGGACAGTACATGGGCCTTTTGGTTGGCATATTTGAGATAATGTTATCGTAGGTACTGCGCTCTGAAGTCATGACATTTTCACTGGAGCAGCGAAGAGGGCTACCAATGCAACTGCCATTACGCTTAATATATGCTTCAAGTCCACTAGATGGATACAAAAGTAATATTATGAAAGAAGTGTGTATATATATATATATATATATATTTGTTTTTTCTTTAAATAGTTTTCACTCCTCTCTCATATTATAAGGCAACACCACAATCAACAGAATGTCTTTTTGTTGTTTATTTGAATGCAAATTCCTGAATGCAAAGTCTAAATAGTATTCATTAAAAATTGTTCTACCATTTTGCTGCTGCAGTGTCTGTAAGTCCTTTAGGTGGCTGAGTGATCTACAAAAATGTAATAAATTTGTTAGAGCTTCAGCTCATGGTTCTAATGGTTCTCACAGCTCTCCCCTCCCTTCCATCAGTGTCCAATATAGCAGCAGAGAGGGTATTGTACACAGACCTGTAGTGAATAGGTGAGAAAGTACCTAAAGTCTCATGGAGGGCAGAGAAAACATGCTGTAAATATGGAGGAGAGCATAAGGGGAGCAAATAAATAGCATACTGGACCTGTGCTAATACATGAAAGCAAATTTAGACAGCAGAACCCATGATGCACACAGTCCTCGCATTCAGTCTTTATTACATCATCATTCTGTGTAAACAGACGTCGCACTGCCGAGAAAAATGACAGCCTATACATACTGGTTTAGTAGAGATTGTTCTTTTACAGATTGTTCAGTGCCCTTCATTTAGCGCAGTTTGCTGTGTAAACAGGCTTTCAGATGCCAATAAGTAAATATAATTTCGTGCCGCCGTTCAGCCCATGTAAGTGACCCTTTAATGCAGTTATTACCTAAACGTTACCACTGACATGTAAAATCCTATTTTATAAATCATAGGTGTCCATAGCCTTTATGTATGAAATAGGCCACATCTCTAAAGGGTTAAATTCCTTGCTGACTCTCAATGATTCGCATCCCGTCAAGAGTCTCTACAGGAGGCACAGAACTGAAAGGTGGTCATACACCTTACACAAAATGTGTCTGACCACAGGCTTATACACAGCTTCGAGCAATGACTTGCACAATTGTGAATGTACATAGCTCAGGACTCACCACCCCTCCCACCCACTCAAGGTTGAGATTTTAACATTTCGAACTTGACAAGGATACATAATAGGTTTACCATGAAGCTTATTATTGTACTTTACTAATATTTTCTTCCTTAATAGGTAACTAATCTACATAACGTATTAATATACAGGTCTGGCAAAAATTAAGAGACCACTGCACAGTTTTATAAAAATCCTCTTCTCTCTATGTCTGACAGCCATTCCATTCCAGTGTCAGTTGAATTCCAACCAGAGCACACCTCATTCCACTTAATGTGCTTCTGATTAGGTGATCACCTGACCCAAATCTTATCTAATGAAGGAAAGTATAAAAAACCCTGCTGTGGTCTTCACAATCCTCTTGCAACAGGACAAGCTGGATGGCAAAACAGTGCTAGTAAAATCAAAAAAGTAATAGGAATTAAAAAATACCTTTTTTACCATGCCAAATTAGTTGAAAAGAAAAGTCTTGAGTGAGGAAAAGAAGGGCTCAATTCTGGCTTTACTAGCAGAGGGATACAGTGAGCATCATGTTGCCTCCATCCTTAAAATTTCTAAGATGGCAGTCCATTACAATAAGGTCAAGCAGCGGATATTGGGGACAACAAAGCTACAGACCGGCAGAGGGCAAGAACGACTCCCCTCTGACCGAGATGACCGCCATCTTATTTGAATGTCACGCAGCAACCGCAGGATGACATCAAGTGACCTACAAAAGGAATGGCAAATGGCAGCTGGGGTGAAGTGCACGGCAAGAACAGTTCGTAACAGGCTCCTAGAGGCAGGACTCAAGTGATGTAAAGCTAGAAAAAAGCCTTTCATCAATGAGAAGCAAAGGAGAGCCAGGCTGAAGTTTGCTAAAGACTATAAGGATTGAACCATAGAGGACTGGAGTAAGGTAATCTTCTCTGATGAGTCTAATTTTCAACTTTGCCCAACACCTGATCGTCTAATGGTTAGACGGAGACCTGGAGAGGCATACAGTGTCTTGCACCCACTGTGAAATTTGGTGGAGGATCGGTGATGATCTGGGGATGCTTCAGCAAGGTTGGAATTGGGCAGGTTAATCTTTGCGAGGGACATATGAATCAAGCCGCATACAAGGTTATCCTGGATAAACAGTAGATTCCGTCTGCTCAGGCAATGTTCCTAAACTCTGAGGACTGTTTTTTCCAGCAGGACAATGCGCCATGCCACACAGCTAGGTCAATCAATGTGTGTATGAAGGACCCCCACATCAAATCCCAATCTCGAGACCTGAACCCCATTGAAAACCTCTGGAATGTAATCAAGAGGATGATGGATAGTCACAAGCCATCAAAAAAAAGAAGAACTGCTTAAATTATTGTACCAGGAGTGGCAAAGGCAGTATGAGAGACCGGTGGAAAGCATGCCAAGACGAATGAAAGCTGTGATTAAAAATCATGGTTATTCCACAAAATATTAATTTCTGAACTCTTCCTGAGTTGAAACATTATTATTGTTGTTTCTAAATGATTATGAACTTGTTTCCTTAGCATTATTTGAGGTCTGCAAGCACTGCATTTTTTTGTTATTTTGACCATTTCTCATTTTCTGAAAATAAATACAAAATTTAGTGCTTGGAAATTCGAAAAGATGTTGTCAGTAGTTTATAGAATAAAAGAGCAATTTACATTTTACTCAAAAATATACCTATAAAGAGAAAAATCAGACAAACTGAAAATTTTCAACATATCAAAAAAATGTCCAAGATGTATAAATACCACCTCAAAAATTATTCATAAACCATGACTACCATAAATGGCAGAAAAAGAGGCAAAAAGCATGATAATAAAATTTCTTCAAAATTATTTACTCAATACATAAAATAAACAAGGGAATATGCACAAAATGCCATGATAATACACAGACCAGAAACCATATCAGAAAATATGACAGGAAAACACCATAAAATTCATGTAATCAAAAACTTATTGTCTGATAGATAGCAAAAATTATAATAAAATGCTTGATGTAATAGACAGATTATGCGCAAAATTCACAATGAAAAAAGTGCTACATGCAAGGAGGTGCCAATAATTGTCTGCTACATATAAAATGCTAGCCACCCTATTGAAAAAAGCACAGCCTTTTATTAAATGCACAAAAATCCACTGTTGAGAAAATGGTGTATAATGCCTATTTTTTCATTGTGCATTTTGCACATAATCTATTACATCAAGCATTTTATTATAATTTTTGCTATCTATCAAACAATAAGTTTTTGATTACATGAGTTTTATGGTGTTTTCCTGTCATATTTTCTGACATGGTTTCTGGTCTGTGTATTAACTTGGCATTTTGTGCATATTCCCTTGTTTATGTATTGAGTAAATAATACATTTTGAAGAAATTTTATTATCATGCTTTTTGCCTCTTTTTTTCTGCCATTTACTAATGGTAGTTATGGTTTATTGGTTTATGAAACTGAAAATCTTGCAGTGGTCTCAAGTTTTGCCAGAGCTGTATGTCTAAACTACTTACAGGAATGTTTATGCAGTCAAGTCTTTTCACTAGCTTAAGGCCCCGCCTCACATAGCGAGATTTTGTGACGCAACAGCGATCTCGCCTGCGATCTTGCTACGTGTGACACATAGCAGCGACCGCCCCCCCCCCCCCGCTGGATATCGCTGATCGTGCTCGAATGTCCTGGGCCATTTTTTCATCGTCGGCGTCCTGCTGGCCAGCATGCATCGCTGTGTCTGACGCTGACGAGCGACCTCGTTGGCGACGCAGAACTCAGGGACGCAGGCTGGAATCGTTCAGAATAGCTGCTCTGTGACAACGCACCAGCGATCCTTACCAGGTTGTATCGTTGTCGGGATCGCTGGTGCGTCATTAAGAGATCTGCCTGTTTGACATCTTACTAGCGACCATTTAGCGACGCACCAGCGATCCCTACCAGGTCGTATCGTTGTCGGGATCGCTGGTGCGTCTCTATGTGAAACGGGAGTATACAGTACACCTTTGTTTTGCTTTCCTGTAGACATAGCATAGAACCTAGGGAGAACACTGTGGGCCTGTTTCATCATTTGTAATGTTATTTTCATTGAAGTTTTTTTGCGGAAATTCTTGAAAATGGCGCACAAGCTTTATCAATTTTGCTACTTTTTAGCACAAAAAAATTGCACCAAAACACTGCACTAAAATATATAATGTATATAAAATCACTACACGAGGACTGGAGTATATTTGCAACAA
This sequence comes from Dendrobates tinctorius, assembly GCF_039654945.1. Classification (NCBI taxonomy): domain Eukaryota; kingdom Metazoa; phylum Chordata; class Amphibia; order Anura; family Dendrobatidae; genus Dendrobates; species Dendrobates tinctorius. Next base: position 8,127,460 of record NW_027361758.1, read on the forward strand.
ATTTGGGGACTTATTAAAAAAGTCGCATTTTCTGAGTTAATCTAAAACATCAGGAAATGCCACATTGATGTGAAAATCATAAAACTAAACAACAGAAGACAACCTTCAAAAAGGTGCAATTCGTTGGATGAATTTGTCGCAAATCAAAAAGTGACTAATTGAGAGGTATTTGCACCAAACAATGGCGATAAAGCAGTGATAAATCGGGTCCTATGTGTAAAAAGGATGACGGTTTGTGACCTCTCTCGGCCAGGCACACTAAGGGAAGCTTTACATTAGTCTTACCCATTCGGCTGGCTGAAGAAGTTCAGTGACAGGCTTGGTGCACTATTTCATGCTAATGTTTTCTACGTTGCTTTCAGTTGCATTAAGAGATCCAGTAAATATTGATAATGTATCTGTCACAATACCAATTTCTCAATTTACAAATTATACTGAACTGCAAAATGTAATCATGACTTACCTAGCGTGCATAGAAGCAGGAAGACAAATGCAATCATCAAATATCCCGAATCCTGTTTGGAGTAAGATAATAATCTTCCTACGGTGGCTCCTGATAGCTCACTTTTTGCATCCAGTTTTTGTCTGCCCTCCTGATCATCAAACACTTCAGAATAAGATCTTCCCTCCTGTCTGCAAGGGGTCACCTCACCCATCTGTTTCCATGTTAGGAGAGTGACAGCTGAGGACACCCACGTCCACACCAGAAGGCTCCAGAACCAAGGGTCTTTAACAGGCTTATCATCCTCAGAGTACAGTAAGAGCTTAATCATGGCATAGGAGGCAATGAGGTAGCACACCAGGGTCATAGGGGTTAGGGATGCCTGCAGCCTCCGAGGACCATTCATCCGATTCCATGCTACTCCTATTACAGCGCCAAGAGATATGGAGGCTCTCAAGAAAGAAGTTCCCCAGACGTCCGACATGGAATTAAATATATTAAATTCCACTATGTCTTGAATAATACTCGCCTTTTTACAGCTGCAGATGTACAATAGGGTGGACACAGTAATGTCGCAGGCTATGAATATCACGGTGCAAATCATAACATAAAAAGGTCTCATTGTTGCAGCTTCTTATAGTACCACGTAAGTTACGTCTTCTGTAACAATCCTGTAAATGATCAAAAGAGGTACCGTAGTGTTATCACAGATATAGATGACACATTACTAGGAAATGTCATAAAATGTAACAAATCTTTTCTGTCCATACAAAACGAGCTCCTCTCCCTACAATGAGCCATATTACTGTAATACTGTGTTCACACAGTGCTTTTATGCAGCTTTTTTACATATGAATAATGCAGTGTTGGCACTAAAAAAGCATTTATGATTTTTCATGCATTTTTTTTACCCATTTAATTGAACTGGTAAAAAACAATAGCAAAAACATTGAAAGACTTGTTCATGGGAATGAGATTTTAGAAATCTCATTCATTTTGCTGCTACTATATAACTGCATTTTTTCTGCACTAAAACAGCTTGGAAAAGAGCAATGCAAACACTACGTGTGAACAAGCCCAAATAGCAATCTTATTGTAATCCTATTGACCAGATTTGGAGTTTCCACTCAGGGCGCAGATAGATGGCTGTAAAACACGTGCGAGGATTGCATCACCTTGCACGGACTTGCCCGGCACCTCTCCTGACCTGAGCGTGACAGCGTGATGTATTTCTATGCAGCTGTCATGTTCAAGTCAGGAGAGGTGCCGGGCAAGTCCGTGCACTGCAATGCGATCCTCGTACAAAAAATACCGCCATCTGTCTGCGCCCTTAGTGTTAAAGAAGTTGTCTCACAAGGGACATGTATGGCACATCCATATGATATGCCATAGATGCCTGATAGATGGGTCCCACCTTTGAGACACGCACCTTTCTCCAGAATGAGAATCACTCATTACGGCATAAGCCCGACCATCAGTGAATGAGAGATGGCGCACAAGATTAATGGCTCGTCTGAACTAGTCCTATGGCAGTGAATGGAGAGAGTCGGCACATGATCCGCTACTATTAGGCAATGCTGGTCAGGTCCCCAAGGTGGGAAAATGCCATGTAAGGTTTATTATTACAACTGTGAATTTTACCTGTGACTCTTTGCATTATTTCTTTAAATTAATATCCAATTATCATTCCTTTGTTCTTTTAGTAAGCTTTTAAACAACTTTTGACATGCTATAACCACATTTCAGAAATTTGATAGTTAGGGACCTGGGTCTTAATACCCCACCAATTGCTGAAACCAAGGGACAGTAACAGCTGATTCCTGGGATGCCAGTAGATCAGTAAGGACTCAAAGTACCGTATATGAGTAAATATACTGAGGCTGGTGCTAAGGCTATACTAAAGATTTTATATAGTATTTGCAGGGTGGTACTGTGTCACATGACTGACCACCCAGAAGAGGCAGATTTTAATTACGGTAGTTGGCTATTGAAACACACCAATTAAGAAAGCTATTGATCAGATACACTATGTGGACAAAAAAAATTGGGACACCTGCATATTACCCCTTAAATAGGATATTTTTTACTTATTTATAGGCATGTAATTGGGGCTAAAATAAATTTTTGCAAGTTGGGTATAATTAAAAATTTGGCCCCATTTGTCTCTTATAGCCCCTGTATTACACTATCAACTGCTGGTAAGTTGTAGGCTATGTGCACACGTCCGGAATTCCCGCGGAAATTCCGCAACTCCCTGCTGCGGGAAATACCCTAGAATTCCGCATGTGTAATGTCTGCGTATTTCCCGCATTTTAACTAGTGTTTTGCAAGCGTAATTAGCTTGCAGAATACTAGCGCTTTCCAAGTGATCTGTAGCATCACTTGGAAAACTGATTCACAGGTTGGTCACACTCGTCAAACATAGTGTTTGACTAGTGTGACCAACTTTTTACTACTGAGGCCGCCTATGCAGCCTCAATAATAAAAAGATATAAAGTTTAAAATAATAAAAAAAAATAAAAAATCACTATATTCTCACCTTCCGGCGTCCCACACAGTGTCCCCAGGCCTCAACGATGCTCCCGGCAAGTCCCGTTCCCAACAATGCCTTGCGACAATGACCTCTGATGATGTAGCAGTCTCGCGATACCGCTACATCATCAAAGGTCATTGTCGCAAGGCATCACTGGGAACGGGACTTGACAGGAGCATCACTGAGGCCTGGGGACGATGCGTGGGACCCTGGAAGGTGAGAATATCACGATTTTTTATTTTAACTCTATTTTTTTACAGGGATATGGTACCCAGGGCCTGGAGGAGAGTCTCCTCTCCTCCAGACCCTGAGTACCATCCACACATTTTACGCTTACTTTGCGCATGGTGGGCATAGCCACATGTGGAAAGTAAGCGGAGCAATGCATTCCAATGTGTGCGGAATACCAGCGATTCTGAGAAAACAATGAGCATGCTGCGTATTTTTCCGCGATGCGATTCCGCGGCAACAAAATACGCAGAATTAGCACAGCATGTGCAGAATGCCATTGAAGTCAATGGGTTGCAGATTTTTTGTGCTTACGCGGCAAAAACGCTAAAAATCCGCAACATGGGAACACAGCATTAATACTAGAGGTTAAGACCATCCAGATTTGGGTACACCTTGATGCTGGTGGGATGGCTTTTACAGTGTTTACCAAGTACCCAATGTTATTACACGCACTATTGATTGTACTTATTTATTTACAGCAAGGCATATGTTCATTTTGCTTCTGTCTTATTTTTTGTCTGTTTAATGGCCAGTGTTTACATGATCCTATTTTGCATGTATATCAACTTATACTCCAGTTCATTTTTTCAGTTATTCTTCATCCACCAAACTTTATAGCTGCCACAATCCAGTTTAGCAGACAATATTCTACTCTTCTACAGGGTGGTGTTACTTACAAGGACATACATTTTTAAACAGAAGAAGCATTCTGTATTTCTCAGGCACTAAAGATACCAATTCAGCCTTGGCAGAACATATGGTGGCATAGAAACTCAACACTCAAGATAAGGTGCAGTGCTAGAGATCTCATCTTAGCCTGGGATATTGGTAACAAAAAGAGCAGTAAGATGCTGTTCACATTGCTCCTGAGTTTTTTCACTCTTAGGCTAAGTTCCCACAATGAGCTTTTGTTGCGTTTTTGACGATGCGTATTTCTGCTGAGTCAAAATCTCAGCGTCCTACAATTCCAGCAAAGTGGGTGGTTGGAAAACCGCAACATGTCAAGTTCTCTTGTAGGTACGCTGAGTTTTCTGTGCATAATTTACCTATAAACTTGAATTAGGTGTTGAAATTCTGCAGGTAAAAAGCGCACATGCACTTTAAATGCGTTTCGGAGGCTGGAATGCATAAGAAAACAAATGTAATCGGCACTTACAGTGGCATATAAAAATGTGGGCACCCCTGTTCAAAATTACTGCTATTGTGAACAGTCAGGCAAGTTGAAGGTTAAATGATTTCTAAAAGGCCTAAAGTTAAAGATGAAAACTATACTTTGTGTTTTAGATAAAAACATATATGTGTATACATACATATTTTACATTTTAAAAATTACAAAAAGAAAAATGGGACGATGCAAACATTTAGGTACCCTTGGATACTTGTTAGGCTATGTGCCCACATGCTGCGGAATTGTCCGCAGCATTTCTGCAACTCCCCACTGCAGGTAAAACGCATGCGGAATTCGCATGCATTTTCCCGCAAAACACAAGCGTTATGCAAGCGTTTTTAGCTTGCGGAATTCGAGCGCTTTTCCAAGCGATTTGAAGCATCGCTTGGAAAAGTGATCGACAGGTTGGTCACATTTGTCAAACATAGTGCTTGACAAGTGTGACCAACTTTTTACTATTGATGCTGCCTATGCAGCATCAATAGTAAAAGATAGAATGTTAAAAATAATAAAAAAGATATGGATATACTCACCTCCTGTCAGTCCCCGATCTCCTCAGCGGCACTGCCGGCAAGTTCCGTTCCCAGTGATTCATTGCAAGAATGACCTCTGATGACGTAGCGGTCACGCGACCGCGACGTCACAAAGGTCATTTTGGCGCAAAGCACGCCTGGGAACAAAGCCGCCACGTGCACCGCTGAGGATCGGGAGGACTCCGGGGGCCGACAGAGGGTAAGTACCGTATATCCCTATTTTTTATTTTAATTCTATTTTTAACAGGAATATGGTACCCAGGACATGGAGGACAGTCTCCTCTCCTCCAGATCCTGGGTACCATCCGCACATAAAACGCTCACTTTACGCATGGTGGGCATGGTCCACATGCATAAAGTGAGCGTTTCAATGCAATCCTATGGTGGCGGAATCACCGCGATTTCGTCAAATTAATGGACATGCTGCGTTTTTTTCCGCAATGCGATTCAGCAGCTGAAAAATCTGCAGCATGGGCACAGCAACTGCGGAATCCCATAGGATTGCATGGGATGCGTTTTAACTAGCGTTTTTTAAGCATTTCCGCGTCGGCCTTGCCGCTGCGGAAACCCTTAAAAAACGCAACGTGGGCACATAGTCAACAAGCCATAACCGTAAGGCTATCATTGTTAGGAAGGATCAGGTGATGCAAATTTCCCAGCTTTATAAAAACCCTGCCTCCTCTAACCTTGTGAAAAAAAAAACACGGCAGCCATGGGTTCTTCTAAGCAGCTGCCTAACCATCTGAAAATGAAAATGGTGGAGGCCCACAAAGCAGAAGGCTATATGAATATAGCAAAGGGTTTTCAAGTTGCCTTTTCCTCAGTTTGAAATGTAATTAAGAAATGATAGCTAACAGGAACAGTTGAGGTCAAAATAAGGTCTGGACGACCAGCAAAATTTCAGTGAGAGCTGCTCGTAGGATTGCTAGAGAGGCAAATTAGAACCCCAGCGTGACTGCAAAAGACATTCAGAAAGATTTATCAGACTCTGGAGTTGTGACACATTGTTCTACTGTTCATAGACACCTGCACAAATATGGCCTTTATGTATGAGTCAGCAGAATAAAACCTCTCCTGCATTCTCATCACAATATTCAGCGTCAGACGTATGCCTGATGCATTTTGGTAACAAGTCCTATGAACCGATGAGGTTAAAACAGAAATCTTTGGCCACAATGATCAAAGATATGTGTGGAGAAAAAGGGCACATACGCGTAATTTCAAGAAAAGAACATCTCACCAACCATTAAGCATGGGGGTGGATCAATCATGTTTTGGGGTTATGTTGCAGCCAAAGGCACGGAGAACATTTTTCGGGTAGAGGGAAGAATGGAGTCAATGACATTTCCAAAAATTTTTGACGCAAACATAACACCATCTGTAAAAAGCTGAAGTTGAAAAGAGGATGGCTTCCATAAATGGAAAATTATAATAAACAATTGTCAAAATTCACAATAGACTAACTCAAAAGGCGTAATTTGAAGGTTTTACAATGGCCCTTACAGTCCCCTGATCTGAACATTGTTGAAAATCCGTGGTTAGACGTCAAAATAGTAGTGCATGCAAAACGACCTAGGAATCTCACAAAACTGGAAGAATTTTCCAAGGAAGAAAGGATAAAAATCCCTCAAACAAGAATTAAGACTCCTGACTGGCAACAAAAATAGTTTACAAATTGTGATAATTTCAAAAGGGGGTACCATGCAGGGTGCTCGAACTTTTGCGTCAGCCCATTTTCCTTTTTGTAATTTTTAAAATGTAAAATATGACAATATATTTGTTTTGGTTTTTTTTGCCTAAAACACAAAGGAAATGTGTCATCTTTAACCCCTTAACCCTCAGAGGTATTTTAATTTTTGCGTTTTCATACAGCTGAGCCTAGTGCCGGGTATTGACGTGCGAGACTCGTCTGAGTTTCTCGCATGTGAGTATGAGCCCTATGTGTTTTTATGTTATCGGCGCCAAATATTCAGATCGAGAAGGGATTGTCGTAGCAGTGGACAGCCCCTTTAATAATGGCAATGTGTACATAAATGTCATATGCAATATGGATGATCCATATGGGATCCAATTTGTTTACGCACCCATGGGCTTGAATTGTCGAGTCTCAGCTGAAATACTGAAATACAGAATAAGGGCTCGCTCCCACTTGCAATTAAATGGGACGAATGCCATACGATTAAAAATCAGTTTGCATTCGGTCCAATGTTATTCAATGATTGTGTTTGGCTGCGATTTTTTTTCCAGCTCGGATCGGAACACAATCGGACTGGAAAACAAATTGCAGCATGCTTCCATTGTATGCAAAAATAGAATCACAGTACTGTGCATATTCAGTTCCCTAGACAATACGCTGTAACCAATAATACGAGAAAATCCCTCACTTATTGGGGACAGAGAGAAATTTTAGTTGAAAGTTTCGTTTTTACAAGCACTTTTGACAATTTGACCCATATATAAGAAATTGGTCATATTTTTTGGATGCCCTAATCAAACTATTGGTCCTACAGACAAACTCTGGGGCCAGTTTCCAACATCCGTGTTTTGCAGTCTGTACGCGGACCACTATGGTCGCGGGTCTCATAAGTCTATGTGAAGCTGCCCAGGTTGGGGCAGGAGACCGGCGACCGGTCTGAGCACAGACTATGTGACACCGTCCTTAGGGTAATTACAGCCGCCACACGTGTCCCAAACTACCCCCACCACGCTACTCAATGACTGTATGACTTGGAAACCGAATGGCGTGGCAACTAGGCATCACGAAGTGTGGCCGTCACTTCTCCGTGTGCCCAGTGAGAGGGTGGGCGCTGACAGGTTCCCCCTAGTCCTCATTCACACTGCTGTGTTCAGGACTGCGGTCACACAGATCTCACATGCAGCAGCCGCAGGTTTCCCAATGCCTGACATCTATGGCTACAAAATGGTGGCATGTTGGCCCATGTGCCGGGTGATGAGAGGGTCTCCTCTGGGGGCATTGCTAGTGCACAAGATTCATGAGCCCCCATGTGAGATGGGGAATAACATTTCCAGTATCTATCCAAACAGACCAGAAAATCATCAATATTTAGAACAGAATCTGCCCTAGAAGAAAATGTGGCCAAACACTCGTCACCTTCCTTGCTGAGCGCCTCCTCTGGCACCTGTGGGGCTGAATGGAAACCATCAGCAAGCATGTTCCTCGCCCTCACAGCACGTCCGTGTACACAGCCTATGCACGGCGACCCCCTCCTCACACCGTGCGCCGGGCGAGGAGCTTAAAGTTCGGTATATTGCAAAATACCAGTTATATGATGAGAAAATAATATAACAAAGAATATCCTGAAACAAACGAGCGGGTGCAGAGAGCCGCACACACGGGGGGCGCTGAGTCACGTGACGGCGCAGACAGGACGCCGCACTCACCTCTACACTGCAGCCGCCGCTCTGCCAGCACCACCTGCCCGAGCTGCAGCAGCATCACAACACTGCTCCACAGTGACGTCATCACGTCACGCCCCCACAGCGGCGGTGAAGCTGCTCCTCAGTGTCAGCTTCCAGGGCCGATTAAAGGGCAAGCGTTCCCTGTCAGCAGCAGCGCTAGTAGTGTAGGGGTATCATGCAAGATTCCCATTCTTGCGACCCGGGTTCGAGTCCCGGCTAGCGCAGATGTCTATTTTCTTCTTTTCAATAATATATATATTTTGATTGTGTGCAGCAGAAATAGGAGCATGTGGTGCCTTCGGTTTCTGTATACCTGCTATATACCAGGGGGTAGGTACAAGTCACCGGTCCGCTGTCTGTGTGGGCAAAAAAGCATTATTCAGGACTTTTTGAGTATTCTTTTGTCGGTCAGTCCTCAGTATTAGGACTCGTTCACATGAACATTTTAGGCTCCATGCCCGCGATCAGGAATAGCAGCATTTGTGCTGCGTTCTACATTACAAGCACATTGGATGGATTTCTGTAAATCCCATGCACACTGTGCTTCTATTTAACGCTGCGTAAACTCCCCCGCGGTGCGGATTTACGAGCCCCAGCACGTCAGTTACCTGTAGTGGAGACGCTAGTCCACGCTGCGGACTTTGACCAGTAGAATGTCATTAGATGCAGTAAGTCCGCATTCTCTGACAAACAAGTGCGCCAATTAGAACGCAGGGTATTGGACTCAGTAAAAATACGTTGCGCCCAAAACGCTGCTATTCCTGATCGCGCGGACGCAGCCTAACACATCCATATGCACAACTGGTAGCACACGGACAGCGCACCAATCTATGCAAGTCAATGTGACATGATCGTTTCTACACACAGACCGACGGTCTGTAAAGAACCGCAGCATCAGATTCATCCATTATAAGTCAATGGGTGCGCAAAAACGGATCAGATGCGGGTTACTAGCCACATGTCGTGAGGTTTTCATGGATCCATTACAATTATGAATATAGAAAACTGGATTTGACCTTTATTATTTACTAGCTGAAGAGCCCGGCGTTGCCTGGTCATAGTAACTAACTGCCATTCCGTTCTCTCCCTCCGAAGCCCAGCTCTTCACTCGCCATCCTGCTCTCTCCCTCCGCAAACCCGCTCTCCACCCGTCGTCCCGCATTCTCCCTCAGCAGCCCCACTCTCCGTCCACCATCCCACTTTCTCCCTCCTCAGCTCATCTCCACTGGCCGTCCCCACGCTCTCCCTCAGCAGCTCCACAGTCTCACTGTCTCCCTCCGCAGCCCAGCTCTCCATCCACCGTCATGCTCTCTCCTTACGCAGCCCCACTTTCCAATCGCCGTCTTGCATTCTCCCTCCACAGTCCCTGTCTCCACTAGCTGTCCCGCTCTATCCCTCCGCAGCCCGTCTCCACTGGTCATCCCGTTCTTTCCATCAGCAGCTCAGCTCTCCACCCACCGTCCCGCTCTCCCTCCACAGCCCCGCTCTCCACACTCCGTCCCGCTCTTTCCCTCCACAGCCCCTGTCTCCACTGGTCATCCCGCTCTCCCTCAGCAGCTCAGCTCTCCACCCACCGTCCCGCTTTCCCTCCACAGCCCCGCTCTCCACACTCTGTCCCGCCCTATCCCTCCGCAGCCCTGCTCTCCATCCGTGTCCCAATCCTGCGTGGTTTAATACATACACACCACATACTTTACATACACTCAGCTTTATATATATATATAGATTAAAGGGGTTGTCCACTACTCGGACAACCCCTTCTCAATCAGTATGTTTGCCCCCAATAAAATAATAACACTTATAGTTATCTCCAGTGCTGGCGCCATTCCAGCAGTGTTGGCACGGTCTCTCCCAGGTGTGACATAAGTTGTTACTGACATACAATCCATGCGGCCAATCAGCGGCCGCTTCACTGTCCCCTACTTCGGACATATCACATGCATCCGTAGAAAGTGACAGAGCAGTCGTTCTCACTTCCTCCCGATATATGTGATTTGTCTGAAGGAGGCGAGTGTGCAGAGACCTTATGACGGCCCCTTCATGGCATTGCTCATGTGGTCTCCTGACCAATCTCCGGATGTTATTACGTCAGCGACTTCCATTCCAGCCTCCATTACCAACCTGCTCTGCACCATCATAGCCTTTAAGAGCAGCAGTGTGAGGTCAATGGAATACTTGTAGATGTCGGTCTGGCTTGTAGCCCAGTGTTGCATGAATGCCCACTGATGGTCTGTGTGGACATTGTTTGAAGCCCAATGCTTGGTATGTGATGTATAATTTAATTTGCAGCACAGAATGGATCACTACGCTTTATTCTTCTAATCTGATGAAACCACATGGACAACACCATGAAGTGGCCTTCAAGAAGATACATCACACCCATCCTACTCCTGGGATTATGGTTTGAGGTGGCATAATGTACGTTATATGGATCCCTCTAATCCAGGTACACCATCAGCTCATTGTTACATTGATTTGGTAATTGAACGAGCGGTACGGCCATTTCTCCAAATTATCCCAAAAGCTGTTTTTCAACATGACAACACCAGGGAGCATGTTGCACATTACTGTGGGCAGGTTACATGGCCTAAACATGTTACCATGAGCTGCAGTTTCTCCGGACTTGTCTCCCATCAAGCACAAATGGGACATCATCGGCAATTCCAAAGGTAGTTACCAGTACTTCCATATGTAAAAACTTGCCAACAGATTGACTTTAAATGGGAACAACTTTTATTTAACATAATATAAATGTTAGCGATGAGTGAGCATGCTTTGATAAGGTGTTATCGCAATCTCTTGTGCTAACCGAGTGTTATCGACATGCTCGAAAAATATGTACGAGTCCCCACGGCCGCATGTCGACAGCAGCAACACATGTAGGGATTGCCAGTTTGGCAGGGATTGCCTATTGGTTAAGCAATCCCTGCATGTGTTGCAGCTATGGACATGCGGCCGTTGGGACTCGTACATATTTTTTGAGCACTCGGCATACGAGATTTCGGATAACACCTTATCCGAGCACGTTCGCTCATCACTAATTAAAATCTAATGAAAAAGGAAGTTCATTGTGGCTACTGTTTGTGACTGAACATATCACGGGGTAAAATTGAAAGGGCACGGCCCATATTTTCTTATAGGGTTACTCACCCCCCTTCCCCCCAAAAAAAAACAAAAACTAGTTCTTCCCAATCTATTCGACTACAGCACTTGGTTATTTCCAGCAGCTCCATTGACAATGAATGGAGCGGAGACAGAGTGTGCGCACCTCGGCTTCATTCAGGATGGTGCTGCAGAGCCCCGTTCTAGGTGGTTCCAACAGTTAAACCCCAAAGATCAGCAAATTATACCCTGTCCTATTGATAGGAGGCATCATCAAACTTAGAAAGGGATCTTTGGGGTTAAAGAGATATTTCCATTTATCAAGTTTTTTTTGTGAATAATCATTTAAGTGTACTGTATATGTATATGCTTATTAGTAACTTCTGAACAAATAATATGGACTTGCAAAAACAAGTATATGTTTTATTAATGTTGATCAAGCAATAATTGTATTTGAAAGACAGACTTATCAATGCCATTATTTATATAATCAGAGGGATCCTATAAGGGTAATAATTACTTTGAAAGAAACTTATCAGTTTGTGTAATGATATAAAATTAAGATATAGTACACATTAATATATTTTATCAGACAACATATCAAATTCTAAACATTAAAATCATAAAATGTGAGCATCTAAAAGAGCGGTGTCCAATTTCTAATTTGAGAAAAAATAATCAGATCGCAGCTTTTTATTATGGGTGCATCTCTCTACCTATATTAAAGCCACTTATTTGGGCTTGATTCTTGGTCTCATCTATTAAAGCCACACATATAGGCCTGACTTTAGGTCTGATCAACTGAATAGCTGCAGGTTTGGGTGATGTGAACTGTGGTCAGAACAGAGTTTCGGGCTGTGATCGGGCACAGAAATATTTTAGGTCTCACGCACAAAACAGACTGTACAGAGGCACACAAACTTTCCTATTATAGAGGGGTAGACACTGTGTGTGCTGCACCGTAGTGTGCTTTATTATGGATACACCTCTAATACAGCATTTAAAGGAGCTAACCATACTTTTTCAGATTTATATAGAATTCAACAAAAAAAAATCACTGCATTTCAGTATTACAGTGGGTACGGAAAGTATTCAGACCTCTTTACATTTTTCACTCTATGTTTCATTGCAGCCATTTGGTAAATTCAAAGAAGTAAATTTTGTTCTCATTAATGTACACTTCGCACCCCATCTTGACTGAAAAAAAAACCAAAAAACAGAAATGTAGAAATTTTTGCAAATTTATTAAAAAAGAAAAGCTGAAATAACACATGGTCCTAAGTATTCAGACCCTTTGCTCAGTATTGAGTAGAAGCACCTTTTTTAGCTACTACAGCCATGAGTCTTCTTGGAAATGATGCAACAAGTTTTTGACACCTGGATTTGGGGATCCTCTGCCATTCTTCAGTTCCGTCAGGTTGGATGGTGAACATTGGTGGACAGCCATTTTCAGTTCTCTCCTGAGATGCTCAATTGGGTTTATGTCAGGGCTTTGGCTGGGCCAATCAAGAATGATCACAGAGTTGTTCTCAAGCCACTCCTTTGTTATTTTAGCTGTGTGCTTAGGGTCGTTGTCTTGTTGGAAGGTGAACCTTCGGCCAAGTGTGAGGTCCAGAGCCCTCTGGAAGAGGTTTTCATTCAGGATATCTCTGGATTTAGCCGCATTCATGTTTCCTTCAATTGCAACTAGTTGTCCTGTCTCTGCAGCTGAAAAACACCCCCATAGCATGATGCTTCCACCACTGTTGTGAGTTCATTTTACCCTTCACCATTGAGGTCTGATGAACTCCCTCTTCTGGTGAAGGAAGGTAGTGAGGCCGATTACCAAGCACCTGAGCAGGATGATGATGACTGGGTGACTGGAATTGCTGACTGGATATAAGGTAGCCGACGCCCTTCTGCCTGGCTGGTGATTTCTCTGAGGGATTCTAGGAGACCAGTCTGATTCCTGCTCCTCAAAAGCTAAGTTTTCTGCTCTGCTTTTTGTATTTGTGTTTTGGTTTTGTTTTGCCTTGTTTTTCTGGATTTCTGCCATTCCCTGCTGGGGTGAGCTGAATTCCTTTTTGCTCTGTCTTCAGAAAATACCTTAGTACTGATATAGTCTTTTTGAAGCCTAGCGTCGTCAGGGCTTTTTTCCCTCAGTCTGTTGGCTCTTGTTTTGATAGGGTTTTGGCGGATTGCAGACAGCAGCTTTTCTATCCTGTCCTATTTAGTTAGCTTGGGCCCCATCATTTGCTCAGCCTATCTTCCTATCTGTGTGAGTATTTTTTCATCTTGCTTCACCGTCATTATATGTTAGGGGCTGCCTATTGCTTTGGGGTCTGCTCTGGCAGTTTAGATTTCCCTTTCTGTCTTTAGGCTATTTAGTTCTCCGGCTGTGATTGAGGGGTCTAGGGCACCGTAGGAACCCCCCACGGCTACTGCTAGTTGTTGATAGGTTCAGGGGTCTGCTATCCGATAGCTGCCAACTTCTCTGGTTTTCTGGACTTAGCTAGTATTTCTGTTTTTTGCCTCTACGGTGACTCATTCATAACAGAATCACCAGCCATACCAAAGATCCTAGGGTACTCAATAGTAGGAAAGAATTGTTAAAAAAAAAAAAAAAAAAGTGTATATTTTTTCCTCTATATCTCTGAGGCCGTAGGGGGAATTTTTTTTTTCTCTCAATGGAGATAAAGCAATTGTCTGATCGTGTGGAGCAGCTCGCTGCGGAAGTGCGGGGAATTTCCGCCTACCTTGCTCATTTACATGCTGCTGAACCAAAGATCCCTACTCGTGATGTGTTTTTTGGGGATCGGTCTAAATTTTTGAATTTCAAAAATAATTGTAAATTATTTTTTGCCTTGAAGCCTAACTCGTCAGGGAGTTCCGCGCAGCAGGTTAAAATTGTCATCTCTTTGCTGCGTGGCGATCCCCAGGATTGGGCGTTTTCTTTGAAACCAGATGATCCTATTCTGACTAATGTGAACGCATTTTTTCAAGCCTTGGGGTTGCTGTATGACGAACCTAATGCTATTGATCAGGCTGAAAAGACCCTGTTGGCATTAAGCCAGGGTCGAGATTCTGCAGAATTGTACTGTCAAAAATTCCAAAAGTGGGCGGTCCTTACTACCTGGAATGATAATGCCTTGGCAGCTCTCTTTCGGAAGGGTTTGTCAGAAGCCGTAAAAGATACTATGGTGGGATTTCCTGTTCCCTCTGGTCTTGACGATTCTATGTCATTAGCCATTCAGGTTGATCGACGTTTACGTGAACGCAGGACTGCACGAGAGGTGTTGCCACCTGTTGAACAAGTGTCTGAACCTATGCAATGTGATAGAGTTTTGTCCAGGGAGCAACGTCAGGAGTTCAGAAGGCGTAATAAGCTGTGTTTTTTTTGTGGAGATGCCTCGCATATTATTTCTGTCTGTCCTAAACGAGAGAAACGTTTTGCCCACACGTTTTCTGTGAGTGGTGTTCAACCTAAGTTTCTTCTGGCAATTACTCTGATCTGCTCCCTGTCCACATTTTCCGCCAAGGCTTTTGTGGATTCGGGAGCAGCCCTAAACCTAATGGACTTGGATTTTGCTAAACGTTGTGGATTTCCGATGACACCTTTGCAGACGCCTATCCCTTTGAGGAGGATTGATGCTACTCCTTTGGCGAAAAATAAACCTCAGTTTTGGACCCAGGTGGTAATGCGGGTCGCCCCAGACCATCA
This sequence comes from Dendrobates tinctorius, assembly GCF_039654945.1. Classification (NCBI taxonomy): domain Eukaryota; kingdom Metazoa; phylum Chordata; class Amphibia; order Anura; family Dendrobatidae; genus Dendrobates; species Dendrobates tinctorius. Next base: position 8,142,589 of record NW_027361758.1, read on the forward strand.
AGAAAATTGCAGATTTTTGGTGTTGCATAATTTGCATGATACCATTGTTCTGGGGTTTTCCTGGTTGCAAATTCATAATCCAGTTTTGGATTGGAAATCTGTGTCTGTGGCGAGTTGGGGTTGTCGGTGTGCCCTTAGTGAGGCTCCGGTTTTTTCCACCTCTCCTCAGTCGCATGATGTTCCTGACTTTTTGGCGGACTTTTATGATGTATTTAGTGAGAATGAGTCTGAGTCTTTGCCTCCTCATAGGAGTTATGACTGTGCAATTGAACTGAGCCCGGGGTGTAAATTTCCCAGGGGTCGGCTCTTCAATTTATCTGTACCTGAGCACGAGGCTAAGCGATCCTATATTAAGGAGGTGTTGGAGAAGGGTCATATTAGACCATCCTCTTCACCCTTAGGTGCCGTTTTTTTTTTCGTGGCCAAAAAGGATGGTTCATTAAGGCCTTGTATTGATTATCGTGCCCTCAACAAAATTACTATTAAATATCAGTATCCGTTACCCCTGATTTCGGATCTATTCTCCAGAGTTAAAGGTGCTTGCTGGTTTACCAAGCTTGACCTCAGGGGGGCGTATAATCTTATCCGCATTAAGCATGGGGATCAATGGAAGACGGCGTTTAATACTCCGGAGGGACATTTTGAGTACCTGGTGATGCCTTTTGGGCTCACTAATGCCCCTTCTGTCTTCCAGTGCTTCATGAACGACATTTTCCGAGACTTTGTGGATACATTTTTGATTATCTATCTGGATGATATTTTCCAGTAAATAATTTTATTAAGTTTAAGGCAAAGTGAACAAAGTATCGCTCATATCACATATAAAATGTAAATGTACATCGGTTAAAGTTAATTCAAACATGTGGATCAGGCAAATAGCACTGTATTGTGAATACTTTTACCAAGATAGGAATGGTAAAATAAGAAAAGAAAACAGAAAAAACAGAGAAAGCAAATCAATTCAGATTATACCGTGTCATGGTAAGACTTCTCAAAATAGTATTATGGAAACTATTTTAACTATAAAGACTGAGTGAAGATCAGAAAGAGAGAAGAGGGAAGAAAGATAGGTATAGGAAAGAGAAGAGGTTATGGGGGGGGGGGAATAGATAGATAGATAGGAGTAAGTCGGGCGTCCAGAGAGCTCATACGCACAAATATCCGAATCTTCATAAAGATTGCAAATATCAGTTAAAGGCACCTGGGGGATAAACGACCACAGTATAGCCCCTTATCTGTGCCAAGACGAATATTCCGGAGTCTCTCTGAAAATGAGCCAGGAAGTTATGCATGTTATAGAGGATCTTGGATCTCTTCTCTGGTACATTAAATCCTCTAACATTTAGCGAGCATAGGTTGAGGTTCGCCATCTTAGAAGCCCTATCTTCTGGGCACCCGAGAGAAGAGTAGGGAGATGGGGAGGAGAAGAAAGAAACTGAGATTAAAGGAAAGAAAGCAGAGAAAGTGGTAGAACGGAAAAAGAAACCAGAATAATAAAGACTAGTATCAAGACCTGTCTTTACTTAGCCTCCTGAGTCCTAGCTCAGAAGGCAATTAAACTGAGAAAATACTCAAAACTAGTGTTCTAGGAACACACCCTAATGTGGGAGGTGACTGAAAACTATGTCGCCTGAAGGACGGCTGCCACACCACCTAACTAGTTAATACCGAAAAGGGGTAGAAGAAAAGGAAACCACAGATGGTCAGTCACCCGACCAAAATGAAAGTAACATATATAACAGCTAACAGCTCAAGTTCAATAAAATTAATCACAGCAACAAGGTGAGAAATGCAGCAGGAGAGATAAACTCCCGTCTCCTGGCTCACAACTCGTGAGGCTTTTAGGAGAAGCATAGATACCCATGGGGGTTCAGGCGTCCCAACCCAGCATTGGAGCATGCCGGGAGGGGAGGCAGAGAATCCCAACATTATTAGAATTAGTGATGCCCAGGGGAGAAGGGGGAGAGAAAAAAACAAAAAAAAACAAACAAACGGACAAAGGGCAATATTGGTTAGGCATCAGAGTAGGCCATAACAGCCCTCATTCCTCCTTCAAACTACATGTATAAGCCAGTAGTCCCGAGAGTTCAGGTCTCTGCCGATGAGGATCTCGGCGACTTCTGGGATCTTGGCGACTTCTGGAATCTTGGTCGCTGAGTACGGTGTTGATCAGGTGGGAAGGGACCTCCACGACGGACCATTCTCTGGGGTGGAGGTGTAGTATACGGCCAGTCCAGCAATTTTATCCCAGGGAGATCCAGAGCCGAAAGAAAATCTGGCAGGTCAGCCGGAGACCTCAAGATGATCAGGTTGGGACCTTTCCTGACTTGTAGTTGAAAAGGATAGCCCCAGGAATAAGCAATATTGTTGTTACGTAGAACCTCCAGCAGGGGTCTCAGGGCTCTCCTTTTTGCAAGTGTTGATCGGGAAAGATCCGCTAGAAGATGTATGGGAGTTCCTTTAAAATCCAGGGTACCTTTATCTCTTGCTTTTCTCATAATATTCTCCTTTACCTGGAAGAAGTGTACCCTGCAAATAATGTCCCTTGGCCTCTCTGGGTCCGGGTTTCTAGGCCCCAGTGCACGGTGTGCTCTGTCCATCTCAATGCGTGTTTCAAGGGGACGTTCCAACAAGGAGTTAAACATCCTCTGCAGTGTAGAGGTCAAATCCTGAGGCCAGACTGACTCCGGCAAACCACGAATGCGCACATTATTTCGCCTGTTGCGGTTTTCAGCATCTTCAATCATGTCAAACAAGAGATGGATCTGTTGAGCCTGCTGATCTATAAGCTGTTGTTGTGAGCTTTGCTGAGAGTATAAATCCTGGGTGGACGATTCAAGGGCCCGCACGGAGTTAGTTAGTGATGACATATCCTCCTTCAAGGAGCGAATTTCAGTTTTACACACAGCCTCCAGGCGGGCAATGTATCCCTCCATATCCATTTTGGTTGGCATAGCATTTATTTGAAGCCTTAAAGCTGACATTTCTGAGCCTTGGTCTTCCCCATAGTGTTGCAAGGTAGTAGCTGTGTTCTCCCCTCCATGGCAGGGGAGGGCAAGCAAGCTCTGCTCCATAGCCCCTCCTGAGCCAGAATTTTGTGCAATCCTGTTGGACTTGCTCCCGGTCTAAACCTTGTTCTCGCTCTAGTGGGTTGTTGATGCCTTTGCCAGTCCCCAGGAGGCCATGGACCCATATTTCAATAGATTTCATCTCTGATATGCCTCTCAGAGAATGACAATTATTTGAGTGATTTGTGATAGGTTCTCTAAGATGGTTCATCTTGTACCACTCCCTAAGTTGTCATCTTCCTCTGAGTTGGTGCCCCTGTTTTTGCAACAGGTGGTTCGCTTGCACGGGATTCCTGAGAACATTGTATCTGACAGAGGAGTTCAGTTTGTGTCTAGATTTTGGAGGACTTTCTGTTCCAAGCTGGGAATTCAGTTGTCCTTCTCCTCTGCTTTTCACCCTCAGACCAATGGGCAGACGGAGAGAACAAACCAGACCTTGGAGTCGTATTTGAGATGTTTTATTTCCGCTGATCAGGATGATTGGGTTTCATTTTTGCCCTTGGCTGAATTTGCTTTAAATAATAGAGCTAGTTCTGCCACTTTGATGTCACCTTTTTTTTGTAACTTTGGGTTTCATCCTCGATTTTCTTCAGGGCAGGTGGAGCCTTCTGCCTGCCCAGGGGCTGACACTGTGGTGGAGAGAATGCACCAGATCTGGGACCAAGTGGTGGATAAGTTATCTCTCTCCCAGGAAAAGGCCCAGCGGTTTTCCAACCGACATAGGACCATTGGTCCCCAGTTTAAGGTTGGTGATATGGTTTGGTTATCATCAAAAAATATCGCTATGAAGGTGGCTTCTCCTAAGTTTAAGCCTAGATTTATTGGACCTTACAAGATTTTGGAGATTATTAATCCGGTCTCTTTTCGTTTGGCTCTTCCTGTTACATTTAAAATCCATAATGTGTTTCATAAGTCCTTGTTGAAGAGGTTTGTTGAACCAGTTGTTCCTGGGGTGGCACCTCCGGACCCTGTATTGGTTGAAGGTAACATGGAATATGAGGTAGAGAAGATACTGGATTCCCGTCTGGCTAGATGGAGACTCCAGTATTTGGTTAAGTGGAAGGGTTATGGTCAGGAGGATAATTCCTGGGTCTCTGCCTCTGATATTCATGCCAAAAGATTGGTGAGTGCCTTTCATCGGGCTCACCTTGATCGCCCTGTTGGCGTGGATGAGGGTTCGGTGACCCCTCCTCAAGGGGGAGGTACTGTTGTGAGTTCATTTTCCCCTTCACCATTGAGGTCTGATGAACTCCCTCTTCTGGTGAAGGAAGGTAGTGAGGCTGATTACCAAGCACCTGAGCAGGATGATGATGACTGGGTGACTGGAATTGCTGACTGGATATAAGGTAGCCGACGCCCTTCTGCCTGGCTGGTGATTTCTCTGAGGGATTCTAGGAGACCAGTCTGATTCCTGCTCCTCAAAAGCTAAGTTTTCTGCTCTGCTTTTTGCATTTGTGTTTTGGTTTTGTTTTGCCTTGTTTTTCTGGATTTCTGCCATTCCCTGCTGGGGTGAGCTGAATTCCTTTTTGCTCTGTCTTCAGAAAATACCTGAGTACTGATATAGTCTTTTTGAAGCCTAGCGTCTTCAGGGCTTTTTTCCCTATCAGTCTGTTGGCTCTTGTTTTGATAGGGTTTTGGCGGATTGCAGACAGCAGCTTTTCTATCCTGTCCTATTTAGTTAGCTTGGGCCCCATCATTTGCTCAGCCTATCTTTCTCTCTGTGTGAGTGTTTTTTCATCTTGCTTCACCGTCATTATATGTTGGGGGCTGCCTATTGCTTTGGGGTCTGCTGTGGGGCAGTTTAGATTTCCCTTTCTGTCTTTAGGCTATTTAGTTCTCCGGCTGTGATCGAGGGGTCTAGGGAACGGTAGGAACCCCCCACGGCTACTGCTAGTTGTTGTTGATAGGTTCAGGGGTCTGCAATCCGATAGCTGCCAACTTCTCTGGTTTTCTGGACTTAGCTAGTATTTCTGTTTTTTGCTTCTATGGTGACTCATTCATAACACACCACCATGTTTCACTGTTGGGATTGTATTGGGCCGGTGATGAGCAGTGCCTTTTTTCTCCACACATACCGCTTAGAATTACCACCAAAAAGTTATTTGTTTTATCAGACCAGAGAATCTTATTTCTCATAGTCTGGGAGTCCTTCATGTGTTTTTTAGCAAAGACTATGCAGAATTTCCTATGTCTGGCACTGAGGAGAGGTTTACATCAGGCTACTCTGCCATAATGGCCCGACTGTTGGAGGGCTGCAGTGATGGTTGACATTGTGGAACTTTCTCCCATCTCCCTACTGCAACTGTGGAGCTCAGCCACAGTGATCTTGGGGTTCTTCTTTACCTCTCTCACCAAGGCTCTTCTCCCATGATTGCTCAGTTTGGCTGGACGGCCGGGTCTAGGGAGACTTCTGGTGGTCCCAAACTTCTTCCATTTAAGGATTACGGAGGCTGCTGTGCTCTTAGGAACCTTGAGTATTGGAGAAATTCTTTTGTAATCTTGGCCAGATCTGTGCCTTGCCACAATTCTGCCTCTGAGCTCCTTGGTCAGTTCCTTTGACCTCATGATTCTCATTTGGTCTTGCATGCATTGTGAGCTGTGAGGTCTTATCCAAGGAGGATCACAAGGAAATGGACAGCATGTGACTTAAATATGAGTGTCTGAGCAAAGGGTCTGAATACTTATGACTGTGTGATATTTCAGTTTTTCTTTTTAATAAATTTTCAAAAATTTCTACATTTCTGTTTTCTTTCAGTCAAGATGGGGTGCAGAGTGTACATTAATGAGAAAAAAAATGAACTTTTTTGAATTTACCAAATGGCTGCAATGAAACGAGTGAAAAATTTAAAGGGGTCTGAAAACTTTCTGTACCCACTGTAAATCGAAGGAATACAGAAAGAAAAATAGGGCCCCTGAAATCTTTGGTGCTGTGCTATGGCCCAGAAGAACTTTTCATATATTCTTTTATGCCTTTCTTACATATCCGTATTATATTCTGGCAAAAAGACCTCAGTGATTTTTCTTATGTATAAAAATTGGACAGATTTCCACCAGTGTGCCAGTTGTTACCATCACTGTTACATCACCATGTTTTTTTAATGTACGAGGTTTCTCAAGCTTCTTAAATCAAGAAAATCTGAAAATTGGACAGCACATGGATGGCATCTGAGTGCTATTTTTTCATGAACTCATAGATTTGCATTGGCAGGTTTGATCCCTGACTTGGATCTAAATCAGACATGTTTCCAAGTTTGGGTGTGGACCCCTCAGTCCACAAAAAAACATGGGCATTTGAACATCCCCATAGACTATAATGGGTATGAGCTCTATTTATTAAAAATTCGGATAGAAATCTTATGTGAAAATCCTGACATCTGAATAAGCCCTAATAGGCAGGCACTGATGGCAGATGAGGGCCTTTTGCTACGTCCCCACGATGAGCATTTGGTGAATTTTTGAAGTTGCAAATGTTCTTCATCATTTTTGCACCCATTATGTAAAATTAGAGAGAAAGGAATTCCAGCCAGGCAGCAAGTTTGTCGAGATAATAAATCGTGGATTTTAGGTACTTTAAAACAGTGGCAGTTCCTACAGTAACATAGCGACCTACGCGTTTCGGCTTTCAAAGAGTTATTCTTGGTTACCAGTCCCAGGGCTGCTCCGCGCGAGTCTTTCAGCTAGTCTTTCTGCAACTTTCACGGTGAGCTTACGTTCCACCTCCCCCCTGCCTCCTTAATGAATTATGTGAATTAAATTACCGTATTTTACGGACTATAAGACGCACTGGACCATAAGACGCACCCCAATTTTCAGTAGGAAAATAGGGAAAAAAAAAATAATGTGTCAAATGGGGGTCTGTCTTACAGTCCGAATTCAGCTTACCTGGGAAGGGATCCGGCACAGGTGGAGAAGTAGTCACAGGGGTCATTCAGTGGTCCAGGCTTGTGCGGTGGCGGCTCTGTGCTGGGGCAGGTTGGTTGTGCTGGGGCAGCTGCGCTGGGGTAGGGGCAGCTGTGCTGGGGCAGGGGCAGCAGTGCTGGGGCAGGTGGGCTCTGCGGTGGTGGCAGCGGGCTGTGCTCCGATGCAGGGGCCGCGGCTCCGCCGGCATTTCTTCGCAGCCCGGAGGCCCCCGCAGTTCCCTTGCTGCCCGCCGCCATGTTGCGGTGGCCTCTGGGAGCATGGACGCCGGAAAGATGGCCGCCGGTCCGGGGACAGCGCATGCGCGGGATCAGATCTCGTCCCGAGATCTCGGGGGACGAGATTCAAGTCTCGGCAACGAGATCTCGTCCCCCGAGATCTCGGGACGAGATCTGAAGCTGCGCATGCGCTGTCCCCGGACCGGCGGCCATCTTCCCGGCGGCCTCCGCAACATGGCGGCGGCCAGCAAGGGAACTGCGGGGGCTTCCGGGCTGCGAAGAAATGCCGGCGGAGCCGCCGCCCCTGCACCGGAGCACAGCCCGCTGCCACCACCGCACCGCAAAGCGCTGCCACCAGCCGCCAGGTTAGTACCGTGTATTGCGACCATAAGACGCACCCCCCACTTTCCCCCAAAATTTTTGGGGAAAAAAGTGCGTCTTATGGTCGGAAAAATACGGTACTTGCATTTTTTTCATTGTATTTTTGACGCTGCAAACTTTCTTTTTCGTAGGTTAGGTTTTAAATAAAGCTGCCTTGTTCTCCATACTTCCTGGTATATGTCTGACAACATTTTATGAATAATGTCATGTGCATATTGCATGTGTTTTTAGGGCAATTCCGAAGCTGAAACGCACAAAAAAACACATAATTTTTTTTTACCTATGCTTTTCCCACATCTAATGCAATTCTGTGGGGAAAATCTGCACATAAACTTAGCGTTGCCCGCAAGAGAAATTAACATGTTGTGGATTTGAAACACGCACCACAGGTCAGTTTATGTTGTGGGCAAAAGATTTCTATAAATCCCATCCACTTTGGTGGGACTGTAAGATGCGTGAAAATATGCAGTGTGAAAAACGCGCCAAAAACACTCATTGTGGGCACAAACACTTAGAAACCCATTGATGAGATGACATGTCCAACACCTTATAGGCTGATGTCCCTATTGACTGCAGTATCCAAGAGGTTGTACTGTCAGGATCAGAGTTATCTTCCATTCTCGCATTTGCGACAGAAGCAAAACAGTTTAGTACAGCCCCTGCCTCCGCTCTTGGGGTACACCAACAGCATTTTCAAGGTCACCATGATGAAAAAGTAATTTATAGATGCCAATAGCTTAGTTACTCACCGATAACGGTGTTTCTCGGAACCCATGACAGCACCACGGAGAGAGGGGATCCGCCCATCAAGGACAGGAACCTACAGATAAAAAGGCGGCACCTCTCCTCCGCCCCCAGTTGGTTACAGAGCATCAGAGGGTCTCCCGGTTAGTTAACAACAAAAGTATATACATAACGTTATAATATTGCATATTATGGAGAAGCACCGTGTCTAACAAAAAACACTCTACACACATTAAACCGTGCTCACCGCACACGTGAAGGGGGGGGGGGGGATAAGCGGGTGCTGTCATGGGTTCCGAGAAACACCGTTATCGGTGAGTAACTAAGCTATTCCCTCTTACCCATGACAGCACCACGGAGAGAATTTCAGAGACTGGTAGCTTAGGGAGGGACCACCGCCTGAAGGACCCTTCTCCCGAAGGTTAGGTCAGACGCAGAGGCTAGATCTAGTCGATAATGCCTGAAATAGGTCGAAGGTGATGACCAGGTGGCCGCCTTACAGATCTGTTCTATCGATACCTCTGATTTTTCTGCCCATGAGGTCACCATTGCCCTTGTAGAGTGAGCTTTTAAACCCTCCGGGATGGTATTCTCACTGGATGAGTACGCCAGGGCAATCGCATCCCTTATCCACCTTGCTAAGGTACTCTTGGACGCTGAGTCCCTTCCGAGGCCCCTGGAAACACACAAAGAGACCCTTCCTATATTCCTTGGTGGCCTATAAGTATCGAACTAGGCACCTCTTCACATCTAGGGTGTGAAATCTCTCCTCTCCCCTATTCTTAGGGTTTGGGCAGAAGGAAGGAAGGACTACCTCTTGGGACCTATGAAAATGTGTCGCCACCTTGGGTAGGTACGCCGGGTCAGGTTTCAGTATGACTATCGTCTAGGATTTTAGTGAACGGGGGTATTGCTGACAAAGCCTGAATATCGCTCACTCTGCGAGCAGATGTTAGGGCCACTAGAAGTACCGTCTTTAATGATAGGATTTTTAGGGGTACCGACTGGATGGGTTCAAATGGGGCCCCCGTTGGTGCAGATAACACTAGGTTTAGATCCCATGATGGTAATTTCTGGGTGATTATTGGTCTAGACCTGGCTGCGGCTCTCATGAACCGTGCTACCCAAGGGTTGCCTGCCATGTCTTGGTTATAAAGGGCACCTACAGCCACTATCTGTACCTTCAACCTTCTGGTCACCAACCCCTGTTTTAGCCCCTTTTGCAGAAACTCAAGAATTTTTTCAACCTGAACTCCATCCTGAACCCTTGCCCCGAAGCTGGACAGAAATTTCTTCTAAGTTCTCCCGTAGGCCCTGGTTGTTATTGGCTTCCTACTTTTTTGTAAAGTGGAGATCAGGTTTTCTGAGAACCCCCTTCCCCTTAGCAGTGTCCTTTCAAATTCCATGCTGTTAAATGGAGGTTCACTGCTCGAGGGTGTAGCACGGGACCTTGGGAGAGAAGGTCGGGGAGATCCGGTAGAACCCAGGGGTCGGTTATTGATAGTAGTCTCAGCCAGGAGAACCAGGTTCTTTTTGGCCAGAACGGGGCTATTAGTATCATTCTTGCCCCGTCTTCTCTGACTTTCCTTATGACCACGGGGATGAGAATGGGTGGCGGAAAGGCATACATTAGGCCCTGTGTCCACAGGAGCATAAATGCATCCAGGGCGTGGGGGTTTCCCCTGGGGTTTAAGGAACAGAAAGCTTTTACTTTCTTGTTTCTGTAGTTGACAAACAGATCCATGTCCGGGGTTCCCGACATTTTTACCATCTGTAGATAAATGGACTGTTTTAGAACCCACTCCCCTTGATGTAGCTGGGTGCGACTCAGGAAGTCCGCTCTCTGGTTTTCTGCCCCTCGTATGTGTAGTGCAGAGAGGGATAGTAGGTTTTCCTCGGCTAACGTGAATATTTCGGAGGATTTATTCATTAGTGTTCGGGACCTGGTTCCCACCTGATGGTTTATATAGGCCACCGTCACCCGATTGTCCGAAAATATCCGGACATGATGGCCCCGTAGTACCGGCAGGAAGTGTGTTAGGGCATAGTGTACTGCTAATAGCTCTTTTTGGTTCGAGGAGGCTTCTAGTTCCTGAGCTCCCCATTCCCCGAGCCACTCTGTTGCTCATATGTGCTCCCCATCCCTTGGGACTGGCATCCGTGATGATTACGTGTGTGATTTTTATCACCCAGGGAACCCCTTTGGATAGGTTGTCTCTGTTCCCCCACCAAGCTAGGGAATGAATAGTTTTGGAGTCTAGTGTGACGTGACCCTCCAAGTGAGCTCCTAATGCCAACTGGTTGGCCAATACATCCCATTGGAGATCTCTTGCATGTATCTGTGCCCACTGGCAGACAGGCGGAGAGGGACCCTAACAGGGACATTGCTTTCCTTAATGTCATGGAAGGGTTCTGCATTGCTCTTGCTACCACTTGAACAATCTTTTTTTTTTGTGGTCTGGGAGGTAACGCTCCTGGGTGTTTGAGTCCAGTGTCAGGCCTAAGAACTCCTGAACTTGTTTGGGCTCCAGCCTTGATTTTTTTAGGTTTAGAAGCCAGCCCAGATTTTGCAGAGTGTATCACTCTGTCTCTCTGTTCCCGGCATCTTTGGGCCGAGTTGCTCGCAATTAAAAAGTCGTCCAGATATGAGGCTATTAGAATATCTTGTTGTCTCAGGTGCGCCATCATCTCTGCCACTAGCTTCGTGAAAACTCGCGGGGCTACAGAAATTCCAAATGGCAGGGCCCTGTATTGGAACGCTCTTACTTCGCCTCCTATGGAGACCGCCAGTCTGAGGTATTTCCGGGAGTCCTTGCGGATGGGGACATGATAATACGCATCGCTGAGGTGTAATACTATCATGAAGCAATGTGGGGAGAGAATTTTGATGGTTGACTTGATCGACTCCATTTTGAATTTTTCGTTTTTGACATAATCGTTCAGTCTCTTTAGATTTATTATTGTCCGGAAGGTACCGTCCGGTTTGGTTACTAGAAAGAGGCGAGTAGAATCCTCTGCCTCTCTCCCGGGGGGGAAACCTCCTGGAGGACTCTTTTGTTCAATAGACTAAGACCTCTTTTTCAAGGGCTTCTTGCTCCGTTATCGATGATCTTAGTGGGGTTACCACGTATTTTTGAGGGGGGGGGGGGGGGGGAGAGAGAGAAAGTCTATCCTTAGCCCTGATCCTATCAGATTTAATAACCAGGGGTTGTTCGATATTCTCCTCCAGGCTGGTAGAAAAAAAAACTTAGTCTCCCTCCCAGCCTGGGCAAACAGTCACTTGGGGTTTTTTTTGTCTCGGGACGTGTTACCGAAGAAGAACCCCCTGTCCCTTCTCCTGTCGTCCCATTTTTGCTCTCTCGGGGGTCTCCTCTGAAAAAACTTTTTGTTTCGAAAGGACCTTTTAAAGCCTGTAGGGACCACGTTTGGGAATCCCTTGCCTTTTGGAGGATGTCATCCAATGTTTCACCGAATAGGAATTTCCCTTCACAAGGGATGGCGTATAGCTTGATCTTAGTCTGTAAGTCCCCTGGCCAGCATTTAAGCCACAGCGTTCTACGGGCTGCGTTTGATAGGGCTGCCGCTTTGGAGGACAACCTGAGTCAGCTGATGAGTCGGCTAAGAAAGCCGCCGCTCCTCTTATGACTGGAATGGATTCCAGGATCTTCTCCCTGGGTGTACCTTCCCTTATTTGCCTCTCTAATCGGTCCACCCATACCATGAGGGCTCTGGAGGTACAAGTTGCCGCTATTGCTGGCCTAAGGTTTCCTCCTGCTGACTCACAAGTGTGTTTGAGGAAGGTGTCAGCTTTTTTATCTTACGGGTCCTTTAGAGTACCCATATCCTCAAAGGGGAGTGCAAATTTCTTCGAGGCTTTAGCAACTGCCACGTCTAGCTTGGGGGCTTTGTCCCAGGACGTGGATGCTTCCTCGTCAAATGGGTATTTCCTTTTAAGAGAGGGAACCGTGGAGTTTTTCCTATCTGGTCTCTCCCATTCTTTTTTTATCAGGCCCTGTACGTTCTCGTTTAAATGGGAATACTCTCCGTCTCTTCTGGCCCAGTCCCCCGAACATTATGTCCTGGACTGATCTATCGGGCCGAGGGTCTGCCACCCCCATGGTAGATCTTACTGCCTTTACTAACATATCTACCTCATCCAGGGGGAAACAATGACGACCCTCTGTCTCTTCATCCGAGGATGACGAGTCGGTGTCTGGCGTATGGGAGGTAATTTCCCCTGACGTTGAGGCCTCTGACTGGGAGCCTACTACTGTGCCCCTCTTTTTCCCCCTCCTTTTTGGTTTAGGGATGAAAGGGCGCTCTGAAACTCCGAACGGATTACTGCTCTTAGATCTGAGGCATAATCCGGGGTTTCCTCACAGAGAACCTCCTGTATGCAGGAGTCGCAGTGTTTTCTATCCCAGGAAGCTGGTAGCGGGTTTTTACAGGTGGGGCATTCCCTGTTCTTTGTTTTTTTCTTTCTTCTTTCCCTAATAAAGGGAAAGAAGTCTATTACAATGGGGAACATTCACGTAGCTCACTTACCCCGTATGCGTGGTTGCAGGTACCGGTTCGGGAGGCGGATTCAGATCCCTCACGGGTTGATCCAAGGAAGGTGACTTGCTCCTCGCAGTCGATTTGCTGCGCTGCGTGGCTGCTGGACCGGCCCTCGCGTCCGTCCTTGTCTTTTTGTCGGCGATGGTGGTGTTGCCTGTGCTGCTGCTTGGGCTGCTGCATTGGCTGCTCCTCGTGCTGGTCGCTGTCCTCCATGCTCACAGGACGCTTCCAGCATGGAGCAGCTCCAGGCGTCTCCCTTTGAATTTCTCGGCCGTGACGTCACCTCCTCCTCCCAGCCTGCACCGTTGTGCCCCGGGGAGCGCGCAGTGCGCAGACCGCGGGGACCCGGAAGTTGTTGGTTCATTTCTGGGGCAGCGCCATCTTGGTACACTTTAGTACCACGGCGCTGCCCGTGCATGTACCGGCGTCCCCCAGCCCCATTCTCCTATCCAGAGCGGTGGCTCGGTCCTCTCCCACCCGCTCACCCTGTATAGCCCCTCGGCTACAGCGGTGGCGGCTTCAGGTACCGACCCCGCCGCGACAGGGGCCTCCCCGCTGTCAGCCTGCAAACGGGACGGCCCTGGACTTCCTCTTCTTATCCGGTAAGCTGCTGCCGCTTGATGGTTCCACGGGTCACCCGTCAAGGACAGGAACCCAGCTGGGGGCGGAGGAGAGGTGCCGCCTTTTTATCTGTAGGTTCCTGTCCTTGATGGGCGGACCCCCTCTCTCCGTGGTGCTGTCATGGGTGAGAGAGAAACAAACATCCGCCTGTTCGTTAACAGGTTAAAACAATGAATGTTGATTTCTACAATGTAAGCAGAGGGTTTCCATGTGTACACTGCCCAAACATCACGCTTTTAATATAGAAGATCAATCTATTTAATGCTTAAAATAAAAATCGGATCTATGATGGGAATGGATTCTGAGTACATAATGAAAAAGTGAAAATTGAGATAAAGGGGAGAGCAATGGTAAATACATTTCATCCTTTTCTGCAGTCCTTGTGTGCAGGCGTCTTACAGTATATGCCAGTAAGTGCCTTCAGTAAAGGCATATGAATACCAAAACTTTAACTGTCCTTTTCCATGTTTACTGCAGGGGACAAGACAGTCTCAAATTTAAATGAAACTATATGGTTGTGCTTAAACTTTTTCAAAGTATGGTCAGCAACACTGTCGAAGGCATCTTCTTGAGCTTGGAAAGTTAAAGGCACTGAGTTTCTTCTGGACTTCTGAGCAGTCTTCCTCTCATGTAGGTCAACGGCTGAAAGGTTAGCCAAAACCTGCAGAAGAAAATACAGAAAAATTTCAAATTCTTCATCCACACAGATAGTCTGTAGTATGTACCATATTTTTCGTACTATAAGACACACTTTTTCCATCCAAAAATGTGGAGGAAAGTTTGTGTGTGGGGGGTGCATCTTATAGTCCGGATGTACCTGCTCTGACTGTAGTGGGGAGGTGGGCGAGTGGCAGAGCAGCGGGTCAAAAGAGGCAGAAGCCGGCAGCTGCGGCTAACTCCTGTGTCCACTACTAAAGAGAAATGAATATTCACTGATCTCCACTCCCATAGGCGTGGAATGTAGAGAATATTTATTCCCTTTAGTAGCGGGGACAGGTGAAAGTCCGGCAGCTGCAGGAAGTTTGTATGTTCTCCCCGTGTTTGCGTGGGTTTCCTCCAGGTTCTCAGATTTCCTCCTACATTCCAAAGACATACTGATAGGGAATTTAGATAGTGAGCTCCATAGGGACAGCGATGACAATATGTGCAAAACGCTATATAAAAATATAAAGAAGAGATTATAAAGAAATGTATATAGTACACACCCGGTTCATCTTGACCACCAAATCTAATATATAAAGCTCAATGTGGGTATGTCTGTCTGTCTGTCTGTCCGGGATTGGCATCCGCACCGTCGCAGCTACAGCCACAAAATTTGGCACAGTCACACGTCTGGACCCCGAGAGCGTCATAGGCTATGTTGTGAGGCAAAATTTTAACCCCGCGCGTTCCAATTCACCAAACAATTTTGCCCCTATCTGCATAATGGGGAAAAAGTGAAAGGAAAAGTGTTGGAAGCAAATTGACAGCTGCCAGATGTGAACAAGGGGAACTTAAAGAATGAGAGCGATGGCGCCAAACAGTATATACCATACAGTTGCTAAGGTGGGGCCCTGACATGGGATACTCCCCACACACGGGGATATGAACACAGACACAAAATGCGCCACACACTACACGACGTGCTTCAACACATATACCACCCTCAGCACACATTTCACCACACATACACCAACCTCGCCATATAAAAGTCGAAACATAAAAGTCGACACTCAAAACTCGCCACGCTGTCCCAGAGCTGTTTAAAAGATGAAAAATGGGCTGTGATTGGTTGCTATCAGCAACAGTTTTCTTTGTAGACAGTTGTGGTAACTGAGGCCTATTATTCTTATCATTTCTATGGTGTTATCGTCCTTCTGTAAAGCTGGAAATAACACAATTTATTACCGTACCAACACAGACCACCCTCTGACACAGACTGCAGGGGGAGCCCAGTATCACACAGGATAGGATTAGATACACAGCTCAGCAGTCAGTATCACACAGGATAGGAATAGATATACAGCTCAGCAGTCAGTATCACACAGGATAGGATTAGATACGCAGCTCAGCACACAGTATCACACAGAATAGTATTAGATACACAGCTCTTCAGACAGTATCACACAGAATAGGATTAGATACACGGCTCAGCAGTCAGTATCACACAGGATAGGATTAGATGCATGGTTTTTATGTGCAGTATAATCATTATAATTTGTTATACCTAACCACAGTTGGTTACTATGCCCAGGCAACACCGGGCTCTTCAGCTAGTATAATATATATTGAGATATATAATTCCCTTAAAAAGTTAATGTTTATTCGATATAATTAATTCAAACTACACCAAACAGAAGACTTAAAATTACAAACTCACGAAAGTATGTACCCTGAACCTGCAATGTCGTGGTCCAAGAAACCAGACACAGAATAGTCTTGTCTACTTAGACATCAGGCAACACCAAGGACCCTGTGAATCCCTATAATGATAACCTTAAACTGATACTACCTAGCTGTGGAGGTTGGCACCCTATAGACAAACGACTATGGCGCCCACACTCAGATGATGGCACTCTGAATATCCCTGCTAGACCCTTTTATAATGCATAACAAAATGGAGATGTAGCTTATTGATAGTTAGGAACATTATTGACAGTGGTGTCTGATGCATCAAATAAGATATTTAGGGACAACAGTCTGAAAAGTCACGATTGTTAAGTTAACAATATTTGTTGATCATTCATTGATTGTGTCTCTGTTCCTCGACACGTTTCCCCATGTTCTGCTTTGAGGATGGATCCAGGAGCTGCCTCCTCAATCATGCACTAGTCTGTTCCATAAAAAAGACCAGACTGGTGCATGCTACAATTTTGTCAATGTGGAAAAATTGCTGGTGTGAGCTAACACATTGGTAAACATTGGTCAGTATGCTCTCCGCTGCATACATGATCCAAGTGCGGACCGGAAATATGGCCATCTAAACAAGCCTAAGTTGTGTGGTCTCCAGACTGACACACTCTTACATACTGATACATTGTATTATAATTTCAGGAGCACACAAAACTGCAACACAAATTTGCTGTAATTTGTAGCCTTCAAGAAATATATGACATATTTAGGCTATGTTCACACGTTGCGTTTTTGATGCGATTTTTTTCCCACAGGCAAAACCTCCTCTCTTGGCAGTAAGAAACTTGCTTAAAAAAAGCAGGTTTTGCTTAGTTTTTGTTGCATTTTTCTGATGGGCTTTTATCATGGTACATGTGTCTTTTGTGTTGCTGATAAAGTTTAGTGCATTAAAAAATAATCTGAATCTACTTCATTACATTTTGGCACCAAAAACGCAGCTAAAACTGATATCTGCGTTATGCAGTGTTTGTTGCACCACCTAATGGCAAAATACTGAGAGCCAAAAAAAAACAAAAAAAAAAAAAACTGTGTGCATGAAATTTCTGAAATCTCATAGAATTTTGCTGGCACTGCAAAACGCAGATGAAAATTTGCATTAAAAAAAAAAAACAACATCAGAAAAATGCCTAGTGTGAACATAACCTTATAGTCCATCAGGTTCAAGGAGAAGGGCGAGAATGGTTTTGAATGGAAAAGAAACAAAACAAAAACCTTCCTAACATCAAGCATCAATCAGACTGGATCAACATAATATTCATTATTCCACTTTTTTTCATACAAGAATGGAAAACCACAATGTTTCCCTATGGATAAAATGTTCTTTGCATTCTTGTAAGCAGAAGACAATCTGACCACACAGGATACTTTACAGAGAAAAAAGTTGCAAGCAACCATTGCAAAGAAACATGAGAGTTGCAGTAGTTTGTTGTTAATATAGAGCACTAGCCTTCTAAATTCTGTCCAATTCACCGCCTTTCAAAAAAATAAGGTAGAAAAAGAACAAAAACAAACTGCAACAACAAGCAGATAATAAAATGAGCGATCTCCAGGTTGACATTAATGTCAGTATCTGTGCGACGCCTACCATCTGGCTTACGGTGGTCTGCTGTAGCTGCACTCCAGACGTGTGCTGGACCAACTCCTCTTTTCTGGGGCACACAACTTCTAAAGTATTGGGTTCTTCTGCAGCTTCACTCTGGTCATCAATGGCAAAAGAAAAAAAAAATGGGGAAGAAATAATTAAAAAAAAATTAACTACTTTTTCAACTTGATTTGTTTGTTTGCAATCTCATCTAACAAGTAGGGTTAAAGGGCACCTGTCATCTCATCGATACTGCTAAAACCACAGGCAGCATACATCAGAGACTAGCTGCACGAATCCAGCCAGGTATAATTTTTTCTGGAATTCTACTGTATTTCAGACAAATTATAGTTAGAAGATCAATTTGGGACCATAGCTGGGAACGAGACAAGTCCAGTGCTGCCCCAAGCTTTTCCCAGTACCAAGTGATTGTCAGGTCCCACGATACGGGAGAGGAGAGATCTGTCAGTCACCACTAGCAAAGTGGGGAAAAGGTGGCTGGGATTGGCACCAGATTAGTCTTCAAAGTACAGTATATAATCTGGGAAACACCAAAGCGTTTAAGCGAAAAACATACCTAGCTGCAATTGTTCAGAGTCATGCTGCCCGCAGTAGCAGAAATACTGCATTACTAT
The DNA here is from genome assembly GCF_039654945.1 of Dendrobates tinctorius. NCBI lineage: Eukaryota > Metazoa > Chordata > Amphibia > Anura > Dendrobatidae > Dendrobates > Dendrobates tinctorius. Next base: position 8,160,704 of record NW_027361758.1, read on the forward strand.
GAGCGCTGACCACCAGGTGGCACTCATAGCAATCAGGCAGCAATAACCATAAAGGTCTCCAGGAGACCTCTGGTTGTTTTGCCAACACATCGCTGACCCCCAATCACGTGACGGGGTTCAGCGATGCACACATTTCCGGCCCTGCAGCCGGAAGCGCCGGTTAAATGCCGCTGTCAAGAGTTTGACAGCGGCGTTTAACCAGTTAACAGGCGCAGGTGGATCGCGATTCCACCTGCGCCTATTGCGGGCACATTTCAGCTGTTCAAAACAGCTGACATGTCCCGGGCTTTGATGAGGGCTCACCGCTGAAGCCCTCGACAACGCAGGGGAGACGTCCAATGACGGGCTATGCCCGTCATTGAACGTTAAGAGGTTAAACTAAAACTTCCACTTTGGTGACATAGTAAAATGCTGTGGAATTTACTGCAAATGAGTGTAAATCCAGCCTCAAAGTCCACAGCAATCTCAATTTTTAACATGAATTTCATCCTTTACAATTCACAATGTAGTGCAGATTTTATTGTTGAATCTCAGCAGTTTTTTTTTTTTTGCTTTGCCCTTCGACTGAATTTGCTTTTGTTCAGATGTCAACATTAGTCTGTCATGGGGGGTGTGGCCTGCATGCAGACTGTGATGGCTGCTTAGAGCCAGAGCTCCAGCATCTACCGACCGAAAGCAGCACATATCAGCTCTCCACGGTGCACCCGACCTTCAAAAAACTAACTGCCGGCTGCCTCACACATCTGGGCTCATGATGACACGCGGTAGGACGCAGAAAAGAAGCTCCCCGCCGCGGCTGCCAGATTTCTTTCCTAAGGGACAGACTGCACATGCTTCAGGGAAGATGGCGGCTGCATCCCCCTCTGGGTCCTCCATGTCCTCACAAGGCTCTGGAAGAGGTATGAACGCAGAGGGGGACAGGCATAGCAGCTCTACCCCAATGACTAAAGGGGATATGAGGGAATTCTTAAGCCTCCATCCGTTCCTCCCTAAAAGAGGACATGCACTCCATGTTAAAAGAAATAAGAGGGGACATACGCTCCCTGGGAGAACATACTTCACATGTTGAAAACAAAGTGGTGGAATATGCTACTTCCATTAATGCCCTGGTGGAAGAAAATGAGGCACTTAAGAGGGAACTAGTTCATGTGCTTGACAAATTGCATGACCTGGAAGACAGATCCAGGAGAAATAACGTTCGTATACGGGGTATACCAGAAGAGGTAGCTGATAAAGACCTAGCCCCCTTCATGCATTAGTTTATACAAGCTGTACTTCCCACACTGTCTCCAAGGGATCTCCTGATTGACAGGATTCATAGAATTCCAAAACCCAAGCACATAGATCATGCTCTGCCTAGAGACACCTTAGCCCGTATCTATTTCTTCTCTCCTAAGGATGCATTTATTCAGCAGATGAGGAAACCTCCTGAATTACCTACTGAACTAAACAATCTGCAGGTATTCCCAGATCTATCAGCAGCAACCTTGGCTAAAAGACGGGAATACGCTCATATATGCAAGACCCTCAGGGGTGGCAACACAAAGTATAAATGGGGATTTAATCCTGTAAAATTGATCATCGTGTATGGAGGTCACACGGTGACATGTTCATCTCCTAAACAAGCAGAAGATAAGCTGACAAGTTAGAAGATTCCAATGCCACCTAGACAGCCGTCTGCAGGGGAGAAAAGAATTGTTCCAGACTGGACTCCGGCTTGAAATGAGGGAAGAGTCGTGGTCGGGATGACCGGAGCTCGCTGACGGGTCCTCTCTCTGTTTGGACTCGGGCTGACATCGTTTGTCTGCAGGAGACACATTTGCTAGAGAAGGATAATTGTAGGGTTCATCATCCTCATTTCCCACATATATTTTTCGCCAATAACTCTAATAAGAAGGCGGGGGGAGGGGGGGGGGGTGTATTATGGTGAAGCATACAGTGGCCTTTAAATGCATGCAGAGATATGCAGACCCGGCGGGTAGATTTCTGATTCTTGTATGCAACCTTAATGGTGAACCTCACACTATAACGGCTGTTTATGCTCCTAATGAGGGACAACATTCTTTTCTGAGGAAAGTTTTAAAAAAAAATTCCGAATTGGAACAAGGGGGGAAAATAGTGTGTGGTGATTTTAATCTCACTATGGATAGAAATTTGGACTGTTCACAAGGAAAAAGGTGAAGTCGGAGGGAGCTAAGATTGCTGGCACATGAATATCACTATCACGATTTCTGGAGATACTCCCATGCGAGTGAAAGGGACTATACATTCTATTCCTCCCGACATTGTACATACAGCAGGATAAATCATTTCTTGATAGACAGTGCTGTCCTCCGGAGGTGTATATCTGCAGACATAGGCCTAATCACATGCCTATTTCTCTACAACTAGCATGCTCTCATCAGGTTAGCTCAGTCTTCAGGTGGCGATTGAATGAGTCGCTATTACTGAATGATGGGGTAGTTGCAAAGGTTAAATCTGAACAGAAGCACTATTTCCAGACAAATGACTCCAAAGAGATCACAGATGAGACTCTATAGGCCACTCACAAAGCGGTGATTAGGGGAATTTTACTACAACAGGCGTCCTTTTTAAAACGTAAAAGGGAAAAAAGCAGAAATGACCTTATATCCCGCTTACACCATTTAGAGTCCACAAATACGTCTAATCCTTCTCTTGCTGTTTCAAAAGAAATTTTCCAGATTAAATCATAGAATGGTAGAGTTGGAAGAAACCTCCTGGGTCATCTGGTCCAACCCCCTGCTCAAAGCAGGATTCGCTAAATCATCCCAGACAGATGTCTGTCAAGCCTCTGTTTGAAGACTTCCATTGAAGGAGAACTCACCACTTCTCGTGGCAGCTTGTTCCACTCATTGATCACTCTGTCAAAAAGTTTTTTCTAACATTTTCTGGGCTGAAATGAAACATTGAGAAAAGTGCAGGAGAATCTAGTTGGCATATGACCACAAGTGTGAAAATTGCATAAAAAGTGGCCATAAGACCAGCTTCTTGTGCTTGGAATACAGCGGAATCATGACTGCATGGGCGCTTGGCACACTGTCATGAATCGCAAATTTGCAAACTTTTCCTTACAGTCCAGAAAACTGCTTTAAAATGAAAGTTAAGAAGCCCTTATACGTTGGGTAAATTTCCTTCAATTCTTGCGAGCTTGGCTGACCATTTCGTGTGTATAAGGAACAGCAGACCCTCTCCTGTCTGTGATAAGGAGGATTAGACATGTTGGATGTCATCATGCCCAATAATTTGATGAAAAGACACCTGGCAGCAGATTGTCCCCGCTTTCTCACTGTATCCTTCTTCAAGAGGCTTGGTGACTACATCAATATTTTACATACATTGTATACCTTTAATGTTTGCTTTTGCTTGCCTATGATGTGTTTGTGTTAAAGGGGTTGTCCGGCCTTGGGGTATAAGTCTGCAGTCACTCTATGTGACTGCAGACCTGTGAATGCCTGCAGCGCGCACTGTGCACAGTGAGGATTCTCCGCTGCCAACTTGTGACGGCAAATATGCCTTTTGCTTACTTCTGTACACATTCCAACTAGACGTATCCAGTTTCTCTCAATTTATTTGTATTAAGCAAGTCTAGTCAGCATGTGACTGTATGTATACAAATCATATACTTGCAGTTACATGCCTGCCAGCTCCCGCCATTGGAGAATCCTGACTGTGCGCTGTGAGAATTCTCAAGTCTGCAGTCACATAAAGCGAATGCAGACTTCTACCACAAGTACAGACAATCCCTTTAAGGGCTCATACCCATATGTGAGAAAAAATACGGTCCAATTCCTGTACCGAAAAAATGGATGAGTGCCATGCGAGTGTCATGCGATTTCTGTGCGATTTTTAAATGGAACATCCATATGACCTTTTACATACAGCAGTTCTCTGTCCTTTACATGTTGTTTTAAAACTAAATATTCTTCAAAACACACACACATATATATATATATATATATATATATATATATATATATATATATATATACACACACACACACACACACACACACACACAAATATATATATATATAGATATATTGCTAGATAGATAGATTAAAAGCCGGCAAATGATCTGCCGCGTACAGTACAATCACAGAGTGACAGGTTAGAATAGAATAGACATATACACACAGAGTAGATGTGTATATATACTGTGTGTGTGTATATATATATATATATATATATATATATATATATTCTATGTGTATATATCAATTCTTTTCCATCCTGTCAGTGTGATTCTACTCTACACCGCACATGAATTGCCGGCTCTTCTTAGGACAATGGTGCGTAAAAATCGGACAGAAAGATTTAAACTACGTGAAACTTTCCTATCTATATATGCCCATAATCTAAAGAATTTAAATTATATGCCACAGGTGATAGGGCGGGTGCCCTGCTAGCTCGTAGAGTTCGCCATAGGGAAGTGAAATCTAGAGTGGAATATTTAGTGGATTCTGAGGGACGGCTTGTTAGAAATACGATTGAAATTGTAGAAGTATTTTCCAAATACTATACCCATCTTTATAATTTAAAAGACGATACACCTACTCCGCTACCTGATCAACAAGAAATAGACAAATATCTTCAATCAATCTGCCCCATATTTCCCCAGATCAATTAACGCTTTTGAATCCCCCTTTCACTGAGGAAGAAGTTCAATTCGCTATAAACCATACTAAACGATATGGGGCCCCTGATCCGGATGGATTCTCAAATGTCTATTACCGATGTCTTCAACAAAATTTGATTCCCTTTCTATTACGTCTATTTACAGCGTGGAAAGAAATGGGTAAAGTGTCTACGCCCGGGTTGGAGGCTACGATCACTACCCTCCCTAAACCGGGGAAGTCCCCCACGGTCCCAGGCAATTTTAGACCTATAGCACTTTGGAACTGTTATGTCAAGCTATTCACAAAGATTCTGGCGTCACGTTTGAAATTGATTATTCCATCACTGATCTCTCCGGACCAGGTAGGGTTCGTGGCTGAACGCGAAGCAAAAGATGGTACAAGGAGAATGCTGGATTTGATAGAGGTAGCGGAGCTTTCTGGTGTGTCCAGTGCATTCCTGTCACTGGATGCTGAAAAAGCGATTGACAGGGTGTACTGCGGATATTTACGGGCTGTCTTGACTAAATTTGGCTTTGTGGGTCCCATCGTTTCAGCAATTAGTTCAATGTATTCGACTCCCTGTGCTAGGGTACTGTAGTCGGGTTTCTTGTCTGGAATTTTCCAAATAGCAAACGGAACACGACAAGGCTGCCCCCTATCCCCCATTATATTTGCACTATGTATGGAACCGTTGGCTGAGCGCATAAGATTAGATTCCAATATCTCGGGGATCAAAGTGGGCCCGGTAACACATAAAGTGGGACTTTATGCAGACGATGTCATAAACTCGTGTGTGAATATTGGGCCATCGTTCTCAGCTGTCATGTCCGTACTGGAGGAATTTGGTAAAATATATTACAAACTAAACCCCACGAAATCCTTGATATATCCAGTTTCAGTCCCAGATGCACTGCGCAGATCTTTTCAGAATAGATTCCCCTTTAAGTGGATGCCAGACGGTATCCCATACTTAGGAATTACACAAACAAGCTCCCAAAATGTAGTGGATAATAACTTCTCTAATCTAGCTAAAACTATTAAATCAGAGTTCGATAAACTTCATAATATTATGACCTCATGGATAGCGAGAATCAATATTTTTAAAATGATACTTCCCAAAATTATCTATTTCTTTAGATGCATCCCTTTTAAAATCCCTAATAGGAATATCCTGTTACTTCAAGGAATGGCCAATCGTTATATCTGGGTACATAAACAGCCAAGGATAGCAAGTAACCTATTATATTATCCATACGATCTTGGAGGGATGGGCATGCCGAACCTCTTGGCATATCACAGAGCATCTGTTCTAACTGGACTCAGGGACTGGTGGCATATGGGCAGGGACCACAGATGGCTTCAAATTGAAGTATTCTATGCTAAAAGGAACTCTCCTCGCCTAGTTTTGGAAGCTGAGGCTATTAAGATTAGCCAGTATACACCAGGTTTGCCAACAATGGTAGCCGCATTACAGTATTGGAGGAAATTAGCCCCGTCCCTAATAAATATCCCAAGTATTGTGTCTCTGAGAGCTCTTGAGGCACATATTCCATATATAGACAAACAAGTCTGGATAACGGCGGGGATTATGAACCTTCAGGACTTCATGGGGAGCTCATGGATTCTGTCCTTTTATCACTTAGCATCCAAACACCCAGGTATACGCAGATATTTCTATCAATACTTACAGATACGCCATCTTTTGTTAACTTCACCGGAATCACCCTTTTTTAACTACAAAATAGATCGCAGAGCTAATGGATATTTCTTAATACCAGAATCCGGCCCCAAAGGAGTGTCCATCCTATACAAGGCTCTGAATGATCCTGATGTGGATATAAAACTTCCTTATATGTCTCTCTGGGATCGTTCACTGGGTATATTCCTGGAGCCGGGGGCTTGGAGAGATGCTCTGGGAGAGGTGTTATGGGTCTCATCACGTCTTAACCATCTTGAACAATTGAAAAAAAATTCACCTTCGTTGATATAGGTTTCCGGTACAAGTGGCTCACTTTGGCCCGGACCAATCCCCATTATGTTGGAGGAGATGTGGGCTTCCGGGGACACTAGAACACATGTGGTGGGACTGTCCAGCTCTGAATAATCTATGGAAGGACATTGCCAGATTAATACTAGAAGTCCTGGGGGTAGGCCTGACGCGGTCTCCTAGCCTGGTAATTTTACATATTGGAACAGAGGAGTTTCTGCATATGATTAGGGCAGCCTTATCTCACATACTGATAGCAGTTAGATTGCTAGTGGCGGCTAAATGGAAAAGTGCTACAGTTCCGACCATTACAGAAGTAGTTGAAAAAATTAACTTTCACTGTGAGCATGAATTAGCCCTTACACAAACAGCCTCTGCAAAAAAGAAGACTCAGCGTATATGGGATCCCTGGCTGCAAAGCCGGTATTCAAATATGTCGAGGTCATGTGATGTATAACATACGTTTGAAAACTGGTTCTACTGTTTTAGTGTGGGGGGTTTGGGTCCTACCTTTCAAATACATCCGATGGCAAGAGACTTATTAGGGTATGTGCACACGCTGCGGATTCTGCTGCGGATCCACAGCGGTTTTGGCTCTGCGGGTCCGCAGCAGATTCTGCTGCGTTGTACAGTACCTTTATTTCAGTACCTTTGTTTAACAAAACGCTGTGCACATGCTGCGGATTTTTCCGCGCGGATTTGCTGTGGGTTACAATCCGCAGCATGTCAATTCTTTGTGCGGTTTCCTCTGCGGTTTCACACCTTATCATTATGAGGTGTGAAACCGCAGGACTTTTGTCCTGGGGATTTACCTGCGGATTTTTCAACAAAATCTGCACAACCTAAAAACTACATGTGCACTTACCCTTACACTATCATACCGGGAGATAAGCCCGAGTTGTTTTTTTTTACTGTTTTAATTTTAATGCAAGACATTTACTGTATGTTAATGCTTATGTCTTCTTCTGTCTTGTTATGTGTTAATGTTGTAGCGCTGATGTTTTTTGTGTTAGTTTTTGTTGGTCATGTTTAAACACCAATAAATAAGATTGGATGGAAAAAAAACAAAAAACAAAACACACATTAGCCTGTCATACAAAATATACAACAATTTGCCAAAACACATGACAATAGGGCGACGTTCCCACAATGAGTATTTGGTGAGTTTTTGATGTTGCAGATTTTCTGCAGCATTTCTGTACATAGTAAGTACATCATTGTGTTTTTTATCGTGTTTAACGCTGCAGTTTTTCGTCTCTTTTTGGTATGTCAAGTTTTAAATAAAACAGTTTAGTTTTTGATACTTCCTGGTCTTTGGTTTTGATGTTGTTGGTACAGTCGTGTGGATTACGTACCTTTTTTGGTGCATGTCCAAAGTGGAATAGAACTAAAAACACATATGCATTTTTTCCTGCAGATTTTTCATATCTAATGCAATCTAATTTACACATTAAACTCAGCATAACAGCAAGAGAAATTGATATATTGCAGATTTCAAACATGCACGGCAGGTTTACACTGCATAAAAAGCAAGTGAGCATTAGATTTCTATATATCACATCCACTTGAGGCGGAACTGTAAAACTGTGCATTTTTTTGCACAGCAGCATGAAAAACACAGCAAAAACTCATCGCGGGATGTTAACTGCCCTTTTAACTCCTTAAAGAGAATGTGTCAGGTGATTTTTAGATGGGATACTAATGGCTTCCTGAAATTGTGCCTGGGCAGCCCTTTCAGAACATGTAAATTGTGTTTTTGTACCTACTTTGGTTTTGTGTTACCTTCTAACGTGCAGCAGGTTTACCTAGTCCAATCAATGATGATCGCGCGTTGGGTAGTCCTGCATTTGCTAATGAGTTGTAACTCTGCGGGATTATCAACCAGGGCTGTGGAGTCGGTATTGTGGAGTCAGAGCCCATTTTGGTGGAGTCAGAGTTATGGAAATTGAGGAGTTGGAGTCGGAGGTTTGGCTTACCGACTCCACAGACCTGTTATTAACAGCCCAATTCTCTGTCAACCCTGAGACATCTACATCGCTAATTGTGAAATTTGTAGGTAGCTGCTCTGCAGAGTGTGAGCCCCCTCGAGGAAATGAAACTGCATATGCACATGCATATATCACGTATTAGATCCACCTTCTAACCAGTAAAAAAAAAACAAAGATATTCAAGGATCTACAAGTAGAACAACAAGTACGATCAAATTGTGGCACTTACCGTGCTAGAAATTCGAACATTTCTGTTAAACATAAGAAAAAATGGCGAATACTTGGTTACTGGATTAATCAGTGTTCGGAACTGAAATAAAAGTTGATCCATTTGTTCATCCCAGTTATTCTGGTTCTCATTCACCACCCTCTTTATGGAAGACCTCAGCACCTCATAGGTCCAGTCATCCAGTCCTGTGTGGTCACGCGTGTCTGCTGCCGTCAGAGTTTGAGAAATGTTCCATCTCTCACATAGCAGTCTACTTATCTAAAAAAGTAGAAAAGTAGGTATGTAATGTAGTTATTATATATACATCATTAAAGCAGAGACAAAAAGGACCTGGTAATACCCATGACAGTCCTGTTTAGTAAATATCTCCAAATTTCCCACTGAATATTAGTTTTAGAGCAGCTTTTCTTAGAACTCCACATAGTGCTATTTTAAAGCATACACAATGGGCAATGAGTCAGCCATAACAATCTGTGCAGTAAAATAATCAGTTATTTAAATGGCATTTGTAATCAGTTTTCCCTGTTCTACACTGCTGCCGCAGGGTTGTTGGTCCCCTCTACCAAAGAGCTATCAACCTGTGTCTTTATTTTACCCCCGGCTGTACACGGATAAGTGAAAAAAAAAAAAAAAATTGTCTCACTTTTCTGGATGAAACTCTGAACAATTTTTTTTATACAGTTGTGTGAATCTACCATTAGGGTACATGCGCACGTCTTTTTCTGGCGGATTCGGTTCTAAAAACCGCTTGAAAAAGTGCTAACTAAACCCCCAAAAGAATGAACACATGCATTTCTATGTAGTAACAACTTGCTGTTCATATGTTCAGTTTCTTGAGCGTTTAACCGCTTCACGTTTCCAAAAATGACAAGCGGTTAAAAGAAGTGAGCTGACCATTCTTCAGACGTTTTCCGCTCTGAAGACGTTTTTCGATGCTTTACAATACAAGTCAATGGGGAAAACTCAAAAGACGCTCGGATTTTTGAGTATTTTGCAAACGTTCTTCCTTAAAAAAAAAAACGCTAGCAATTTCTCAACCCCTCTACCCCCCAAGGATGGTTTGCACGTTCATGACCGGGCCAATTTTTACAATTCTGACCACTGTCTCTTTATGAGGTAATAACTCTGGAACGCTTCCATGGATCCCGGTGATTCTGACAATGTTTTCTCGTGACATATTGATTTTTTTTGTTGTTGGGAAATCCAGGAACTGAACAAGACCCTATTGTCTACTCCAGAGAAGCTATACTGCTGCTTAGGGACACAGCAAGGCAGCATGCTGCTAATAGACCAGAGGACATTCCACCAGAAATAAGGAGGACTAAGAGAAGAGGTTGCAGAGCTGGAGCCCTCAGGAAAGCTAGAAGAAGGCGCTATAGACCTGCTCTTCCCTCCGTTATTATGGGCAATGTGAGGTCACTCGGGAATAAGATGGACGAACTGTCGGCGCTGACCAGACATCATCGGGAATTAAGGGAGAGCAGCATGTTGCTGTTTACAGAGACCTGGCTCACCGAAGGTACTCCGGACACTGTTGTCTCGTTGGATGGCTTTAAACTCATTCGCGCGGACAGGACAAGGGAGAGCGGTAAGAGGAAAGGCAGAGGGCTGGCGATATTTGTGAATGATAGATGGTGTGACTCTAGGCACATCGTGGTCAAAGAGCAAACATGCTGTAAGGACATTGAGCTATTAGCTGTGGGCATGAGACCTTTTTATTTACCGAGGGAACTATCGCATGTAATCATGATACCTGCATATGTCCCCCCTTCTGCGAAAGCTGATGCCGGCACTGAGGTCCTACAATCCACAGTGAGCATGATGCAGACCCTTCACCCCCAAGCACTCCTTCTGGTTTCGGGAGACTTCAATCATGTGTCTCCAGCATCCATACTACCCAGTTGCACACAGTATGTTACCTGCCTCACTAGAGACAACAAAACATTGGACTTGTTCTTTGCCAATGTGAGAGGGGCATATGCCTCGTCAGCCCTACCGCCCCTTGGAAGATCGGATCACAACCTAGTGCACCTCCAACCCTTGTACAAGCCACTTGTACAGAGAGAACCTGCTGTCACTCGCACAGTGAGGATATGGACTGAGGAGAGTGATGATGCTCTGAGAGACTGCTTTGAAACAACCACTTGGGAAGTGCTGCAAGATTCCTATGGTGATGACATGGAAGGTCTCACACACTGTATAACGGACTACATTAATTTCTGTGTAGACAAGACGGTACCCACAAAAGTAGTGAGGTGCTTCTCTAACAACAAACCATGGATCAGCCCCGGAATAAAGGATCTTCTCAAAGAGAAGAAGTTGGCCTTCAGATCAGGTGACAAGGGCAGGCTGAGAGAGGTTCAGAAGGATCTGAAGAATCTAATCAGGCAGGGAAAGGCTAATTATAAGAGAAGGATTGAACTGAAATTGTCACAGAAAAGGATCCATGAAGTCTGGGAGGGTCTAAAGTCTATATCTGGGCATAGACAGACTGTCTCCAGGATGGTTGTAGATAAAGAGGGGCTTAATGAACTTAATCTATTCTTTAACAGATTTAATCACACACTAGCTGCTCCTGCCCCTGCATACCATTCACACCTCTCTGCTACAATAACCTCACCCCCTGCTGCAACTTGTCAACTGAGCCAGGGTCTGTTCTTCACAAGTACCCAGGTTGCAAAAGAACTGAATAAGATCAAAGTCTTGAAGGCTGCAGGTCCTGACGGCATCAGTGCAAGGCTAATCAAAACCTGCGGGCACCAGCTGAGTGAGATCATTACATATCTGTTCAATATGAGCCTGAGAATGGGTATAGTACCACAACTGTGGAAATTATCGTGTGTGGTACCAGTTCCGAAGAAACCTTATCCGAAAGACCTTAATGACTATAGACCTGTAGCATTGACATCACACCTGATGAAGGTACTAGAGAGATTGGTTCTCACACGTCTCCGTCCTCTAGTGAGCTCGGATATGGACCCTCTCCAGTTTGCCTACAGGCCGGGCATTGGTGTGGATGATGCCATTATCCACCTTCTAGATAGGACTCTCTCTCACCCGGAGAAACCTGGGAACACTGTGAGAATAATGTTCTTCGATTTCTCTAGTGCTTTTAACACCATACAGCCAGGTCTACTGAGAGACAAGCTGGGCCTTGTTGGTGTGGACCTCCAACTCTCCACCTGGATCCTTAACTACCTCACGAACCGACCTCAGTTTGTAAAGGTTCGGGACAGTGTGTCAGACACAGTGATCTGCAATACAGGGGCACCCCAAGGTACAGTTCTTGCCCCTTTTCTCTTCACACTGTACACTGCGGATTTTAGGTGCAACTCATCTAGCTGCTACTTGCAGAAGTATTCTGATGACTCTGCAATAGTAGGCCTCATCACGGGAGGAGATGAAAGAGAGTACAGAGATACTAACCAAGCTTTTGTGGAGTGGTGTCAGAGGAACCACCTTAGGATTAATTCCGGGAAGACCAAGGAATTGGTGGTGGACTTTCGTAAGGGCAAAAATCCACCAGTAGTGGTGAACATTCAGGGAAATGACATTGAGATAGTCGACACCTATAAGTACCTTGGTGTGATCCTCAATAATAAGCTTGACTGGGCCCATCACTTGGATGCAGTGTACAGGAAGGGCCAAAGCAGGCTGTATCTGCTCAGAAGGCTGAGAGCCTTTGGAGTTAGAGGGGCACTCCTTGCATCCTTCTTCAACTCTGTTGTGGCATCAGTCATCTTCTTTGGTGTGGCGTGCTGGGGTAGTGGCATATCAACCAGGGATAGGAATAGGCTGGACAAACTGATTAGAAGGGCCAGCTCTGTCCTGGGATGCCCCCTTGACCCAGTTCAGGAAGTAGGCGACAGGAGGATACTGGCCAAGGAGAGCTACATGGTGCAGAATGATTCCCATCCCATGCATGAGACCGTGACAAAGATGTGCAGTACTGTCAGTGACCGGCTACTTCATCCTAAATGTGAGAGGGAGCGCTATCGAAAGTCCTTCCTTCCTGCTGCAGTTAGGCTGTATAACCAGCACTGTCCAAAACGGAGAACGACCCAAACAGAGAACTGATAGATCCAAAGTTGTGACAGTCCGGTTACATTTTTTTTTCCGTATATGTACCTACCTACTGTCAATGTAATGTTGCTGCTGTAATGCTCTGAATTTCCCCATGGTGGGACGATTAAAGGATTATCTTATCTTATCTTAAATTCGTTTATTAAGTCATAAACAGGTATACAATACACATACTGGTAAATAATGTTAAACATAATACAAAATATATATGTGTTCATACGATAAGAAAATATAAAGCAAAATGTGCGTACCAGTTGTATACAGAATAAAACAAAATACAATGTCACTTAAATCACATTGGTCTTGTATCATTACTTGAATAATGAGATCTGCTTGACTTTTAAGCCGCATCTACAAAAAACATAAACCTAAACTAAACTATTCCGCAGCCTACTTCCACGCCATCAATCCTTTATTATGGGACATCTCCCCTCTGCAAAGTAAGGTGAGAGGAATTCCACCTCTCCCAGATCTTTTCAAATTTACCCGGGCACCCTCTATTTTCATATAGTGTGCGTTCATATGGGATGATCGAGTTCACTAAATTTACCCAGGACCCAAGAGACGGGGATGAACCTCCCATCCACTGCAATGCCAGTACCTTTCGTGCCATAAACAATGTCTCCTGAAGAAAAATCCCAGCATATTGATCCCATGTCTCCTCATCCCAGACCCCAAACAGACAGATCAGCGATTCAAGGGGAACAGGAATTTGTACCAAGGATGTTAATAATGATGTCACCTCCTTCCAATATTGTGCAACGACAGGACAGCACCAGATCATATGGATAAAGTCTGCATCTATTAAATGGCATTTCAAACATTCTTATGACTGGTATCAGCCCATCTTAAAGAGTCGAGTTGGAGTTAAATATGATTGATTTTTAATATTTAATTGTATCATCTTATTATTAACAGATGGAGACACCTTAATTGAGGACTCTAATATTTCTTCCCACTCCTCTCCTTGCGCATTCGGGATGAGCCTCTCCCATTTTTTCTTAACAGAGTCTATAGCAGGTCCTGTCCCCACCGACAGCATATATGTGTATAGAGAGGAGATGAGACCTTGGGGGCCCTGGGACTTAAGGATCCCTATCAAGGGTAGAGACGAAATAACAGTGTCTGTACCTACAGATCTTATATGCGATTGAATAGCTGACCTCAGTTGTAGATACCGAAAGAACTGGGATCTCGGGACATTGCGATTAACTTGCAGTTGTTCAAAAGACATCAGAGTTCCATGATCATATAGATCGCCTATCATGTAAATATTATATTGAGCCCAAAACTTAGCAGACGGATGTTCGAGTTACGCTGGAAGGTAACCATTATTCCACAGAGGCATCTCAGCTATGATATCCTCAAATCCAACCACCCTTTTAATCTGCTTCCACACCGACCGTGCCAGACGAAGCAGGGGCAACAACCGTGGGACATTTATTTTCCTCATTTCCAAAAAACCTAACGGGCAACCAACCTGTGCAGTATGAAGTAGATGACCCTCAGAATTAGGAAGGTGACCACCGGGCATCCATGTGCTTATGGATTTGGCCTGTCCGGCCAAATAATACAGAAAGAAATCGGGTAACGCTGCCCCCCCTCCCCTCTTAGGTCTCTGCAAAGTGGATAGTTTGAGTTTGGGCCTGGTCTTCCCCCATATGAAAGATGTGATCTGGGAATTCAGATTAGCGAAAAAGGATCTGGGCACCACTACAGCACTATGCTGGAGAAAGTAACTAAGCTTGGGGAGTAATATCATCTTAATTAAATTAATACGTCCAGCCACAGACAACGGAAGTTTACCCCAGATCATGAATTTGGCCTTAACCATCTCCAGCAATGGATGTATATTAAGTTGCAGATCGAACTTACTGTCTTGGGAAATATGGACACCCAAATACTTGAAACTGGTTACAATGGGCAGCGGTGAGAGTTTCAAGTTGTGGCATTGGAGCGTGGGAAAGAGGCATCAAAGCAGATTTCTCCCAATTTCTATATATAGGCCAGAATATTTACCGAATTTATTTACAGTGGTGATCACTCGCCAGGGTTTCCTCCACTTTGTTCATAAATATTACCATATCAACCGCATATATGCCTATGGTATCAATTCGACCCGTTATTTCTATCCCAGCAATATTAGGGGTTGATCTAATACGAATTGCCAGTGCTTCGATTGCCAGAGCAAAAAGGGCCGGAGAAAGGGGGCACCCCTGGCGAGTTCCCCTATGCAATGAAAAGGATTCAGATATGGAGCTATTTACGATGACTCGGGCCCTCTCGTGACATATTGTACTTCATCTTAGTGGTAAAATTTCATTGATATAACTTGCGCTTATTTGTGAAAAAAAAAAACGAAAATTTGGTGAAAATTTTGCAATTTTCCAACTTTGAATTTTTATGCCCTTAAATCACAGAGATATAACACACAAAAAACGTATTAAATAACATTTCCCACATGTTTACTTTACATCACCACAATTTTGGAACCAACATTTTTTTTGGTTAGGAAGTTATAAGGGTTAAAAGCTGACCAGCGATTTCTCATTTTTGCAACACCATTTTATTTTTACGGACCACATCACATTTGATGTCACTTTGAGGGGTCTATATGATAGAAAATACCCAAAAGTGACACCATTCTGAAAACTGCAACCCTCAAGGTGCTCAAAACCAGATAAGTTTATTATCCCTTCAGGTGCTTCACAGGAATTTTTGGAATGTTTAAAAAAAAAAATAAATAAATAAAAATGAACATTTAACTTTTTCTTCACAAAAAATTACTTCAGGTCCAATTTTTTTTATTTCACCAAGGGTAACAGGAGAAATTGGACTGCAAAAGTTATTGTGCAATTTGTCCTGAGTACGCCAACACCTGATATGTGGGGGGAACCACTGTTTTGGTGCATGGCAGAGCTCAGAAGGGAAGGAGCGCCGTTTGACTTTTTCAATGTAAAATTGGCTGGAATTCAGATCGAACGCCATGTCACGTTTGGAGAGCCCCTGATGTGCCTAAACAGTGGAAACCCCCCACAAGTGACCCCATTTTGGAAACTAGTCCCCCCAAGGAACTTATCTAGATATATGGTTAGAACTTTGAACCCACAAGGGCTTCACAGAAGTTAATAACGCACAGCCGTACAATTAAAAAATCATTTTTTCAACAAAAATGATCTTTTCACCCCCAATTTTTATTTTCCCAAGGGTAACAGGACACTAAAAGTTATTGTTCAATTTGTACTGAGTACGCTGATACCCCATATGTGGGTGAAAACGACTATTTTGGTGCATTGCATCGCTCGGAAGGGAAGCAGCGACATTTGACTTTTTTGGGCCGGAATTGAGATCGGACGCTATGTCGCGTTTGGAAAGCCTCTGATGTGCCAAAACAGTGGAAACCCCCCACAAATGACACCATTTTGGAAACTAGACCCCGAAGGAACTTATCTAGATGTGTGGTGAGCACTTTGAACCCCCAAGGGCTTCACAGAAGTTTAGAACGCCCGGGGGTGAAAATAAAAAAAAAAAATCATTTTTTCCACAAACATGATCTTTTAGTCCCCAATTTTTTATTTTCCCAAGGGTAACAGGAGAAATTGGACCCCAAAAGTTGTTGTCCAATTTGTCCTGAGTACGCTGATACCCCATATGTGGGAGAAAACTACTGTATGGGCACACGTCGGGGCTCGGAAGGGAAGTAGTGACGTTTTGGAATGCAGACTTTGATGGAATGGTCTGCGGGTGTCATGTCGCGTTTGGAGAGCCTCTGATGTGCCTAAACTGTTGAAACTCCCCACAAGTGACCCCATTTTGGAAACTAGACCCCCCGCGGAACTTATCTAGATGTGTGGTGAGCACTTTGAACCCCCAAGTGCTTCACAGAAGTTTATAACGCCCGGGCGTGAAAATAAAAATCATTTTTTTCCACAAAATTGATAAAGCGGTTTTATTCTTCGGGTCAGTACGGTTACAGCGATACCTCATTTATGCCTTTTTTTATGCTTTGGCGCTTTTATGCAATGAAAACAATTTTCTATAAAAAATAATTATTTTTGCATTGCTTTATTCTGCGAGTTATAACTTTTTTATTTTTTCGCTGATGACGCTGCGTGGCAGCTCGTTTTTTGCGGGACAAGATGACGTTTTCAGCGGTACCATGGTTATTTATATCCGTATTTTTGATCGCACGTAATTGCACTTTTTGTTCAGCTGTATGATAATAAAGCATTATATTTTGCTTTGTTTTTTTATTTTTTAAGGGGTTCGCTAAAGGGGTTAACTAATGGGACCGTTTTATACGGCGGGTCGTTACGGACGCGGCGATACTAAATATGTGTACTTTTATTGTTTTGTTTTTTTTCCCCCATTTCCAAAAAATGAATTAGGGAATTTTTTTTTTACTTTATTACATTGTCCCAGGGGGACATCACTGTCATGTGTCAGATCGCTGATCTGTCACATCACAGAGCGCTGTAACAGATCAGCGAACTGACACAGGCACTGCAGCAGGCTTCCTCATGCCTGCGCTCTGCAGGCACTGAGGAGGCCGCCTCCCTGCAAGTCCCTGAAGGCCCCCGCGGCCATATTGGATTCGGGGACCTGCAGAGAAGGAGGCCCCCGCAGCAGCGCTGCACAATGCGCTGCTGCAGGGGTCTCAGGGAAGCCGGAGGGAGCCCCGTCCCTGCCGATGCTTCCCTAAACCCCCGGTACACTGCGATCGTGTTTGATTGCAGTGTGCCAGGGGTTAACGACGCACAGTGCCAAGTGTCAGCTGTGATAATCAGCTGACACCCGGACGCGATCAGCGGCTCTCCCCCAATGAGCGCCGCTGATCGCTATAACGTACTATCCCGTCCATGGGCATAGGGGCCCGGGTCCCATGGACGGGATAGTACGTCAGATATCAGGAAGGGGTTAATTGTCGAATGGAAAAAAAAAACCTATATAAATTTAGTACTTCTAGAACTGTAGAATATCATCATGTGACTAATACTGCATTAATGCATAAATGAACATGTGAGCACAAAAAACCCCCCAAAAAAACAGCCACACAGAACCTCTCACCACCCAATAAAAATTATACAATACATGTACTCCAATATGACAGAAGAAAAAAGCTATAGCCCCTATAAAAAACTAATTACAGGCATTGTTGCCTCCTTCATGCAGTACATGTTATGTTATGATCTAATAATACTTTACCACCAACATTGTATTCCTTGCTATGCCACCATTGTTCATACCTCCTCACAGGAGTCCCAGCTTTGGTTGAAGTAAAGGTTTTTTGCAGCACCAAATCTGAATTGACAAGAATAGAACAAATTAATGTGACAAGAATTACATTTAGTAATGTTTTACATGGATCACGTAAAATGTGATTCAAAGAGAGACCACATAACATTTATGACACAGCGGTAGACTATTTAGCACGGTTACCTAAAACTCTCCATTTGTACGCTGACCTAAATCCATGAGCATTGGCGTAAAATGCACAAAATCTATTAGGAGGTGCAGGTCTCTAAATTAATTTGGCATCTCTTGAGCAGCCTGTGCTAAAAAAAAAAGGCAATCTAAACCGTAGATTTCAGATCTAGCACGCACCAATTTCTGGCATATTTAAGTAGGGCTGCAGAAATTAAGCAAAAAGTTGCAAATGGCAAATATGAACTCCTTAGATGATTCTTTACAGCGCTAATCCAAAATAAAGATTTTTGGTACTCACCGTAAAATCTTTCTTGTAGCCTTCACAGGGGATGACGGGAACCATGAGGGCTAATATTCTGCCACCCGGAAGCTAACAAAACAAGGGAGGGTACTGTGCTCCCCTTAGAAGGCCACGAGAAAGTGAGTACCAAAAGTCTCTCAGTCGCTTCATTGGCAATGGGGAGACAAGATCCATGGGGCATTAAAAAGCGGATGGGAAAAAAAAAAAAAAAAAAAGAATACCAGTACTGAAGAAGAAAGAATCCTCAGGTTACTACTCAAGCAATTTCTGCTTGTAGCACCCCTCTGCTAAGACTTGTGTCCCTAGACGTAAAGTGCACCACAAAGATATGGACAGATGAAGCTTGATCCTGTAGATAGGCTTCGGGAAGTCCAGGCTCCATCTTTCACTCCTTGCAAACAAATCGCGTTATGGTGCGCTGGAGTCAAAGGCACAGGACTAACGAGCCTAGGTACCTGATCGCCGACTGCGCCAAGGTACATGGTTCTGCCATACCGACGACACCGGCTGATCAGCCTGTAATTTCTGTCGTTCTGTGGGGTGAAACAGAGTGGCCTCATTCACACTCTGTCACCCACCCTGTGAAAAATTCAGGTCACAGCCCATGTCCCCTGAAAAACAAAAAGGGAAAAAATGTTATTTCCTAACCTGCCTAATCAAGTCTAAGGCAGGTCTGCTAAAATCCATTTCTGCCTCCAAATGACACTAAACTGAATAACTGAGTGTCAACTGACCAGGTTTAGTCTGGTGGGGAAGTTAGCTTTTTTTTTCCAGCTAAAATGTATGCTTAGGCCATGTGCACACTGAGTATTTGGTGAGTTTTTTACCCCAGTATTTGTATGCCAAAACCAGGAGTGGAAGAATCAGAGGAAAAGCATAATAGAAACATTTGCACCACTTCTGCATTTATCACCCACTCCTGGTTTTGGCTTACAAATACTGGGGTAAAAAACTCACCAAATACTGGATGTGTGCAGAGTGAGTTTTTTCCGCACGGAATTGGCCTAAAAACACTAGGGAATCCTTATACCCGCAAAGTCAATATGAATCGTGAAGTGCTGTGCACATGACCAGTACTTTTCCTTTCAGGATTTGTGATGCTTTTAAAGCCACAGCATGTTAATCCTTTGTGCATTTATGCCTCGTTTTTCACCCACTGACTTCAATTGAGTCAGTCAAATACACAGGTATAAAAATGTTTGATTTGCTGAATTTTTGCTTGCATTTTTTACAGACTTCATATTGCGCGTTTCCCACGCCGTCATATGTGTAACAGCGCAAGAAACACCAGTGGCTCTGATTGAAGGCAAAATCGTTACTGCCAGTCATAGCGCTGCGGGGTCACGATAAGCCCACAGCTGTGACTGTGACCTGCAGTAAAAATTTTACTACCGGTCACAGGCGTTGGCTGATGAGGAACTACTCCTTCCATGAGTCTACACCTGCTGTCGCTGATGACAGCGAGAGCAGGCGGCAGCTGATGTGCAAAGTCATCAGCCGGCGCCTGTACTCAAAATAAAGAAAAAAAAAGTTAAAATAAAGAAATAAGTATTGAAATAAAAAACACAGTATATACTCACCTTATACCTAATCCCTGAAGCCCTTGACTCCTGTAAAAAAAAACAAACAAAAAAACTCACCTTAACGCCTAATCACCGATGCCCATGTCATCTGTGAAAGAGAAAAATAATAAACCACCATATCCCTCACCTATCCACCGTAATAATTACTGTCACATGACAATTCAGATCACTTGTACATCAGTCACATCAGCTGATGCGACTGCTCTACCTGGCAGCCGGAGCCACACTGACAGGAGCGTGTAATCGCTCTGCAGTTTGAAGCGAAGAGCTGCAGTGAGAAAGTTCTCCGGAGTTCATCAGTTGATGAGCCCCGGTGACCTCACGGCAAGTTCTTACACAGCAGGGCTATCAGTGAGTTCATCGGGGTTCATCAGCTGATGAACGCCGGTGAAATTTGTCACCGCAGCTATGCGCTACACACTGCAGGAGCGATTACCTACTGTGTCAGTGTGAACCAATACCTCATTTAATGTATTTATCAAATGCATTAATTTTTTCATCTTTTATTGCACTTCTCATTTTTTGCAGGATGCAAAAGGCCCCTTTTTGTTGGCTTGGTGTACGGGGACGTCTGTCTCTGTGGGGTGCATATATATACTGCTGGCATGCCCGCCTGCTAATATTATGGGAGTCCTCAATAGGCTGTTAGCCAGACACTTTGAATGACACATACCTGTGTGACAGTCGTTCAACTCAAACCCTATTTGTGTGTAATTTTTCTATTAGGCAGCCAAGCCCTCCATATTTAGCTAGGTGTGTGGGTGGCTGTTTTTAATCAGTAGTTTGCACCTGTGCTGCCCTTGCCTTTATCAGTGGGGGCCTGCTGCATCCTGAAAATCCATCTGTTATTGGACAGATTTTGGGAAAGCTGTATCCTTACGGTATGTGCTTCTACTGTGTCAGTGTGAGTCTGCTGTCCTCGAGAGCAGTCACATCAGTGGCTGCTCTCAAAGTCATCAGGATCGTCCGGGGACATTACTGATCATCTCTTCACTTCAGACAGGTGAGGAATATGTTTATTATTT
Source organism: Dendrobates tinctorius (assembly GCF_039654945.1). Taxonomy (NCBI): domain Eukaryota; kingdom Metazoa; phylum Chordata; class Amphibia; order Anura; family Dendrobatidae; genus Dendrobates; species Dendrobates tinctorius. Next base: position 8,181,964 of record NW_027361758.1, read on the forward strand.
TAATTAATTTACAGAGGACATTGGCTTCAGTGAACTAGGCGTTGAGGCAAGTATACATGTTTTTAGTTAATTAAGAGTCAATATAGGAGTCCGTCATTTGTTCAAATAAAGGACTTTATTCTGGGTGTTATTTTTTTTTTCCAGAGTTTGCCTATGGGGTTAGTATAGATGCCTCTCCATTACTAACCCCCGAGATTGATGTCATCTGACAATACATAGGTGACATCAACCCCAATACTATAGCCCCATTTGCCACCACACCAGAGAATGTCAGAAGAACGAGGCTAAGTACCAGATTTGGTGCATCTTATGGATACGCCTCTTCTGGGGCGGCTGAGAGCTGATGTTTTTAGTCTGGGAGTGAACCAATATCCATGGCCCCTTCCTAGGCTATTAATATCAGCCTGCAGCTGTCTGCCTAGCCTTTGCCGGTTATTAATTACAGGATGACTGTACATCATTGTGTTTTTTAGGGTCCGCCATTTTAATAACCAGAAAAGGCCAAGTATATAGCTGTGAGCTGATATTAATAGCTTGGGAAACTCCATGGGTATTACCACCTTTCCAAGCTATAAACATCTGCCCGAGCTGTCTGCTTTCCCTCTGCTGGTTAATAAAATTTTAGGGGGATCCCACATTATTTTTTTCAGAAAATAATTTATTCAGTAATAAAATACATGTACAGAAAGTCACACACACACACACACACACACACTGCACTAATTACCATATTTGTCGGACTATAAGATGCACTTTTTTCCTCCCAAAATGTGGAGGAAAATGGGGGATGCGTCTTATAGTCCGGATGTACCTGCTCTGGCTGTGGTGGTAAGATGTGGGAGCGGCGGAGCGGCAGAGCAGCGGGTCACAGGAGGCAGGAGCCGGCGGCTGTGGCCAACTCCTGTGCCCGCTGCTAAAGAGAAACCCCCATGGTTACTTACCGGTAGCCGTTTTTTCCGGAACCCATGACAGCACACCTGAGATCCACCCCCCCAGGACAGGAACCTACTGAGACATAAGGGGTGGCACCTCTCCCCTGCTTCAGTTGGGTTACATAGCATTGAGAGGACTTCCCGGTTAGTTACATGTTTAATCCAACACCACATCACTCAAAAGCACCCTACTAACTGTGCAAGAGGAAGAGAAAAAAGTGATCCAGCTGGAGACGGAGGCGGCTGCAATTTACAAAGCTTCTCATGTGGATGCTCACCACAGTCCGTGCTGGGCGTTGGCAGGCTTGGGGATTGCTTTGCAGACGGGTAAGCTGACTACTACTTTTTTTTTTCCAACTTACTAACTGTGCACACCCATACGGTGAAAAAGGGGGGGGGATATAAGGGTGCTGACATGGGCTCCAGAAAAAACGCCTACCGGTAAGTAACCATGGTGGTTTTCCCTTCACCCATGACAGCACACCTGAGAGATTTTTGGAGACTTCGAAACACCTTAGGGAGGGACCACCGCTTGCAGCACCCTTCTACCAAAGGTTAGATCAGCAGAGGAGGATAGATTTAATCTATAGTGCTTAAAGAAGGTGGAAGGTGAGGCCCAGGTAGCGGCCTTACAAATCTGTTCAATTGATACCTCTGCCTTTTCAGCCCAGGTCGCCACGGCTCTGGTGGAATGAGCCTTGATGCCATCAGGAATCGGGATACCACTACCTGAGTAGGCTACACTAATGGCCTCCCTAATCCATCTAGCAATAGTCCCTTTCAAAACCCCATAGCCTTTCCTGGCACCCTGAAAAGCTACGAATAGGGACTGGGACCTCCTCCACTGGCTAGTGACAGATATGTATTCTAATAGAGCTCTCTCTAATAGAGCTCTCTCCTCCCCCAAATTTTTTGTATTCTCGCAGAAGGATGAGAGGACAATCTCCTGACCCTGATGGAAATCTGATGCTACCTTAGGCAGATAAGCGGGGTCTGTTCTTAACACCACCTTATCCTGAAAAACTTGTGTATAAGGTGGATTTACCGAGAGAGCCTGTAAGTCGCTTATTCTGCGGGCTGACGTAAGGGCCACTAAAATGACCGTCTTTAGGGTCAGAAACTTTAGGGGTAGTGTCAGAGACACCGCACTGCACTTGCTCATAGAGCCAGTGCGCGTGTCCTGAGTACAGAAGCAGTGCTAAAAGATACCTGTGGAGCAGGGCAGCAGAGGTGACCATGCGTGCTCCAGGCTAATACTGTCATGGTCCAGTCAGCGCTGGAAAGTAAAGAGGCACAGGACCTGCGGACACTGAAACTGAATAGTCTGCACGGGACCTATGGTCATGTGACTGCAAGGGGGCGGGGATTAGTGTCCTGTATTCAGATAGGACAGGACACCATACAACAACTCAGAGTCAGGCAAAACAGAGGTCACAGCAGTACGGGCAAACGAGGTACAGGAGGGACAAACAGACGGGTAGTCAGACAAAGCCAAAGGTCATACACAAGAGGGCGACGTGGTACCAAGGGGACGAGCAGAGAGAAATCGGGTCACAAGCAGAGAGTCATACACGAGAGGTAGCGCAGTACAAGAGGGTCAGGCAGAACTCGTAACAGGGACAGAACCAGATCACAACCGAACAAGCAAGCAAGATATCAGGCACAAGGCACACGTATACAAGAGGTCACTTAACTCAGCCGAGGGCAGGAGTATAACTGACACCGGACCCAGGTCCAGTGAGCACTAAATAGCCTCCTGCTGCCAGAGAGAGGCAGCACAATTAACCCATAGTCTAACCAGGACGGGTCAAAACGAAATCCCGTCCTGGATCATGACAGGTAGCTGGTGTAACGGCTCATACGGTTCCTTTGTAAGGGCTTCTAGCAATAGGTTTAAATCCCAGGGGGCTATTCTCGGTATTGGGATAGGCCTAGCTCTATGGCAGGGTTTAATGAATCTGGCTACCCATCTATTTGATGCCAATTTGCAGTTGTAGAGCGCCCTTAGTGCAGACACCTGAACTTTAAGCGTGTTCACCGCTAACCCCATGTGCAAGCCCGATTGTAAGAACTCCAGGATGGCACTAATCGGGGGTTCTTTTTCTAACGGCTTACCTAGGAACTTATTCCATGTTCTGCTGTAGATGTTAGTCGTCACTGGTTTCCTACTCTTTAGCAGGGTGGCCACCAACCCGGGGGAAAACCCTCTATCCATTAAAAGCGACCTTTCAAATTCCACGCCATCAGATGGTATCCTTTGACCTGAGCGTGGAATATTGGACCTTGAGCTAGTAGGTCCGGGATGTCTGGCAGAACCCATGGATCGGAGAGGGACATTCTTTGTAGTAGAGAAAACCAGGGCCTTTTCGGCCAAAACGAGGCTATTAGAATCACCCTGGCTTGATCGTTTCTGATCTTCCTGACAACTGTTGGGATCAGAGCCACTGGGGGGGGGGAACGCATAAGCTAGCCTGAAGTTCCACTGGATGTGCAATGAGTCCACTGCCCATGGCTTTTCCCTCGGGTTTAGAGAGCAAAACCTGTTTGCCTGTTGTGCTTGTTGGCAAAGAGGTCTATTACTGGTTTCCCCCAAAGCTGCGCTATTTTTTGAAGAATGGACCGATTTAGCGCCCATTCTCCTTGCCTCAGGGTATTGCGACTCAGAAAATCTGCCTCCGTTTTCTGCCCCTTTTATGTGTAAGGCTGTCAAGGAGTGTAGGTGTTCCTCTGCTCTGCTCAGAATGTCGCTCGCCGCTTTCATTAGGGAGTGTGATCTTGTCCCTCCTTGGTGGTTGATGTATGCCACTGTTACCCTGTTGTCTGACATAATGCATACATTGCGACCCTGGAGTAGCGGAATGAAGTGACTTAGGGCCTTGTTCACTGCCCACAGTTCTCTTAGGTTGGAAGATGCCTCCATTTCTTGAGGTGTCCAGGAGCCCTGGCCTATGAGGCGCCTTAGGTGTACCCCCCACCCCGAGGAGCTTGCATCTGTTAAAATCACATCTGTCGTCTGTCTGTCCCATGGTATTCCTGAGGTCAGATTTGTACCGTCCAGCCACCAGTTGAGAGAGTCTCTGGTTTTTACGGAAAGCTCCAGCTTTCCTTCTAAACGCCCTCTTAGCGATCTTTGTGCTGATAATATCTCCCCCTGGAGTTATCGGGTGTGAAATTGAGCCTACCTGACCGCCGAAATACAGGACGTTAGGGTACCTAGCAGGGACATTGCCCTTCTCAATGTCATACATGGTTGCTTTCGGGCCGCCAAGGCCAGATTCTGTACCTTCTCTATTTTGAACTCTGGGAGTAGACACGCCTGCCTTTCTGAATCCAATATAAATCCCAGGAAGGTCTGTTTTTTTAGGGGTTGTAATTTCGATTTTTTGAAATGGATTATCCACCCTAATTCTTGCAAGGTGTCGGTCACCCGGCTCAACTGTGCCGTGCAGTGGTCCTCTGAGCTGCCCACTATAAGGAAATCGTCCAAGTATGGTGTTATGACCGTATCGTGAATCCGGACAAAGGCTGTCACCTCCGCTATGACCTTGGTGAAAACTTTTGTGGTTATGGATATGCCAAATGGAAGAGCCTCGGATATAAAGCGCTACCCTTAAGTATTTTTGGTAATCTGGATGGATAGGGATGTGATAATATGCATCTTTTAAGTCGACTACGGCCATAAAACAATCTTGATGTAGTAGCTTCACGGCAGTAGCCACTGACTCCATCTTGAAGGTCTGGTTTCTTATCCATCGATTGAGCAGTCTGAGATTTATAATCGTCCTGAATGATTGATCCGGTTTTTTTATCAGAAAAAGGGGTGAATAGAACCCCCTTCCTTCAATGTGTGTGGGACCTCGTAAAGTACCCGCTTGTGTATCAGGCTCAGGATCACCGCTTCTAACGCCAACTGTTCTTCGGTCACCTTCCTGATGGGTGTAATGACAACCACGGGTTTTGGCTGGCGAATAAAGGGGATTCTCAGGCCTTCTCTTAAGATGCCCAGGATCCATGTATTGGAGATCTTTTCCCAGGCCTGGAAAAAGAGTGCCAATCTCCCCCCCAATGGAATACTGGCGTCATTGTGGCGATTTCTTTGAGGTGGAGGTGCTTCCCCCAAACATAAATCCCGAGTCTTTTTTCCTTTTATCCTCCCATCTTCTCCTGTCAGTGGGAGGATGCCCCCTATTGAATCTTCCCCTCCGAAAGGGCTGTCTCCTCTGTTCCGTCGGGAACCTGGGGAAGGTTTTTTTCCTATCGCTTGCTTTCTCCAGGATATCGTCCAAGTTCTTGCCGAATAAGAACCGACCATCGCAGGGGAGAGAGCACAATTTAGGTCACCCGGGCAGCCCTTAAGCCATAACGCGCGTCTTGCAGCATTTGATAGTCCCGCTGCCCTAGCTGTCAACCTCATAGAGTCCGCCGAGGTATCTGCCAAAAAAGCTGCTGCCCCGTGCAAGAGATACATATCTGCTAAAATTTTCTCTCTTGGGACCTTTGATGTCAGCTTCTCTTCTAACTGCTGCAGCCAGATCATGAGGGAGCGTGCCATGCAGGTGCCTGCTATCGCCAGCTTTAGTCCTCCTGCTGTCGCTTCCCACGCGTGCCTCAAATATGAGTCCGCCTTTTTGTCCAGCGGGTCTCTAAGAACCCCTGAGTCTTCCAAGGGCAGAGACGACTTTTTGGAAGACCTGGATACTGCTGCATCTATTTTTGGGACTTTGTCCCATATCTCCGCATCCTTGTGCTCAAAGGGGAATCGTCTCTTAGAGGTGGACGGAAGGGCCCCAGATTTTTCGGGTTTCCTCCACTCTCTCTCAATAAGCGCCAGGATCTTCTCGTTCACTGGAAAGGTCCGTTTTTTCCTCTCTTGAAGCCCCCCAAACATGACATCTTCTAGAGTTTTAGCCGCCCTTTCTTCCTGTAGGCCCATTGTGGTTCTAATGGCCTTTAGGAGAGCATCTGTGTCTTCTACAGGGAAACATGGCTTACCCCCCCGTGTCACTGTCTGAGGAGGATGCCTGTTCCGCCTGAGACGAGGCTGATGAGGAATCTGAGGGAGAACTAGGGGGATTCTTCCTACTTTTCTTCCCTTTTTTCAATAGGGTCTTAATTGAACCCTCCATTTCTGACCTGAGGGCGGATATCAAATTGGCTGCGAAACTAGGCGCTTCCTCCACCATGGTCCGCTGAATGCAAGAGGCACAGAGATCTTTCTGCCAGTCTCTTGCTAGGGGAGTTTTACATATAGCACAGTCCCTATTGTTCTTCTTGCTTCCTGCTTTTTTGGGCCTTTCCTACAGGTTAAAGCATACAACAGAGAATCCCTATTAATAAATACTAACATTCACGGAGATCACTCACCAACCGTAATCAAGGGTACCGGACTCGGAGGCTGCGTCGGAGCACGTGACCTGAGCTCTCTGGACCTTGAGGATTCTCCTGATCTGCAGCTGGGGCGGCTGCTACTTGAGCGGCTTCCATGTTTGCCTGAGGGTTGTGAGGTAGGCGGAGACAGCGATCTCTCCTGCTCCGACTCCATTTTCCACCGTCTCCCACTGCGCTGGTCCTTGATTATATGCAGCCTCTGTCGGTGGTGTCTCCTCCCCTCCCCCTTGCGACCGCCGGCCGACCGCTTCAGAAAAGCCGGCTGGCGTCACACCCGGCGCCATGACACAGTCGCCCTGTGCCACGGGGATCGAGATGCGGCGTGCGCGAGGGGAGGGCAGCGCGGTGGGGGGTCCCCGGAGCCACCGGGATCCCATCCGCGCCCACACGAACCCGGAGCCCAGAGGAACACCAGGGACTGTGCTTCCAGGACCCGACGGCCGGCGCTACAGGTAAGTTATCTGTTCTTCCCGTGCCGGGACAGGCCTGGGTCCCTTTCTTTCTTCGCCCATGACAGGCACAGCCACAGTGGGATTCCTTCCAGGACAGGAACCTAACTGAAGCGGGGGAGAGGTGCCGCCCCTTATGTCTCAGTAGGTTCCTGTCCGAGCGGGGCAGATCCCTCTCTCAGGTGTGCTGTCATGGGTGAAGGGAAAATGAATATTCACTGCATTCTACGCCCATGGGCGTGGAGGACAGTGAATATTTAATTCTGTTTAATAGCATCCTGGTATGTATGGCCCCATCTGAAAAACAAGAAAAAAAATAAACATTCTACTTACCTTCCTGTGCTCCCTCGCAGCGTCTTGTTCCGATGCCAGCAGCTGCTTTATGCTTGTAAGCAGCGCATGGCAGGGACGTCATGCGCTGCTTACAAGCAAAGGACAGTTGCTGGAATACTCACTGCTCCCCTCGCCGGGACTATGTGCGTGGAGGGCAGAGAGTATTCATTGCTTTTTAGTAGCGAGCCATGTCAGCCGCAGGCTTCCTGCAGCAGATGGGCAATCATGTGTCCCTCCCCGCTACTAAAGGGAATGAATATTCACTACATTCCACGCTTATGGGAGTGGAGAGTAGTGAATATTCATTGCCTTAAGTAGCGGGGACATGTGATCACCCAGCAGCTGCAGGATGTCTGTGGCAGCTGCTGACACTGTGCTCGCTACTAAAGAGCAATGAATACTCACTGCCCTCCACGCACATAGTCCCAGCGTGAAGAGCAGTGAGTATTCCGGCAGCTGTCCTCAGCTTGTAAGCAGCACATGACGTCACTGCCATACGCTGCTTACAAGCATAAAGCAGCTGCTGGCATCGGAACAAGACACTGCAAGGGAGTGAAGGAAGGTAAGTAATTTTTTTTTATATGTTTTTTTTCTGATGGGGCCATGCATACCAGGATGGGGATGGGAACCAATCATATCAGGACAAGAATGGGGCCATGCATACCAGGACGGAGATGGGGCCATGCATACCAGGATAAGGATGAAGGGACAATGTATACCAGGAAGGGAATGAGGAGGCCATGCATACATGCCAGGATAGGGATGAGGGTACCATGCATACCAGGGTAGGGATGAGGGGGCCATGTATACCAGGATATGAGTGATTTTAAGTACAGAATTGACAACATTGTTTGTGTCAATTTTTTTCTAAGTTCTTCTACTAAAACCTATGTGACTGACATCTTTAAATCTATCTATTCTATGTGTATATATCTATTCTATTTTGTCAGGTCACGCTGTGATTTTACTGTATGTTGCTGCCGAAGTGTCCGGTTTTCAAGGACTTGGGAGTGTAAAAAAATAAATAATCAGACGGCATTCACATGGTCCGTATGCCTTTTCTCGCAACCATTGACGAGTCTCGTCTGATACGAGGACAATCGCAGCAGGCTACAATTTTTTTCTCAATCTAATTTCAGCTGAGAAAAAAAAAAAAAAAAAAAAGAGTGCAATCTGTTTTTTTTATCAGATTGCTCTCGTCTGTTTTTCTCGCAGATGAGTATGACCCCTAACTGCCGACAGGTATCGCGGTGCGCACAGAGTTATGCCAGTTGCTGTTTGGTTACAGCCTATGCAAGTTCATTCTGTGAACGCTCCTACATAGGCTGGTGACCACGTGGGACATCGCTTTAATCCTTGGATTACCATAGGACCTTGGGTGAATATATTAGGTTAATTTAAATGATTAAATAATGTGTCTGTTTTATTTCAAATAAAGTGTTTTATTCTCTGTGTGATTATTTAACTCTTTACTTACCGGTTTAGTAATGAGGGTGTCTGGCTGACACCTCTTCGTTACTAAATCTAGGGCTTGGTGTCAGCCACAGCTGCTGACACCAACCCCTAATCCCATTACCCCTGATAGGATGGCAACAGATCATCAGGAAGAGCCAGGACTAAGTGCCAGAATTGCCACTTCAAATATGGTATTTTTAGCCTGGGATGGGACAAATAAGCATGAAAAAGAAGGGGTTGATCAAGGAAAGTACACCACAAAAATTTGTTTTTTCCCGTTTTTTCCAAATATCTTTATTTAGCTCCAAAAAGCATTCATTGCTGTAGAAAAACCCACAAAAAATGCATCAAAAACACGCATTTTTTTCTGCCAACAAATTCCTAGAGATGCAGAAATTTCTGCAATCAAATACTCAACCTTCAAGTGGAAGGATATTAACCCATGATTCCTGTGTCCCCCAATGAAGCGACCAAGAAATACATTTTTATTAGAAAACACATCAAGTCAAATAAACCTTTGCTTCCTTTATGCAGTCTGTGATCAAGTATTAAATGAGAACGAGTCCACCCATGCTTCCAGCGGCATAAACACCAAATGCTCATAATGTCCATCCTAATAACAAGATTATGATACAGAACACATTTATCAGATTCTGCAAAAGTACATCTGCTCTAAAGTTGTCCCTGAAATTCGGAGATACAAAGTCCAAACCTGTAAAAAATGGAAGACAGTGCTTTGGAGATACATAGCGCATCATCCGTGGGAATGGGAACAGCTTCAGTCCATTTTGTAAAGAAGTCAGTTACGGTTATTACATAGGTATTGAGCTGAGAACTTGTAGGGAACGGCCCTGAGAAATCAAAAGAAAACAAAAAAGAAAAAATTAGGAATAGTATTCCAAAATGTGTGGAACATTCCTGTTTATGGAGGGGTTGTCCAAACTAATCTGTTTTATAAGGTAAAGCTTGGTCTTTTTACAGAGAAAAAAAAAAAATAAGCATACTCACTTACTAATCTCCGGCCACTTCTTTCATAGCACTTCCCAAGTCTACCGCCATGACCACTGCAACCAATTACTGGCGACAGTAGAGACCAATGAGCCACTGCAGAGACCAGTGATTGGCTGCAGCAGTTAAGTGTCCATACAAGTAGAACAGGATGTATGGACAGCAACTTAGAAGTGTGCAACAACCAATTTAAATTCCCCAGTCATTATACTAGTTGAATGGTAAAAAGCTAAAGTTTCTTTATTGCACACTTTCATTGGGTTTTGTTCACATGTTAAGTAGTTCTTTCCTATTTTTTTGATCCACTTTGGAAAAATTGAAATGGAAATATATTTTCCGAGCGCATTTGCTCATCACTAATGGTTATCCATTAACGGATCGATCTATTAGCACTGGGCATTTCGAGAACACCATCTCTCTTGTAAAACTGCATGCGAAACCAAAAGCAATGTATGCGCTTTGATATGGATCCAGTGTTTTAAAGAAGGACCCCTTCAAAACCAGAAACTTTGCTTTCCATTTTGCATCCGTTTTTGAAACGTTTGTAACAGATCCATTTATTTTAATACTTGATCCGTTGAATCAAACAGATGACAACTGGACATGTGAACAGAGCCTTACATCTATACAAGCAAAGTTACTTACCATGCATTGTCATACCCAAGATTTCCCAAGGACTGTCCGCTTTTACGGGTTTGCATTTTTTAGAGGGATATTTGTGATATTCGGCGTTCTGGCATGTTTCACATATTTTGATCTGTATTGTAACAAAAGTAAAAAAAAATAAAAATTATAATATTAAGATCAAATGTATTAATGGTAATTACAGTCATTGCATGTTGCAATTTACTTTAGAGAAGGGCGAGGCATTCTTAGGATATGTGCACACGCTGCGGTTTTTGCTGCGGTTCCGGCCCTGTGGAACTGCAGCAGTTGCGCAGACATGGTACAGTACCATGTAACCCTATGGGTTTTCAAAACCGCAGTGCTCACGCTGCAGTTTTGCTGCAGTTTTTTTTCCGCAGCATGTCAATTGTTTCTGCGGATTCTGCTGCGGTTTCACACCTTTAACATAATAGAGGTGTGAAACCGCAGCAAAACCGCAGGTCACTTTACCTGTGGTTCCACGTGACAAAACCCGCAAGTGAATCTGCAGTGTGTGCACTTAGCCTTAGGGTATGTTGACGCGATGCCTTTTTCAGGGAGGCGAACCTGCCGAGATTATCAGGAGGAAGACACTTCAGGAAATGCTGGAGTATTTCTTTCTGAAGCGTCTTTTTAAGCGATTATTGGTATTTCCTGGACAACTTTTTGACGTTTTTGCCGATGGAGGGGTTTTCTTTGTGAATGTTTCCAGCATTTTTGAGGCATAATTTTGTACTGGGGCTTTCCAGTTTTTTTTTTTTTTGTTTTTTTTTAAGCTCCATTCCGCAATGCAAAAACCCTTGCGGTTTTCAAGCAAAATGCTTAAAATGACACCTGAACATCTGAGTTCTTTTGAGCTTTTCCATTGATTTGTATTGTAAGATATAGAGCGCTTTCAGAGCAGAAAACATCGAAAATAATGGCTAGCTCACTTCTTTTAATTCTTCGTGATATATAAAAAGCGAAAGAGGCGCACATCATTCCACGCTCCCATCAGAACGCCTGTGACGTGATCGTGGGTCTCCGATGGGTTGTTATGACATGCCTGTCATTATGATCTTCCTGCAAATGCCAGCTTGTGGCCAGTGTTCATAGGAGACTGTGATTTCTGCCATACATAGCAGTGCTGGAGCACTGCTATATATAGTACAAGCGATCGGACAATCGGGGCTTCAAGTCCCCTAAGGGGACTATTACATATAGTAAAAAAAAAAAAAAAAAAACCTACAAAAGTTCAAATCACCCCCTTCTGACCAAATGCACATAAATTAAAACAAACAAACAAAAACACATAATTTGGTATTGTGTTCAGAAATGTCCACTCTATCAAAATATGAAATAAATTAATATGACCATTAAACAGTGTAACGAGAAATAAAATTAAAACATGAGAATTAAATTTTTTGGGTGGCCGTAACATTGCAAAGAAATGCAATAACAGGCAATCAATACATCATATGTACCACAAAGTGGTATCAGTGGTATCAGTAAAAACATTAGCCCATGGCAAAAAAATAAGCCCTCATACAGTCCCATATCCCAAAAAACGAAAACGCTACGGGTCTCGGAAAACAGCAAGAAAAGCACAAAAAAAAAAAATTAAAGACAATTTTCCATATTTTTTTTCCACCACTGTAAAAAAAAAATAAATAAAAATCACATGTTTGGTATCTGCGTACTCATACTGACCTGGAGAATCATATTGATGGGTCAGTTTTACCAAATAGTGAACATAGTAAATAAAAAAAAAAAAAATTGTGGAATTGAACTTTTCTTGTAATTTCACCGCAGTTCAATTATTTTTCCTGTTTTCCAGTACATTATATTAGAAAATGAATGGTGTCATTCAAAAGTACAACTTGCCCTCATATGGCTATGGGGACAGAAAAATAAACCAGTTATGGCTCTTGGAAAAAGGGGAGGGAAAAGATGGAAAATGGCCTGTCCTCATTCAAGAATGCGCTCTTCTCGGATACTAGGAGTAGAAGTTGGTACTCCACTATATACCGGCGGTATCATTACATTTGAAGAGGGGCTCAGGAAGCTCACCCAGTCTATTACATCCTTCACAACCCCCAGCCAGTAATATCGGCTTTGAATCCGGTTTACAGTTTTCTTTTGTCCTAAATGATGGCCAGACTCCGTGAGATGGTTCTCTAAGAAAATATGGTGTCTTCTCTCTGGGTCCACCACCACTTCCCTTTTCTCTTCATTTTTTGGTCCAACGTAGTAGAGGCAACCACCTGAAGCAACAGAAAGGTACAAAATACACATACAGCACTACATAGCAACTAAATAACGAAGAACAAGCCGTCAGCCGGGCAATTAGCCACAACAGCATCCCATTTATAAATGGTGTTATGCCTCGTTCAGACATACCGGCTATTTTTACAGTGATATCAAAGCATGCTGTATCTCCTTATGAGGTCACTTAAAGTCTTTCAATTGTAAAATTCAGAAGCAAAAGAATAATCCAGAAACCAAGGAATGATCAAAGTGAATAGCGCCATCCAGAGTCCCTCCCTTGTATCACACTGCACAGTATAACATTACGGGGCACTCAGCCATAGTATCAGAATGTATATAAGGGTAGGTGCACACGATCAGTAATTACTGCGGGATGACGCTGCGTACTTGTGCAGGGTCCCACCCGCAGCGGCCAGATGTTACAGCATAGTGGATGGGATCTTAAGAAATCCCATGTTCACTCTGCGTCCACAGACGCCAACAGAGACGGACATGCAGTACATCTCTCCAGACCGCAGCATGGCAATTTCACCCAAACAATCTATTGGACGTGGTGAATCTGCGCGGTTCAGTGAACACAGAGGAGTCACCTGCGTTCTACAGACGGCAGGAGGGTTTTGGACGCAGCGAAGATTCCCTAACAATAGGGAGCTGACTAATTTAGGATGCTTGTCTGAGGTCTGAAGTTCAATAAGGGAATGTGCACACGACATCTAATTTCCGATGGTGGAACTGCTGAGGTTTTCGTGGCAAAGCTGCTTTAGGAAAAAGCCATCGATCCCTTCTAGTGATGAGTGAACATGCTTGGATAACGTGTTATCTGAGTATCTTGGGGGTGCCTGAATAATATGTCCGACTCCCTGCAGCGGGGATTGCCTAACAAACAGGCAATCTCTGCTCGTGTCGCAGCTATCTAACAGCTGCAGCGACTCGAACATATTATTCAAGCACACCCAAGATATTTGGGAAACACCCGATCCAAGCACGTTCGCTCATCACTGTCTTTTCCTAAAGTTGCTTCATTGACAAATTTGCCATCATTTTTTTGCGTTGGCTCTGCTGCCAGTTCCTTTTCTCTGTACTTTCAACCATAAAGGGCAGGAATCTTCCAAAATGATGTCAACCGAAGAATGTGCAGGTTACTTCTTTTAACCACTTCATGGTTTCTGAAGGCTGAACTGGTTAAAGGCAATCTGTCAGTAGGATCAACCCTCCTAACCCGTGTATATGGGCACTGGTATCTGTGATCCAATGTCCGATTCCAAAGAAATCTACATTTTCCTAATATGTAAATGAGCTGTCCTGGACTATGGGCTGGACACTGATCTATATGAGAATCTGCCTCCAGAGATTATGTTTAATAAAAGGGGCATTACCAGTGTGAGACATGTAACTAACACAGGACAAAAGAAATGAACTTTGTCTTCTTACAAAGAGGTTATCAGCTGCAGCTCTCATAACACTGCTGTACTGCAGCCCTCGTCGCTCTGCTGTACTGCAGCCCTCGTCGCTCTGCTGTACTGCAGCCCTCGTCGCTCTGCTGTACTGCAGCCCTCGTCGCTCTGCTGTACTGCAGCCCTCGTCGCTCTGCTGTACTGCAGCCCTGTCTGCCTGTGAGTTGGAAGCTGGAGCTGAGAGGAACCTGCTGATGTGTCAGGTATAATCACACAGCTCTGCAGTGAGTTCAGGAGAGCAGAGTGTAAGGTTATGTGCACACGCTGCGGTTTTGGCTGCAGTGGAACTGCAGCAGTTCTGCAGACAGTGTACAGTAGCATGTTATCCTATGGGATTTACATTCTGCTGTGCACATGCTGCGGATTTTTAACTGCAGAAAAGCTGCGGTTTTGAATCCGCAGAAAGAAATGACATGTCAATTCTTTTCTGCGGATTCTGCTGCGGTTTACCATCTCCTCCATGGTAGAGATGATAAACCGCCGGCCAATCCGCAGCGTGTGCACTTAGCCTTAGTGATCACATGTCTCACACTGGTAGAACACATAAAATAATCCCTGGAGGCAGATTCTCAGACAGACCTATATCTGCCCCCAGAGTCTAGAACAGCTCATTTACATATAAGAAAAAAAAAGGTAGATTTCTCTAGAATAAGAGATCAGATTGCAGATAATAGGAAAAGGTTTGACTGAAAAGAATTAAAAAAAAAAACCCGATGGAGGTTTCTCAGCCTTAGTAATCATTACTAAAAGCCCAACATTGGGATTAGTGTCCGCGCTGTTCCGGTGTGTTCACCGACCTATAGACTTTCATCCGTGACTCAGATCATAATGGACAAGGCTCTGTGATTTTATTTTTGGTGAATATTCAGTCTCCACCCCCCCGGGCCTCGTCATGTGTGGCGCCCCATATAGTAGATTGGGCACCCGTGGGGAGCACATAGGTGACTAGCGGACATCTGCATGAGGCGTAAGGCACGCTACATCATGTCGTCCCTATACCTTTAGGCCGCGGTTATACAAATAAGGCGCGTGACAAAAAAACAGCGCTGAAACCTGCGTGTTGCGATTTTGCTGTAAAAAGACTGTCAGGAGCTTGGTACATAAACCGCACACGGCGACATCTGTGGCTCGCGGAAGGTTACAGGTCACAATGGCAATCGTTAGGCGCGATGTAGTGCGCTGGGACAGAGGTGCCATTGGTCATGTGACTACATAACGCCATCCCGCCAGTGACACAACACACGGCCATGTTCACACTCATGTCGCCTCATTACCTTCTAGGAGAAACTTGCGCGCATATCTCTTCAAGTTCTTCTTCTTCATAGAGCCGAAAGATGCTGGGAAGGATCCATCCGCCAGCAGCCTGTAGATATCCTCCAGCTTGTTAGGACTGGACTCCACCACCTCCTCCGCCACCTGCAGGGGCTCCATACCCGGCACAGAGCCGCCGCCTGCTGCTGCTGCCTGCCTCTGCTACCTGGCCACATAGGGCGGCGGCACAAGGACTGGGAGGCGATGGCGCATGTTTCCGGGGGACCTTATTTACTGGTACACCAGTCTGATAAGGGACCGGGATCAAATTCACAGCCGCTCTCTGAGACGCACGCTGCCTGTGATGTGCGTGTGATCGAACCTCGACGTCAGACTACTTGGAGACGGTCTCTTCTGGTCACGTGTCGCAGCCGGAACTGACTGCGTGCTCCGTAGTGCTGAGTGATGACGGCCGGAGCCGCGTATTCCTGCGCCTGCTTCTACACGGACAACATCTTCCTAGAGGAGCAGCAGCTGCACGTCCGCTTCACCGATGAGCAGCAGTTCTGCAGGGACTATCAGGGGGTACAGGCAGGACTGTTCAGGTTTATTGTAGCTCGTGTAGGCTGCAGTCACATGTTGCATCACCGTCAAAAGTGCGCAGCACGCTACTTTCACACTGGCAGCGCATGATCTGCGCACCCTATGCTAAAGATAGGGTGCGCCGATCGCATGCGTGCAAATGCGAAAGTAGGCGGTGATCCCGGATGGGGCGGGCAGGGAGCCGGATCGGGGCGGGGCTTAACGACGCAGTGCGCAGCGTTATTTTAACGCGAATGTGAAACCAGCCTATGTAAAATTATCAACTCCTGTAGGTTAGCGTGCTCTGATGGTTCATCTGTGCTACTGAGCAATTTATTAGCCATTAACAACTTTTCAATGTCTGTAATGGTGGGATCAAAAAACGATAATCCCACCAACTCTGCATTCAAATACCACAAATGGTTCGAAAATTTGGTCAGGGCTATTTCTGCAATGTTGTTGTCACATTCTTTATAGTCTAACAGACTATGCAAAATACCTAAATCTTAAAATACCTCAATTTGGATTTTTTTCAAACTTTGAGCGACGAGCGGCACGGGTTAACGTCGTTTGATCGAGCTCAAATTTTGGCTATCTCAATATCTGGAAAGGGGAATCGTTTTGTGGGGTCCAGACGAACAAGATTCTGACATTTCCCCCCCCCCCCCCCATATGAGATCCGGTCACCCTAGTGCACATGTTGCGGATTTGGTCCTGCGGATCCGCAGCAGTTTCCATGCGGTTTACAGTAACATGTAAACCTATGGAAAACCAAATCTGCTGTGCACGTGTTTGGGAAAATTCCGCACAGATTTGCGGTTTATTTTCCGCAGCATATTACTACTTTTTTGCGGAACCACAGCTGCAGTGTACATTCCGGGACATACAAATCAATCTCTCATCCGCACTGCCAAACCGCACTAGAAACTGCATCAAATCCGCTGTACACATGCTAGGAATTCACTGGAAAAATGCATGTGTTTTACCCTGCGGTTTCTGCCAAGAGATAAGGATTCTCTGCAGAAAAAGCCGCAGACTAATCCGCAACGTGTGCGCACACCCTAACAGATCACCATACAGTATCATGTTATCAGCAGCACATCTACAGTTTACACCAAATAGTCCTCCATATAGTATAATGTGCCCCATAGTCCTCCATATAATATAATCTGCCCCATAGTCCTCCATATAGTATAATACACTCCTCATAGTTCTCCATATATTAAAATACACTGCTCAGTCCTCCATATAGTATAGTACACTCCTCATAGTTCTCCATATAGTATAATGCACCGCCATAGT
Organism: Dendrobates tinctorius; assembly: GCF_039654945.1. Classification (NCBI taxonomy): domain Eukaryota; kingdom Metazoa; phylum Chordata; class Amphibia; order Anura; family Dendrobatidae; genus Dendrobates; species Dendrobates tinctorius. The sequence continues at coordinate 8,199,010 of NW_027361758.1, forward strand.
CACCCATGCAGTACAATTCACTTCCCATAGCATAATGCACCCCATAGTTCTTCATATAATGTATTCCCCATAGTCCTTGATACAGTATAATGCAACCCACATAAAGTATAATGCAGCCACCCAATAGAGCATAATGCAGTCACCCCAGAGTATAATGCAGCCCCGCCATACAATATAATGTAACCTCCATAGAATATAATGCAGCCCCCCTCTTATAGTATAATGCAGCCACCCCTTGGAGAATAATGCAGCTACCCCTGAGTATAATGCAGCCACTTCACAGAATATAATGTAACCCCCCATAGAATATAATGCAACCCCACCCCCCATATAGTATAATGCAGCCCCTCCATAGAGTATATGGCAACCCCCTCATAGGATATAATGCAGCCCCTTATATAGTATAATGTAGCCCCTCCATAGAATACAATGTAGCCCTCCTCATATAGTATAATGCAGCCCCCATCGAATATAATATAATACAGCCCACCATAGAATATAATGTAGCCCCAAATAGAATATAATACAGCCCACCTCCCCATAGAATATAATGTAGCCCCCCATATTATATAACACAGCCTCCCCCTATAGAATATAATGTAAAATGTACCCCCCATGGTATATAATACAGCAGCATGGTATACACCCTAGCACAGCCTGGTATATAGCCCACCATGGTATACAGGCTGTATACCATGCTGGGCTGTATAATACTGCCCAGCATGGTATAATACAGCCCCCAGCATGGTATAATACAGCCTAACATGGTATATAACCCCCCCAGAATGGTATAATACAGCCCAGCGTGGTATAATACAGCCCAGCATGGTATATAGCCCCCCGCAATGGTATAATACAGCCCAGCATGGTATATAGCCCCCCAGAATGGAATAATACAGCCCAGTATGGTTGTTAGGAACGGCGGAACGCACTAAATAAAAATATAAAGTGCGTTTGCCGCTCGGGGTCCACCGTGCAGTAGGTGAAATAACCGCTGCTAAGTGGTGGCAGGAGCAATATGGCGGAACTGCACACAGGGTTAAACTTCACCCAGGTGCGCAGAGCAATCTCAGTTAAACTCACGGAGATGCCAAAAGTACAAACACAAATAGCCTGTTGTAGTCACAGTAGACAGTAAAAAAACGCACACACGGTATACGGTCACAGGAGTAGCCCAAGACGGCGGCACTACGTCCATCTAGACCTACCGTGTGCGCGGTGTTGCAACTGCGAACGCAAAGGAGGCTGCTACTGCAGCGCGGCGTGGACACTGCCGCTAAACAACAATGCTATGACGCAAGCGCAATGTCGGACGCTAGCAGCTGTGCAAGTTGAAGCAGAGGGGCGCTGATACTAACTCAGTCTCTATTCACATGCCTCATATCAGAGGGAAGGGGTTTCAAATGAGTCAGTCACCAGAATCATGCATCCGTCCTCACACACACAGCAGCAAGTATGTCTATACTAGCGCATGGCGGAACAGCCATGCGCGCCTTTTATAGCAGCCTGGACCTTCTGCACACTTCCAGATCTCTGAGATGGACCAATGAGAACTGGAGCGGGACCTGAGCACATGACTCCCGTCCCATGAGCATGCCCAGTAAGAGGACAGAAGGACTTAGCCTCAGGAGAGATTTGCTGCAAGGCAATCTCCTCTGCAATCTCCTCTGCAGTGGAAAAACAGGAGGAGAGTGCAGAATGTGAGGATCTGGATCCCTGCTGAGTAAACGCAGGAATCCGACTCCTAACAATGGTATATTACAGCCCAGCATGGTATCTAGCCCCCCCAGAATGGTGTAATACAGCCCAACATGGTATAATACAGCCCAGCATGGTATATAGCCCCCCCCAAGAATGTTATAATACAGCCCAGCATGGTATATAGCCCCCCCCAAGAATGTTATAATACAGCCCAGCATGGTATATAGTCCCCCAAAATGGTATAATACAGCCCAGCATGTTATAATACAGCCCAGCATGGTATATAGCCCCCCTAAAATGGTATAATACAGCCCAGCATGGTATATAGCCCCCCAGCATGGTATAATACAGCCCAGTGTTAACATGGGTGGTCAGGAGCCGGAATCTCCAGGAGTGGACCCTCTGGACCGTGACACAGAGGTGCCCCGGGCGAGCTGCCAGGTGGAACCGACCCCTATACAGGGACGGTTAGGAGCAGGCCCAGGGGTTCAAGTACCACGGTAGCCGGTACCGAGGGGGGCGGCTCAGAATGGACTGGAGTAGGAGTGCGGGACTGAAGTGTAGACTGTAAGGCTGGAACGTGGAGAGATGGCTGGAACGGAACAACGGAGGCAGGACTGGAGTAGGATGGAACAGGAACACAGGACTGGAGTAGGACTGTAGGAATGTGGATAGCTGGATGGAGCAGGAACACCGGAGGCATGACTGGAGTAGGATGGAACAGGAACAGGACTGGAGTAGGACTGTAGGAAAGCGGATAGCTGGATGGAGCAGGAACACCGGAGGCAGGACTGGAGTAGCATGGAACAGGAACATGACTGGAGTAGGACTGTAGGAACGCTGGAACAGAGAGGGAACAGGAACGCTGGAGCAGGATGGAGAAGACTGCAGGGAACACGGAAGACAGGGCTGCGAGGCTGCTGCAGGAAACACCGAAGACGGAACCGAGAGGCTGCAGAGAGCACAGGAGGATGCAGGGCCCAGTGTGCAAGGTAACCCAACAATCAGGCGCCTCCCTCAGGGGGAAGCGGCCTGATATGGCCCCGTCTGGTCTGCCATTGGTCCAAAGTTGCTTCCGGGTCAGGGCACAGCCGGAGCACAAGAAGCAGAAGGGAGGCGCGGCCTATGGTGCATGCGCATTGCATGCAGGGATGGCGTCGGTCGTGAGCTCGTCAGAGGCGACCGTCGGGTGGAGAGAGGCTGCGGCGTGGGAGCAGAGGCCGGGTGAGTATGACGGAGCGGTGTAACAGTACCCCCTCCCCTAAGCCGCCCTCCCCAGAGATTAGCAAGAAAGCTCTTGAGGATACGGGGAGCATTGATATTCCCCCGAGGCTTCCAAGATCTCTCCTCAGGACCAAAGCCCTTCCAATCAACAAGAAAGAATGTCCTACCTCTAACCCTCTTCATAGAATGTCCTGCACTTCAAAGACATCATCGGCACCCACCAGCTGAGGACCAGGATCAGGCAAGGAATGGAAGCGATTCAGCACCACAGGTTTCAGGAGGGAGACGTGGAAGGTGTTCGGGACCCGGAGCGAAGCAGGCAACCTCAATTTGTAGGCGACTTCGTTGATATGTCCAAGAATTTCAAACGGACCGATGTAGCGTGCTCCTAACTTGTAGGAGGGCAGTTTCAACGGGATGAATTTGGAGGAGAGCCAGACTTTGTCCCCAACACGATACGGTGGAGGATCCAATCTCCTTTTGTCAGCATAATTCTTCATCTGATCAGCAGACCTCTTGAGTGACGTATTGGTCTCTGCCCAAATCTTGGAAAATTCAGAGGACAAGGCGTTGGCCGCGGGTACCTCGGAGGCAGGGGTTATCGGAAGGGGAACACCAGGATGTCTGCCAAAAACAATGAAGAACGGAGACTTGGCCGAGGACTCGCCAGCATTGTTCTTATAAGCGAACTCTGCCCAGGGGAGTAAGTCGACCCAATCGTTCTGGTGGGCGTTGGAGAAATGACGTAGGTACCCCGTCAACGTCTGGTTGGTACGCTCTACCTGTTCGTTGGACTGTGGATGGTAGGCCGAGGAGAAATCGAGGGAAACATTCATGAGCTTACAAAGTGATCACCAGAACTTGGAGGTAAACTGAACCCCTCGGTCAGACACAATGCGTTGAGGTAGTCCATGGAGTCTGAAGATTTGGTGAATGAAAACTTTGGTCAGCTCTGGCGCTGAGGGAAGACCGGACAGAGGGACGATGTAGGCCATCTTGGAAAAACGATCCACCACCACCAGAATGACTGTGCAGCCTGAAGAGCGGGGTAGGTCGGTGATGAAATCCATGGCAATGTTTTCCCAAGGGACCGCAGGGACGGGCAACGGAAGCAAAAAGCCGGACGGAGATCTTCGTGGCACTTTGTTTTTAGCACAGGATGGACAAGCCACAAAGTCGAGTACATCTTGGCGAAGCGTAGGCCACCAGTGGTGACGCGTGATAAGGTCAAGGGTCTTCTTAGTTCCGGCATGGCCAGCCAGTTTGGAGGAGTACCCCATAGGAGGACCTTTCGCTTGAGGTTCTCGGGCACAAGCGTCTTGCCTGGAGGAGGAGTAAGCCAGTTCACTGGAGCCACTGTGATGATCCTAGTGGGATCAATGATATGCGAAGATTCCTCCGTGATTTCGTGTTGCTGGAAGACCCTGGACAGGGTGTCGGCTTTGGTATTCTTGTTGCCAGGACGGAAACGGAGCTCGAAGTCAAATCGGGTAAAAAATAAGGACCATCTGGCCTGACGAGGGTTGAGTCTCTGGGCAGACTGGAGATAGGCCAGATTCTTGTGGTCCGAGAAGATGACAAAGATGGACAGCTCCTTCCAGGAGGTGACGCCATTCCTCCAAGGCCAACTTGATGGCCAGGAGTTCCCGGTCGCCGATCGAGTAGTTACACTCGGATGGAGAAAAGGCCTTCGAGAAGAAGCCACAAGGGTGCAGGCGACCGGAGGCGGTTCTCTGGGACAATACTGCCCCGGCACTTGTCGAGGAAGCGTCCACCTCGAGTACAAGGGTCGATTGCTCTCAGGGCGAAGCAGGACCAGAGCTGTGGAGAAAACCCCTTTTAGGGTCAGAAAGGCCTCTTCCGCCTCAGGAGTCCAATCTTTGGGGGTAGTCCCTTTACGGGTGAGAGCAGAAATTGGTCTTGTGATCGCGGAGAAGTGAGAGACAAATTGCTGAAAATAATTGGCGAATCCGAGAAATCGTTGTATCGCCTTTACTCCGACGGGGCGAGGCCATTTGAGAATGACAGACAACTTCTCGGGGTCCATCCTTAGACCAACGTCGGAGATAATGTATCCCAGAAACGGCAGAGAGGTCTGTTTGAAGAGACATTTCTCGATCTTCGCATACAGGCGGTTCTCCCGAAGACGCTGTAACACCAGGCGGACACTCTTTCTGTGGGACGAGAGGTCCGGCGAGAAGACGAGGATGTCGTCTAAGTACACGACCACACAGGAGTACAAGAGAGCCCGGAAGATCTCATTGACGAACTCTTGAAACACCGCAGGAGCAGAGACCAAAGGGCATAACCAGGAACTCGTAATGGTCGTCTCGAGTGTTGAAAGCGGTCTTGCACTTGTCACCTGCACGGATACGGACCAGATTATAGGCTCCTCTGAGGTCCAGCTTGGAGAAGACCCGAGCCCCTCTGAGACGGCCAAACAGCTCTGGAATGAGTGGAAGAGGGTACCTGTTCTTGATGGTAATTTCATTCAAGGCAAGCCCCTATAATCAATGCACGGCTGTAGAGTTCCGTCCTTTTTGACGAAGAAGAACCCAGCTCCCGCGGGCGAAGAGGATTTCCGTATAAAGCCTTTGGCGAGGTTCTCTCGGACGTACTCGGACATGGCGGTGGTCTCTGCGGGAGAAAGAGGGTAGATTCTGCCCCTTGCAGGGGTTGAACCAGGAACAAGTTCAATTGGGCAGTCAAACGGCCAGTGTGGAGGAAGGACCTCCGCTACCTTCTTATCAAAAACATCGGCGTAGGAGCTGGAGGAAGGTCTGGAGGTGACCGAGGAGCTACCGCCAGGCGGACAGGAGTCAGACAGAGAGCTTGGCACGGGTGCCCCCAGCGGAGAAGCTCCCCAGAAGACCAGTCGAGAACAGGCTGATGAGTCCTTAACCATGGAAGACCGAGTAGAATGGCGTGGGAGAGCTTAGGCAAAACGTAAAAGGCGATCTTCTCTCTTGCAACTCCACCTCTTCAGTGACCAAGGTGACGGTCACCTGTAGCAGTTTGTCATCCACTGTGGCAATCCGGATAGGGTTAGATAGAGTAACCATGGGAATTTGGTATTTGTCCACCTCTTCAGGCCGAATGAAGTTACCTGCCGAGCCCAAATCCACGTAGGCCACCTCGGACCCACGTCTCTTCACTGAAACCAAAAGCACAGAAATCGTAAGAGGTTGAGAGGGATCATCATCACCTAGGGAGGCCTCTCTTACCTGACCTAGGTGAAGTAGTTTCCCTGTCTCTTAGGACAGGAGCAGATATAGTGTAAAGAATCACCGCAATAGAGGCACAGGCCCTGTGCCCGTCTCTCTCTCTGACGCAACTCTGCCAACTTGAGGCGATCTATCTGCATGGATTCGGCCGGGGAGGGAGGAGAGGACCCGGCCGAACGGAGGCCGGCAGAACCGGTGAAAAGGGGAACTGGCCTGGTGGACCTCCTGTTTCTCGCTGTCTCCCGAGCGCGCTCCTGGAAGCGTAGGTCAATGCGGGTAGCCAGGGAGATAAGGTCCTCTAGGGTGGACGGGGTATCTCGACCTGCGAGTTCATCCTTTATTCTGCCTGAAAGACCGCGCCAGAACGCTCCTACCAAAGCCGCGTTATTCCAGCCGAGCTCGGAGGAGATAGTGCGAATAGCGTACTGCCCGACCGTGAGAGAACCCTGGTGTAAGTTAAAGAGTGACTCAGTGAGAGAGGCTAACCGTCCCGGCTCATCGAAGACTCTGCGAAAAGTATCCAGGAAAACTGGGAGACTTGAGACTACAGGGTCGTCACATTCCCAGAGGGGATTCAACCAGGACAGGGTCTCTCCCTCCAAATGGGACTTAATAAAGACTGCTTTGGCCTGGTCAGAGGGATATTGCTGCGGCAACCATTCAAAGTGGAGGCTACACTGATCTAAGAACCCCCTACAGAGCTTGGGAACACAAGAACAGGACTGGAGTAGGACTGTAGGAACGCTGGAACAGAGCAGGAACACTGGAGCAGGACAGAGAAGACTGCAGGGAACACGGAAGACAGGGCTGCGAGGCTGCTGCAGGAAACACTGAGGACGGAACCGAGAGGCACAGGAGGAAGCAGGGCCCAGTGTGCAAGGTAACACAACGATCAGGCGCCTCCCTCAGGTGGAAGCGGCCTGATATGGCCCCATCTGTTCTGCCATTGGTCCGAAGGTGCTTCCAGGTCAGGGCACAGCAGGAGGGAGGCGCGGCCTATGGCGCATGCGCATTGCATGCAGGGATGACGTCGGCCGTGAGCTCGTCAGAGGCGACCGCCATGGCCGTCGGGTGAAGAGAGGCTGCGGCGTGGGAGCGGAGGCCGGGTGAGTATGACAGAGCGGTGTAACACCCAGCATGGTATAATACAGCCCAGCATGGTATATAGCCCCCCAGAATGGTATAATACAGCCCAGCACTGTATAATACAGCCCAGCATGGTATATAGCCCCCCCCCCCAGAATGGTATAATACAGCCCAGCATGGTATACAGCCCCCCCCCCAGAATGGTATAATACAGCCCAGCACGGTATAATACAGCCCAGCATGATATATAGCCCCCCCGAATGGTATACTACAGCCCAGCATGGTATATAGCCCCCCCAGAATGGTATAATACAGCTCAGCATGGTATATAGCCCCCCCAGAATGGTATAATACAGCTCAGCATGGTATAATGCAGCCCAGAATGGTATATAGCCCCCCCCAGCATGGTATAATACAGCCCAGCATGGTATAATACAGCCCAGCATGGTATAATACAGCCCAGCATGGTATATAGCCCCCCCCAGCATGGTATGATACAGCCGAGCATGGTGTAATACAGCCCAGCATGGTATATAGTCCCCCCAGAATGGTATAATACAGCTCAGCATGGTATAATACAGCCCAGCATGGTATATAGCCCCCTCAGAATGGTATAATACAGCCCAGCATGGTATACAGCCCTCCAGAATGGTGTAATACAGCCCAGCATGGTATATAGCCTCCCCAGAAAGGTATAATACAGCTCAGCATGGTATAATACAGCCCAGCATGGTATATAGCCCCCCAGAATGGTAAAAAACAGCCCAGCATGGTATATCGCCCCCCCAGAATGGTATAATACAGCCCAGCATGGTATATAGCCCCCCCAGAATGGTGTAATACAGCCCAGCATGGTATATAGCCCCCCCAGCATGGTATGATACAGCCCAGCATGGTATATAGCCCCCCCCAGCATGGTATGATACAGCTGAGCATGGTATATAGTCCCCCCAGAGTGGCCCCACAGTCCAGTACTCACACTGATTTAAAAAACAAAAAAAAACAAAACACTCCTCACCTTCTCCTTGTGCCTGCGCTGCTGGCTGCTCCTGTCTCCTCCTGCTCTGTCTGGCACACAGTGAGTGCGCTGACGTCATCGCGCCCCTGCTGTGTCAGAGGCAGAGCGGGGAAAGATGGTAGAGGGAGCGTCAGCTGTCTCTCTCCTCCATCATTGCCTCCTTCAATGCGGCGGTAGTGGCGGGAGTCGGCGCTGGGGGGCAGGCGGTCCCCACTGCCTCACAGGGGCCCCATAGCGGCTGTGTGATGTGCCGCTGGCTGGGGGCCCCTGGAGGAGCGGGGGCCCTAGGCAGCTGCCTTGTCTGCCTGCCCCTAACGCCGGCCCTGATGGGGGGTTAGGCTGGTTTCACATTAGCGCTTTTGTGCGCAGCGCATCGGGCGCACCAGTGCGCATGCGCACTGCGCACCTATATTTTACATGATGTGCGCATGGTCTTGCGCATATTTGCGCTTTCGTGCGCATGCGTTTTTTTGTCTTTTGCGCCAGGCGCGTCAGACGCAACATGTTGCATTTTTGGTTCCGCCCTGTCTCGTTAAAACAACGCATGCGCACGGAATGCGCACGGAATGCGCAAAAACACCACATTGGAGCCTATGGGAGCGCAATACTTGCGCATGGTCTTGCGTTTTTATGCGCATGCGTTTTTTACATAAACATGACTGAAATTTGGTCTAGACAGTAAAAAAAAAAAATTGAACCAAGGTGATAAAATGGTGTGGGCACTGGGATTCCACAATACTTTAAGGATTGCTCACTAGTGGACACACAGCACAAGCTGCACCAATGTAAGTATGAAAAACCTAATGTCTGGCTGAAATTTCAATACATTTCTATGTACTTATGTCTCTTTTTTTTTTTTATTGCAGCATGTCTTCATCTGGTGAAGAATATGTCCCCGGGACAGGGCAAGAGGCAGAAGAAGTGAGTACTATGCTTCCGTATGGATTTGAAAAAATAAACACATGTGATTAATTTTTTTGGTTTAATTTTCAGAGCTCATCCTCCATCACGCCACCACCACCGGAGGAACGGCAGGAGCAGCAAGGCCAAGTGCGGGCGGGTAGACGTGATGTAAGTACAGATGGACTGTTTTTTTTTTTTTTTTACTTATTTTCTAGTCTGGTTTTTTTTTTTTTTTTTTTTTTTTTTGGTATTTTTTAGTTTGTTTTTTTTAAATTTTCATGGTTGTTTTTTTCGATGTTTGTTGTTTTTTTTCCATTTATTTCCATTTAAAACAAATAATTTTTTCATGGATTGTTTATCAATATCTAGGGCTCAAAGTGTGTATGTGTGTGTGTGTGTGTTTGTGTGTGTGTGTGTATGTTTGTTTGTTTGGGTATATGGGCACGGGACTATGGGATGGAGGATATATATGATGGGTATATGGGCACGGGATAGAGGATATGTATGATGGTATATGGGCACGGGACTATGGGATGGCGAACATGTATCATGTGTATATGGGCACAGGCATATGAGATGGCGAATATGTATGATGGGTATATGGGCACAGGACTATGGGATGGAGGATATGTATGATGGAATATGGGCACGGGACTATGGGATGGAGGATATATATGATGGGTATATGGGCATGGGATGGAGGATATGTATGATGGTATATGGGCACGGGACTATGGGATGGCGAACATGTATCATGTGTATATGGGCACAGGCATATGAGATGGCGAATATGTATGATGGGTATATGGGCACAGGACTATGGGATGGAGGATATGTATGATGGAATATGGGCACGGGACTATGGGATGGAGGATATATATGATGGGTATATGGGCATGGGATGGAGGATATGTATGATGGTATATGGGCACGGGACTATGGGATGGCGAACATGTATCATGTGTATATGGGCACAGGCATATGAGATGGCGAATATGTATGATGGAATATGGGCACGGGACTATGGGATGGAGGATAATTTTAAATTTATATAACTAACCACAGTTAGTTACTATGCCCGGGCAGCGCCGGGCTCTTCAGCTAGTTATCGATATTTTTTTTTTTAAAATCTTTCAAAGATTAATGTTTGTCTTTCTTTTCTAGGCTCCACAGCGGGAGGAGGACCTCGCCCTGGACAACGACGAGCTCATCCGTCTAGTCCAGGAGCGAGTCCCGTTGTGGGACACCCGTCACCAACTGCACTCGGACAACGTGGTGATCCGGCGGCTCTGGAACGAGGTGGCCGCATCGCTGATGGATGGCTGGGACAACGCCTCTCCCCGGGTCCGCAAGGATTTTCGTAAGTATTTAAATGCAGTGTGATGCAGCAGTGATCTTGGCCGGGATCACCCAACTGTGTGTGATGCTATTAACTCCATGGAGTTTCTATCATCACACACAGTTGGATGATCACAGCCTCCAGTGCATAGTCTTACTTTTTTTCTTTTTTTTTTTTTTTCCATCACAGTGAACAAAGTCAGAACCCGTTGGCGCTCGATGAAGGACCGCTTCAACAGGGATATCCGTCAGGAGAATAAGGTTCGCAGTGGTGCTGCGGCAAGGACCGGCACGAAGTACCGATACCATCGTGCCTTGGCATTTTTAAGACCGGTCCTTGCCTCCCGAACGTAAGTATTTTCTAGTTGTATTGTGTTTTATTCTGTGCTTTTCTATTCCACAGGAGTTGGCGATTGTTAATTTATGGTAGTAATTTCTTTCTTTTCTTTTCACAGCACCTGGAGCAGCACCCTGCAACCTGGTCCCGAAGCGGTCCT